>NC_090650.1:148180648-148525684 GCF_040937935.1 Hyperolius riggenbachi
GGTGTGTATAAGCCGTAGGCTGTGTTTCCACAAGAATATTACGTTTCACATTTGTTTTTCCATATGCAAATTCTCATGTTAATTTATGTGTTTAGCATATCTGACAATCATTACATGTAATTGCATGGTGCAAAAATCTGCAGTGAGCTAAAAATTTTTTATCATAACAGATAACAAAAAGCATGCATTCAATGTAAATAATGCCATTGACATTGTATTGCTTTCATAATAATACAAATTTCCACACTGCAAATTCACACTCAGTGAAAATAGGCCCATATGGATACAATCACACTGCAGCGGTTGCGATTTCAATCAATCGCAAACACGCTGCATGCAGCGTTGTCGGGGAGATTGCTCTGAGATTCTCATTCTATTGAACAGGAATCACAAGCACAAACCGCGCTGAATCACAAGATTTTGCCTGCAAATTGCGATTGTGGAGCCGAATGCGATCACAGGCAAAGCGCTAAGTGTGAACCGGCCCTAATATCAACAGATTACATGCAGATTCAATCAAACTGATCAAAATTGGTGTGTGTATGGCAAGCTTTAGATTTTTGGCTTACTTGGGAGATAAAATGAAGGCTAGTTAAAGGAAACCTGTAATGACTTAAAAAAAAAAAATTCACTTACCTGCGATCTGCCAGCCCCCTGTGCCGTCTCTGAACGATCCTCCGGTCCCCTGCCGTGGCTGAGTTTCACTGTCCCAAGTCAATGGCTACTGCGCCCACACAGCCCTGGTCACGTACATCCTCGTTCATATTCCACTCGCTGGGAGCATCCTGCGCAGGTGAGGTGGCTGTGAATTTGCAAGTCAGCGATAACAAAATTTAGCAGCAACAATGGACCAGAGGACAGGGCCGGGCCGAGGCATAGGCTGGAGAGGCTCCAGCCTCAGGGCGCAGTGTAGGATAGGGCGTACAATTAATTCAGGTGTCATTCCTAATTGTGTATAAAGCAGAAAGAAATAAGAAAAGGGGATAGATAGCAGTGACTGCAAGCCAGATAACTAGATATTAAGGTGTTGGGGAGGTTGTAGGCCCTGTGGCCCTCTTAGTCTAATAGCAATCAGTGTGTGACGGCTGGGGTGGGAGGGATGGAGGGACGCACTTTGGTGTCTCAGCCTTGGGTGCTGGAGGACCTTGTCCCTGCTCTGCCAGAGGATCATTCAGAGACGGCACAGGGAAACTGCAGGAGGCTGGCAGAAGCCCCAGGAAAGTGACATTTTTTTTTAGTCAATACAGGTTTTCTTTAATTCAGCAATGACAGGAACCAAATGTGAACATCACAAACAGAACTCAAAGGCTTATGAGCAGAACAGGTTGTCCCCATTATGGTGCTATCATGATAGTTACCTACAGTTGTATTTGGCTACTATGCTTCAATCCACGCTTGCTAGCTTCTGTGTGATAGGTCCCAGACAAAACGCTTCTTTGACAGGACATGTCACAGACTACATACTCCAGCCTGTTCTACAAGCTGAAGGGAGGAGGGGTGAGAAAGGGGGAGGAGGCAGGAGGGAGAGAAACACACCGTGTGTGTAATTCCTTTTTATTCACGGACTGTCTATAAATCTACTCACAGTTGGCAACACTGAGAGGTTTACGACATGCTTGTATTTTGATGCTTTACCGCATTTCCATAGGACACTGGTAGAGACACTGGCTCCCGTCTGCCCTTGAAACGAGCACGTTTGGCTTTGCTCTGGGAGCCAATTGCTGCTCTCTCATCCCGCCCATCTAGTGATGTAGCTCCCTTTCCACTTTCCCTGAGAGAGAATGAGAAGGTAGGCTGGGTGTCACGTCACTAGCTGGGCGGGCATGAGTGAGGGTTGTCATTATTAGAATATAACAATGTTTCTGCAGCTACAAATAAATAATGTGGTCATATGGCAAGTGATGTTCTCTGTCTCCTGCCAGCTGTCCTGCCTAATTTTTGCAATGTGTCGCAAAAGCACAACCATGCTGGCAAAGTTCCTTTCCACTTATAAGAAAACTGCAGATAAGGACATCCTGCCAATAAAGCTTTATTGGATTGGATTACCTCTAATGCTAGGTACACACGATACAATTTTCTGACAGATTTACCTGCCAGATCAATTTTTTCCAACATGTCAGATCTGAATTTCGATCGATTTTCCAATTGATTTTCGTTCACTTTTATGGAAATCTATCGGAAAATCGATCAAAATTCAGATAGGACATGTTGGAAAAAAATCGATCTGGCAAGTAAATCTGCCAGAAAATTGTATCATGTGTACCTAGCATAAAAGCTGTATGGAGCTAATGGGTGGGGTAGTGTAACAATGTGTCAGCAAAAACACTAATATCTGATTAAGTGGTGATCTGCAGTATCACCACCAATGCAGATATATAGGCAAGCAATCAGTATCTTACTGATAGTAGATCAGCGGTAGGCTTACTAACACAATCAGTACTTTAATAAGAGTGATCACAGGTGATTAGTGCACAGTATACAGGAGTACTCCTATGTGATAGCCCCCCGGCTGTAGGGACTATCACTAACAGAATGGTCGTACAGGCAAAGTCGGTAAGGATCGGTCAGCAACAGTACAAAATTGTGAGGCTAATCGTAGTCAAAGAGGAAGCGGAGGTCGGCAACAGGTCGGACAGATAAGGTACAGAATCAAGAGGCACAAATCAGAATCAAAAGTACAGGCAGGAAATCGGCAACAGATCAGATAGCTAAGTACAGAATCAGGAGGCAGAAATTGTAGTCAGAAATTCAAGCAGAGGGTCATACACAATAACTCAACAATATCTTTCAATTACAGTTATAGCTATCAAAGGTCTGAGCACTAACACAAAGTATTCGCAACAGTAGACAAGGAGCAACTGACAGCCAGCTCCTTTTATGATGAGGATCACTCAGCAGAGCCGCCCAGAAGCCCAGCGAATCAGGAGAGAGATCTGGAGAGATAAAGGTCCTGCCGCTGGGCGCACGTGCGCAGCCCCATCTCTATGCGCGGCTGAAGGACCTATGTGAAATGACTGAGCGGCGGGGAACGCCGCTGGCTGGTATGCGGAAGCGGCAGACACGCCGCTCTCCTCCACGGCGGTATCCCCGCCGCATGTTACAGTACCCCCCCTTGAGGAGTGGACTCCGGACACTTCTTACAAGGCTTCTCGGGATGTGCCTCATGAAAGTTCCGTCTCAATTCCTCAGCATGAATGCGATGACTCGGCACCCAAGATCTCTCCTTAGGCCCATACCCCTTCCAATGAACTAGATACTGAACCGAGTTGCGCACCCACCGAGAATCCAAAATCCGCTCAATCTCGTACTCAGGCTCTCCATCAATGACCACGGGGGGGGGGGGGGGGGGGGAGGGAATCCACATGCACAGCCAGTTTTAATAAGGACACATGGAAAGACTTTACACCTCTCACACTAGATGGTAGTGTGATGACATAAGTCACATCATTGATCTTTTTGGATACAGGGTATGGGCCTATAAATCAGGCTCCCAACTTCGCTGAGGGTTGTTTCAGCGCCAGATGCCGAGTGGAAACCCATACCAAATCCCCTGGCACAAATTCCCACTCTATCAAACGTTTCCTATCCGCCTGCCTCTTCTGGGTAAGGAAAGCCTTTTCCACATTATTTTTGACTTTAGCCCAAATCTCCTTCAAGGATCCCTGCCAAACTTCCAGGGCAGGGAACGGAGAAGATGCCACTGGCAACGGGGAGAACTTAGGAGCTCTCCCCGAGACCACCTGGAAGGGTGAAAAGCCTGATGAAGTGCTCTTCAAATTGTTGTGCGCAAGTTCTTCGAAGGGCAAAAACTTTGCCTATTCCAACTGAGCATCAGCCACATAGCACCTAAGGAATTGTTCCAAAGACTGATTAACCCTTTCAGTTTGACTATTGGTTTGTGGGTGGTAGCCAGATGAAAATGACAGATTCATACCTAAGTGATGACAAAAGGCTCGCCAGAACCTAGATACAAACTGGACTCCCCTATCTGAGACCACATTTTCTGGTATGCCATGTAAACGAAAAATGTGCTGCATGAAGAGACCTGCCAGTTCTTGAGCAGAGGGGAGTCCGTCTAGGAGAATAAAATGAGCCATTTTGCTGAATCTGTCAACTACCACCCAGATAACCGTCTTTCCTTCTGACCTAGGGAGTTCGCCCACAAAGTCCATCGAGATGTGGGTCCATGGTTCCTCAGAAACTGGCAAAGACTGAAGGGTGCCCGTTGGAGCCTGTCTAGACGGTTTATTTCTAGCACAGACTGAGCAATCTTTGACAAACTCCCTACAGTCCAGGGCCAGAGACGGCCACCAAACATACCTAGACAGCAGATCCTGCGACCTTGCAACCACGGGATGCCCTGCATTTTTATGAGCGTGGAACAACTGCAGAATCTGCAAACGTAAGGGCAATGGTACAAACAAAACCCCATCGGGTTTCTCCTTGGGGACGTCCTGTTGATAAGGCTTTAATGCAAGTGACCAGTCTTCCCATGTCTCAGTGGCTGCTACAACCACCCTCTCAGGCAGAATGTTTTCGGGGATTGGTGGCTGTACTGTTTCAGGCTCAAAACATCTAGACAAAGCATCAGCCTTGATGTTTTTACTTCCAGGCTTATAGGTAATTATGAAACTGAATCTCGAAAAGAATAACGACCAACGAGCCTGTTGGGGGCTGAGCCTCTTGGCCCCCTCAATGTATTCTAAATTTTTATTGTCGGTGTAGACCGTGATCACATGCTTTGCTCCCTCGAGCCAATGCCGCCACTCCTCGAACGCAAGTTTGATAGCCAGTAATTCTCGATTTCCAATATCGTAATTTCTCTCGGCTGGAGAGAATTTACATTAAAAAAAAAGCACAAGGATGCAATCTGCCTTGGAGACCCGAGTGCTGAGACAGTACAGCCCCAACCCCTATCTCTGATGCATCCACTTCCACTATAAAGGGGCAAGAGACATCCACATGTCGCAAAATAGGGGCGGAGAAAAACATACTTTTCAAAGATGAGCAGGCAGAATGCGCTTCTTCAGACCAGTTGTAAGTGTCCGCCCCTTTTTTGGTGAGGTCAGTGAGAGGTGATACCACAGATGAGAATCCTTTAATAAATTTTCTATAGTAGTTGGCGAAACTAGAAACCTTTGGAGTGCCTTCAGCCCTGCGGGCTGTGGCCACTGCAAGACACCAGACACCTTCTTGGGATCCATGGAGAGCCCAGAAGGAACTTCAGACACCTCGAAAAGGCATTTTTCGAGTTTAGCATACAGGTAGTTCTGTCTGAGCTTCTCCAAGACAAACTTTACATGTTTCCTGTGTTCAGACAAATTTCGTGAGTAAATTAAAATGTCGTCGAGATAGACTAGAACAAAATGCCCCAGAACCTCTCTGAAAATCTCATTAATCAACTCCTGGAAAACGGCAGGCGCATTACACAGCCCGAAGGGCATGACCAAGTACTCGTAGTGCCCATCGGGCGTGTTAAAGGCCGTCTTCCATTCGTCACCCACCCTGATGCATACCAGGTTGTATGCCCCTCTCAGATCTAGCTTAGAGAAGATACCTGCATCAGTAATTTGGGAAAACAGATCATCAATCAAAGGGAGTGGATAATGATTTTTTTATGGTAATTTTATTCAGCTCCCTATAATCAATACACGGGCGAAGCCCACTGTCCTTTTTCTGAGCAAAAAAAGAATCCTGCTCCGGCCAGAGACTTAGAAGGACGGATAAAACCCTTGGCCAAGTTTTCTATAATGTAATCCTGCATGGCGAGTTTTTCTGGACCAGAAAGGTTATATAAATGACCTCTAGAGGGCATACAACCTGGTCTTAATTCAATGGGGCAGTCAAAACTCCTGTGAGGAGGAAGTTTGTCTGCTGACTTGGGACAGAATACATCGGCAAAGTCAGCATACTGTGGGGATACACCCTCGATCTGAACCTTGGTGGCACATACAGCAACTCCATACAATGCTGATGGCAGAAGGGAGACCAGCTAGACAATTGGCCGGAACTCCAGTCTATCCGAGGGGAGTGTTTCTTTAACCATGGCATACCAAGAATCACGGTAGAAGTGGCCATCTTGAGTACAAAAAATCATAATCTTTCCTTGTGTAATACCCCCACATGACATAAGAGAGCTGGAGTCTGAGAGAGAGCCTGCCTGCCTTGTAATGGGGAGTCATCAATTGCCATGACGAAGATCTGCCTGTCTAAAGGAACAAGAGGTATCCCCTATTTCTTAATGAAATCAAAATCAATAAAATTGGCCTCAGAACCCGAGTCTATAAATGCCTGGGTAGACAAAACTTGGTCTTCCCAGGTAATAGAACAAGGGAGCAATTAACGTTTATCAGGTAGAGGTAAAGCTGGCTCGCCTAGGGTAGTACCTCTAGCTACGCCTAGGCGGCAGAGTTTTTCGACCTCTTAGGACAGTTTTGTATTATATGTCCCTTTTCGGCACAGTATAGGCAGAGGCCCTCCTTTCGTCTCCGGGTTTTCTCTACCTCAGATAATCTGGAGTGACCGATTTGTATCGGCTCATCCTGAGGAGGAGAAGGAGGGGACAAAGAGAGGGGAACAGTTTTAACAGATAGTTTACCCCGAGTTTGCTTTTGATACCGGATGCGGCGATCAATTTTAACTGCCAGTGCTATTGCCTCAACCACTGTTTTAGGCTCTGGGTGGCTGAGCATTACGTCAGACACTGGGTCTGATAAGCCGGTTAAAAAACAATCCGGTAAAGCAAACTGTCCCCACCTAGCCCACACAGCCCACCTTCTGAATTCAGTGGCATAGGTCTCTACTGTATTATGTCCCTGCTGGAGGATCTTCAGTTTCCTCTCAGCAGTCACTGCGATATCTGGATCATCATAGATTATCGCCATCGTTTTAAAAAATTCTTGCACCGAGGACAGGGCCTCATGACCACTAGGAAGACTGTAAGCCCATGTCTGAGAGTCCCCAGATAACAATGTCTTGATAAAGGTTATCTTTTGGCTCTCAGAACCTGAAGATACAGGCCTCATCTCAAAATACGAAAGACATCGGTTTCTGAAGTTTCGGAAATCAGACTTATGCCCTGAGAATTTTTCTGGCATGGGCATTCTAGGCTCTACGACTGGAGGGAACTGCACTGGTGCGTTTGCAGTCTGGAGGGTCCGAACAACCTCAGACAGCTGAGTGATCTGTGGCTGTTGGGTATTGACCGTTACGGTTAAATTGTTCACCGCTGTGGTCAAGGCCTCAACCTGGCTACGCAGTGCGTCCATAGACATTGTGGTCTGCTGTTATGTAACAATGTGTCAGCAAAAACACTAATATCTGATTAACAGCAGCACTTTTTTTTTTCAAATCATGTAGCGAGCCCAGGGCTCGCTACATGATAGCCGCTGAGCAGCGGCAGCTCTGCAGCCACTCCGATCGCTTCCGGCGATCGGAGTAAGCAGGAAATCCCGTTCAGAACGGGATTTCCTGCAGGGCTTCCCCGGTCCCCCGGTCGCCACGGGACGTCACAGGGAATCCCGATCCACCCCTCAGCGCTGCCTGGCCCTGATTGGCCAGGCTGCGCAGGGGTCGGGGGGGAGGCGGCTCGGCGGGGCGGATTGCGGCGGATCGGTGGCGATCGGAAGTTACAAGCAGCTAGCAAAGTGCTAGCTGCTTGTAACAAAAAAAAATTATGCAAATCGGCCCAGCGGGGCCTGAGAAATCCTCCTGCGCAGGTTACCCCGAGCTGAGCTCGGGATAACCGGCAAGGA
The DNA here is from genome assembly GCF_040937935.1 of Hyperolius riggenbachi. NCBI lineage: Eukaryota > Metazoa > Chordata > Amphibia > Anura > Hyperoliidae > Hyperolius > Hyperolius riggenbachi. Next base: position 148,188,403 of record NC_090650.1, read on the forward strand.
GGTTAAGTGGTGATCTGCAGTATCACCACCAATGCAGATATATAGGCAAGCAATCAGTATCTTACTGATAGTAGATCAGCGGTAGGCTTACTAACACAATCAGTACTTTAATAAGAGTGATCACAGGTGATTAGTGCACAGTATACAGGAGTACTCCTATGTGATAGCCCCCCGGCTGTAGGGACTATCACTAACAGAATGGTCGTACAGGCAAAGTCGGTAAGGATCCTTCAGCAACAGTACAAAATCGTGAGGCTAATCGTAGTCAAAGAGGAAGCGGAGGTCGGCAACAGGTCGGACAGATAAGGTACAGAATCAAGAGGCACAAATCAGAATCAAAAGTACAGGCAGGAAATCGTCAACAGATCAGATAGCTTAGTACAGAATCAGGAGGCAGAAATCGTAGTCAGAAATTCGAGCAGAGGGTCATACACAATAAATCAACAATATCTTTCAATTACAGTTATAGCTATCAAAGGTCTGAGCGCTAACACGAAGTATTCGCAACAGCAGACAAGGAGCTCCTTTTATGCTGAGGATCACTCAGCAGAGCCGCCCAGAAGCCCAGCGAATCAGGAGGCCTCATGAGGTCAGCTGATCTGAGAGTCAGCTGACCCTCCTCCTGGAGAGATAAAGGTCCTGCCGCTGGGCGCGCGTGAGCAGCCCCTTCTCTATGCGCGGCTGAAGGACCTATGTGAAATGACTGAGCGGCGGGAAACGCCGCTGGCTGGTATGCGGAAGCGGCGGACACGCCGCTCTCTGCCGCTGCGGTATCCCCGCCGCATGTTACAGGTAGATTCCTGTGCAAACCGAGTCTCCATGCTAAGAGCTGGAAAAACAAATCCTCACTGCAAACAAGTAAAGTGAGCTTGAACTTAAAGGATACTCGAAGTGACATGTGACATGATGAGATAGACATGGGTATGTATAGTGCCAAGCACACTAATAACTATGCTGTGTTTATTTTATTTTTTCTCTGCCTGAAAGAGTTAAATATCAGGTATGTAAGTGGCTGACTCAGTCCTGACAGGAAGTGACTACAGTGTGACCCTCACTGATAAGAAATTCCAACTATAAAACACTTTCCTAGCAGAAAATGGCTTCTGAGAGAAGGAAAGAGATAAAAAGGGTCAATAGTTCATAGGTTTTAGCTCTGGCATACTTCAATGAACATGTCATTGAGCAAAAACAATAACAGTTATAACTTAAAAAGTAAATTTAAACATAAAATAAAACTGTGGAATATCTTAAAAAGTAATTTTTAGGAGAAGGAAGATAAATACAATTGTTTATTTCATTAGTTTATTTTTGCCTTGGGTTTCCTTTAAGCCTAAAGGGAACCTGAAGTGAGGGGTATACGGAGGCTGCTTTTTCGATAGTAGTAAAAAAGGGCACACTTGACCAGTGGACTAATTGGGCTATACCATGGGCGCCAGTAGAAAATATTGGTTTGAGTGCCACAGCAGAAACTTGGGTGCCCGGTATATAATCTCTTGAGGACCCCAGGCTTACACCCCCCTAGCTTTAACGTTTTTTGAATGGCTATACAACTTAGCACCCTTTTCTTCCCACCAACAGAGCTTTCTGTTGGTAAGATCTGATCGCTGCTGCCGTGTGTTGTTTTTTTTTTTTTTTTTTTTTAAAAGAAAAGGTTTTTTTTATTTTTATATACCCCCCCCCCCCCCCCCCCCCCAAATTGGCACTACACTAATGGTACGTACACACTTGCCACTATGGTCGTTTGAGACAGCAGATTAAAGATCGGTCTGCCGACAATCGGGTAAAGAACTTTACCAAACAATTATTAAGTACAATGACAAACGAACGATATCGGCACGATGAGAAAATCCAACAGGACTGATCATATTGAACGACAATCGTTACAAAACTATAGTGTGTACAGTTATCTGCCGAGCACGATCATTACAAGGGCCAATGTGTCTGCGTTGGATTCTGCCCAGCTTCCATACATCCTGTGTAGCGCGGCCCACAACGATTGTTACATTATAAATTTCAAGTTAACTATCATATATTCTTATCTATTGTAACCCCATGTTTGATTTTTTTTTTTATTTTATATAAATATGTACACAACATTTCCCTCTGATCGTTCTTTTCTGCGAGAACGATCGTTAATATGTGTATGATGATTGCTGCATCCCATCGTTGCATTCCAATCGTTCCAATACTATGGAACTCCCTACCTCCACCCATTAGACCAGCCCCCTCCTTCAACATCTTCAAGAAGGCCCTCAAAACTCACCTTTTCACTTTGACCAACTACCCCTCACAAGTGCTCTAAACCCACAGCTGAACTCTGGTCCCCTACCTTTCGTGTCCCTACCTCTCCCTCTAGATCAGGGGTCTCAAACTCAATTTACCTGGGGGCCGCAGGAGGCAAAGTCAGGATGAGGCTGGGCCGCATAAGGGATTTCACAAAAAAAGTCAATCAGCAGCTACCGCCCCCTCCCCCCGATCCCTTGCATTGATTTTTATTTCATAATCAAATTCACACTGAAGCGAACTATTTTGCCTATTTTACCTTATAGTTTGCTTCAGTGCTCCCATTACAAGTAATCCGCCGCGTCCCCGCCACAAAACGAGGGCTGCCTCTCCCCACCCCTCTCTGTGAAGGAAGAGTGAGATGGGTGGGCAGAGGCGGCGATGCGCCGCATTGACGTCACGAGGGGCAGAGCTGAAGCTGAAGGCTCTGCCCCTTCCAGGAAATGCCGGCGGATTGCCCCCAGGGCGATTTGGGGGCTCTGCAGCCCTCGTTTAATGGCGGGGATGCGGTGGATTACTTGGGAGCACTGAAGCGAACTATAAGGAAGCTTTTGCCGGCGGGGGCCACAAAATATTGTATCGAGGGCCGCAAATGGCCCGCGGGCCGCGAGTTTGAGACCCCTGCTCTAGATTGTAAGCCTTTGGGCAGGGTCCTCCTCCTTTTGTGTCCTACCTAATCAGAATCAGTTTTATTTCGCCAAGTACAGCAGGGCTGTACTCGGAATTATTTGTGGTACACATGGCATAGGCATAGTATAGGAAGACCAGGGGTGCAGCTAAGGTTTTTGTGGCCCCAAGCGGACTGTAGCAAGAGGCCCTATCCTGCGGCGCGCGAAGCGCGCCGCGGCGAAAAATGGGTGTGGCTATCCCGCATAAGTGGGCGTGGCCATGACATGTGGGTGGAGCAGGAGGGCGGATTGGGGCGGGGCTGTTTGCGGGGAAAAAATGGATGTTGGGGTGATTGAGGCGCGCGTAGCACGCCGAAAGATTGGCGCGGCCATGACATTGTATGGGCGAAGCTTAACCGTAGCACAGCAAATATAGCCAACTATGACCATTAAATAATAAATGCAGCAACAGTTACCCCAGACACCAGAAAATAAAAACGCAATTTGGGCCACATTTCAGCAGAAATCAAACGCAATTAGGGCACATTTTCAGCAGAAATCAAACGCAATTAGGGCACATTTTCAGCCGAAATCAAACGCAATTAGGGCACATTTTCAGCAGAAATCAAACGCAATTAGGGCAGAGTTCAGCAGAAATCAAACGCAATTAGGGCCACATTTTCAGCAGATATCAAACGCATTTAGGGCACAGTTCAGCAGAAATCAATCGCAATTAGGGCCACATTTTCAGCAGATATCAAACGCATTTAGGGCACAGTTCAGCAGAAATCAATCGCAATTAGGGCCACATTTTCAGCAGATATCAAACGCATTTAGGGCACAGTTCAGCAGAAATCAATCGCAATTAGGGCCACATTTTCAGCAGATATCAAACGCATTTAGGGCACAGTTCAGCAGAAATCAATCGCAATTAGGGCCACATTTTCAGCAGATATCAAACGCATTTAGGGCACAGTTCAGCAGAAATCAATCGCAATTAGGGCCACATTTTCAGCAGATATCAAACGCATTTAGGGCACAGTTCAGCAGAAATCAATCGCAATTAGGGCCACATTTTCAGCAGATATCAAACGCATTTAGGGCACAGTTTAGCAGAAATCAATCGCAATTAGGGCCACATTTTCAGCAGATATCAAACGCAATTAGGGCACAGTTCAGCAGAAATCAATCGCAATTAGGGCCACATTTTCAGCAGATATCAAACGCAATTAGGGCACAGTTCAGCAGAAATCAATCGCAATTAGGGCCACATTTTCAGCAGATATCAAACGCAATTAGGGCACAGTTCAGCAGAAATCAATCGCAATTAGGGCCACATTTTCAGCAGATATCAAATGCAATTAGGGCACAGTTCAGCAGAAATCAATCGCAAATTCGCAATTAGGGCTGCGGCTGCAAAAAGAAAAGAATTTACTCACCTGGCAGGCTGGCACTGGCAGAAGTCTTCTCTCCCTGGTCTCCTCTCCCGGCCGGCTTCTCAGGCGCGCAGTTCCCACGGAGCTCCCTTCCTGGCTTCCTCCTCCAATCTCCCGCGCTGATTCATGCAGGGCTACGGGTCGGGAAGATGGCCACCCGAAGCCCTGTACTGGAGACATAGTCTCCAGAGCAGGGCTTCGGCGGCGGCCATCTTCCTGTAGCCCTGCTCTGCTCTGCCAGCCCGGCGGGGCTGCGGGGAAAAAGTGACGTCACGCCGACGTCACGGAGCCGCCGAGGCCCCTAAGATTGTGAGGCCCCAAGCGACCGCTTGGTTCGCTTTATGCCTCGCGGCGCCCCTGAGGAAGACAAGACATACAACACAAACAGTTGGAATTACAGTAATGGTATAGGTCTGAACCTCGTTAGTAACAGATCCCAGTCATCAGTTAGTGTTCTTCCTGTCATGCAGGAACCGTCCAATACTAATAATAGTCATGACAATAATAGTAGTAATAATGATAATGATGATGGTGGCCCCCATACTGCCCAGGGCAGTGAGAACCAGGGCGGGCAGAGGTGAGAACTGGCTGGAAGGCCCCGCTAGGGCATGCCAGAAGGCGGGCCTGACGCTGGGAGTTTGGAGTTCAGCAGCCGAACCGCTTGGGGGAAGAAGGTGTTCTTCCGTCTGGAGGTTTTGCATGGTATAGTCCTGTAGCGGTGGCCAAATGGGAGGAGCTTGAAGTAGCGTCTGCCTGGGTGGGAGGGGTCACGGGAGATCACAGTGGCCCTCTTCATCATCCTAGCGGAGTGGAGGAGATCAAGTGGTGGAAGAGGAGACCCGATGATCCTCTCTGCGTCAGTTATGACTCTCTGTAGTTTGTATTTTTCACTGGCCGTTGCACCCATGTACCATACAATGATTGAGGAGCAAAGGATGGATTCTATGGTGGCAGTATAGAAGCTGGCCAGCAGCTTCCTGGGCATGCCGAATCTGTTTAGTTGGCGCAAGAAGAACAACCTCTGCTGAGATTTCTTCTGAATGTTGGTGGTGTTCTGCCCCCACTTCAGGTTGTTGGAAAAAGTCATGCCAAGGAACCGCACAGATGTCACCCTAGAGACTTCGGTACCCTCAATGAGGACAGGTGGGAGGGGGGGGGGGAGGATTTTTCCTGAAGTCCACGACTAGTTCAACGGTTTTAGCAGCGTTGAGTACTAGGTTGTTGTCTCTGTACCAGTTGCAGATTCTCTCTACTTCGCTGCGGTACTCATGCTCTCCGGAGCTGCCAATTAGGCCGATGATGGTGGTGTCGTCTGCAAATTTGATGGTTTTCAGAGTCCGTGGATGCAATGCAATTGTTGGTATATAGGGAGAACAATAGTGGTGACAATACACAGCCTTGTGGAGCCCCTGTGTTGGTGGTTCTGATGCTAGAGTAGCAGTTGCCGAATTTCACCTGTTGCGTTCTGTTTGTCAGGAAGTCCTTGATCCATGCTCGAAGGGAGGGATCTACTCCGAGCCGCGTCAGATTTGTGAGCAGGATGTCTGGGCAGATCGTGTTAAACGCTGAGCTGAAATCTAGGAACAGGATCCTGGCATAGGAGGCAGGGTTGTCTAGGTGCTCAGTGATGTATGCCAGGCTGGCATTGATGGCGTCCTCCACGGATCTATTTGCCCTATAAGCAAATTGGAGCTGGTCGAGGTGGGCGTTCGTTTGCTTCTTCAGATGAGCAAGGACCAGCCTGTCAAGGAGCTTCATAACATTGGAGGTTAGGGCCACTGGTCGAAAGTTGTTGTGCTCAGTGCTGCCTGTTTTTTTGGGGACTGGTACAATTACGGACCGCTTAAAAAACACGGAGGGACAGTACCGTCCGATAATGACCGCTCGAATAAGGAGGGTGAGCACAGGGGCTAGCTGATCGGCACAGGTTCTCAAGCAAATCGACGATACTCCATCTGGGCCAGAAGGCTTCCTGGGATTCAGCTTACGGAGGTGCCGGAGTACCTCTGGTTCGTAGACAGCGACAGGAGCCAGGGCACCGAATTCACTTTAAGAGGGGGGTCACCTTGGCCGTCGCTGTTTGGCCCACATGCTGGTTTGGTTGCTGCTCGAACCTGCAGTAGAACTCATGCATTGATTGCATCTATTTTCCCCTCTAACCACCCCCTGAGACACCCATCAATCACCTCCTGTCACCCCCCTAGCACTCCATTCCATCAGATCAGGCCCAATACAACCTGTCATCTAAAAGGCCACCCTGCTTATGACCGGTTCCACAAAATTCGCCCCCTCATAGACCACCTGTCATCAAAATTTGCAGATGCTTATACCCCTGAACAGTCATTTTGAGACATTTGGTTTCCAGACTACTCACGGTTTTGGGCCCGTAAAATGCCAGGGCAGTATAGGAACCCCACAAGTGACCCCTTTTTAGAAAAAAGACACCCCAAGGTATTCTGTTAGGTGTATGACGAGTTCATAGAAGATTTTATTTTTTGTCAAAAGTTAGTGGAAATTGATTTTTATTGTTTTTTCACAAAGTGTCATTTTTCACTAACTTGTGACAAAAAATAAAATCTTCTATGATCTCACCATACACCTAACGGAATACCTTGGGGTGTCTTCTTTCTAAAATGGGGTCACTTGTGAGGTTCCTATACTGCCCTGGCATTTTAGGGGCCCTAAACCGTGAGGAGTAGTCTAGAAAACAAATGCCTCAAAATGACCTGTGAATAGGACGTTGGGCCCCTTAGCGCACCTAGGCTGCAAAAAAGTGTCACACATGTGGTATTGCCGTACTCAGGAGAAGTAGTATAATGTGTTTTGGGGTGTATTTTTACACATACACATGCTGGGTGGGGGAAATCTCTCTGTAAATGGACAATTGTGTGTAAAAAAAATCAAAAAATTGTCATTTACAGAGATATTTCTCCCACCCAGCATGGGTATGTGTAAAAATACACCACAAAACACATTATACTACTTCTCCTGAGTACAGCGGTACCACATGTGTGGCACTTTTTTGCACCCTAAATGCGCTAAGGGGCCCAAAGTCCAATGAGCACCTTTAGTATTTCACAGGTCATTTTGCAACATTTGGTTTCAAGACTACTCCTCACAGTTTAGGGCCCCTAAATTGCCAGGGCAGTATAGGAACCCCACAAATGACCCCATTTTAGAAAGAAGACACCCAAAGGTATTCCGTTATGAGTATGGTGAGTTCATAGAAGATTTTAATTTTTGTCACAAGTTAGCCGAAAATGACACTTTGTGGAAAAAAAACTATTAAAATCAATTTCCGCTTACTTGTGACAAAAAATAAAATCTTCTATGAATTCACCATACTCCTAACGGAATACCTTGGGGTGCCTTCTTTCTAAAATGGGGTCATTTGTGGGGTTCCTATACTGCCCTGACATTTTAGGGGCCCTAAACCGGGAGGAGTAGTCTTGATACCAAATGTCGCAAAATGACCTGTGAAATCCTAAAGGTACTCATTGGACTTTGGGCCCTTTAGCGCAGTTAGGGTGCAAAAAAAGTGCCACACATGTGGTATCGCCGTACTCAGGAGAAGTAGTATAATGTGTTTTGGGGTGTATTTTTACACATACCCATGCTGAGTGGGAGAAATATCTCTGTAAATGGACAATTGTGTGTAAAAAAAAATCAAATAATTGCCATTTTGGAAAGTAGACCCTTCAAGGTATTCAGAGAGGAGCATAGTGAGTCCGTGGAAGATTTCATTTTTTTGTTGTTGCAAGTTAGAAGAAATGGAAACTTTTTTTTTGTCACAAAGTGTCATTTTCCGCTAACTTGTGACAAAAAATAAATTCTTCTATGAACTCACCATGCCTCTCAGAGAATACTTTGGGATGTCTTCTTTCCAAAATGGGGTCATTTGGGGGGTATTTATACTATGCTGGAATTTTAGCACCTCATGAAACATGACAGGTGGTCAGGAAAGTCGGAGATGCTTTAAAATGGGAAAATTCACTTTTGGCACCATAGTTTGTAAACGCTATAACTTTTACCCAAACCAATAAATATACACTGAATGGATTTTTTTTATCAAAGACATGTAGCACAATACATTTGGACAAAAATGTATACAGAAATTTTACTTTATTTGAAAAATGTCAGCACAGAAAGTAAAAAAAATCATTTTTTTTGACAAAATTCATGTCTTTATTGATGAATATAATAAAAACTAAAACTCACAGCAGCAATCAAATAGCACCAAAAGAAAGCTGTGTTAGTGACAAGAAAAGGAGGTAAAATGAATTTAGGTGGTAGGTTGTATGACCGAGCAATAAACCGTGAAAGCTGCAGTGGTCTGAATGGAGAAAAAGGCTCTGGTCCTTAAGGGGTAGAAAGACTGTGGTCCTCAAGTGGTTAAATATGCAATATAAATAATATATACAGAAAATCGTTATAATCAACAATTATAGAGACATTAATAGCCAGTATGAAAATAAAAGGGAGAAAATACTTAGGTTCGTGGAAATATGTCCTTTCTGGGAAAACTTGTAAAGTTCCTTTGTTTCAGTTCAGGAGCAAAGTTCAGACAATGGCTGCTAACCACATGGTCCTCTGGCTAGCAGCAGCATGCTCTCGTGAAGATGGGATTTGGAGGACTGAGGTCCGCCTGCTGGCAATGTGCTTCTGATGAAGCTGGTTTGGGGGCATGGCAACGCCTGCCCCCTCTGAATTACCCACCAATGACAGTTCGTTCCCTCTGAGAGAGATTTTAGGTTTAAACTTATAAAATGCTGTAACTCATAAACGATACATGTCATATTTAGGTGGATAGCAGATTCATAATTGTCAGAAAATACCGATTAATATAACATCAGATGTGATTAGGGCAGAGGGTCCCGTTCCTAAGATGGGTCATACACCAATAACATTGGGCAGATTTTAACGAATAAGACTATATAAATTTCATAGCTGTGCTATACACGGTCTCCATGTAACAGACAGAAATCATACAACACATGCATTCAAATCTGCCCCCATCGGTGCCGCACTGGCTAGCTCTTCTATGGCTTCCTGGCTTCCTTTCAGGCAGCCATATGGCTGAAGCAATTGACACCTCTGCTAAGGACCAGATTCCAGTCACATGCTAATGTATCATGCATCATGTGAGTGCAGGTACTAGGTGCTGGCTATAGAGGAGGAAGGGGTGCTGGGTTGAAAAGCAGGTTACATAGTTACATAGTTATTTGGGTTAAAAAAAGAAAACCCAGAAAAACCAGAAAATAAAGTACAACACCAGCCTGCTCCCTCGCATATCTCTGTTGATCCAGAGGAAGGCGAAAAATCCTTACAAAGGCATTGTCCAATTAGCCCCAAAAGCGAAAAAAATTCCTTCCTGACTCCAGATGACAACCAGATAAAATCCCTGGATCAACACCACTGGGCATTACCAAGTAATTATAGCCATGGATGTCTTTCAATGCAAGGAAAGCATCTAAGCCCCCTTTAAATGCAGATATAGAGTTTGCCACAACTATTTCCTGTGGCAATGCATTCCACATCTTAATCACTGTTACTGTAAAGCACTCTTTCCTAAATAAATGTCTAAAACGTTTTTCCTACATGCGCAGATCATGTCCTTTGTGAAAGCCTAGGGACAAAAAGCTCATCCGCCAAGCTTTAATATTGCCCTCTGATGTAGTTATACACAGGGCCGGATTTCTGCAAAGGCCACAAAGGCCATGGCCTAGGGCGGTAAAAAATCAGAAGGATAAAAGGGCGGCAGGACCTGAGAGAGATAAGAGACTGAATGTCAAAATAAATCATTTCTCCTGCTCCGAACCCACCCCGGCTTTGCTGCACACACAGTCAGAATTCCAGAGCTCCGTGTATTTTCCTTACTTCATGGTGTGCGATAAGACAGTGCTATCTCCTGAACATACAAGCTTCAGTTTAATGCCAGTGATGTAGAGAAACATGGATCACCATGTGCTTGCTGCGCAGTCTGTGACTCTTGTTGTAGACACAATTTCTGATCCAGTAAAAGTAAACATTTTAACAGAATTATTTCCACTTTACAACTCAAGCTGGGCTAAACAATGTATTGCTAGTCAGACTCTGTTAATGACTTGAGCCATTCCTTCTCCTCTCTCCCCCTGGATTATAAATCTTAAACAGAAAGATAAGGTTTTTTTTTCCTTAGAGAGATTTATGACAGCCCCTTCTAAGCTAAATCGTAACCCCTTGCTGGCTCATTTTAAGGCAGCAGTACTGTCTGCAGTAGTATGAGATAGACAACTTCTCTATAATTATAATTGCAAATGTACTGTTGTATACTTTTGTATTGTTACATTCTGTTTTGTATACCAAAAGTAATAACATACTTATTAATTAAAATTAATTAATTAAAAAAAAAAATATATATATATATATATATATACCGTATATACTCGGCTATAAGTCGAGAAATTTAGGTCTGATCTACTTTTGTAAAGTAGGGGGGTCGACTTATACTCGTGTCAGACCTAAATTTCTGACTTGTAGCTGAGTATCAATTGACCCCTCTGCTCTGCATCTGCTGCAGTATGATCCCACTAGTGCTGCCAGCCAAGCGGATTTTATCCCCCTGCTCTATGATTCCTAGATGCCACAATGCTGTGCCCCCCTGCAAGCAGGAGAATGGACTAACCCCCGCTCATTACTTATTCTCTCAGGCGGCAGCTGAGAATGCTGGTCCCCGCTGAGCATGTGATGCTCCGGCGGCTGCCGGGGTAGGAGCCGCTCACTTTTCCCCATTAAAATGAATAATACAGCTCTCTCCCTGGCACTCGCTGTATGTGCTGACACTTCAGGGAGGAGCAGCAATTAGATGGGCATGGGACAATGATGAGAATGGCGGGGGGCGGAGATTAAATCGCCGGTGTCCTGTCATGAAATGCTGCTTGCATCAGGGATAGGCAGGTGAGGACAGTGATCGGTGGCTGGAACGGAGGGATTTAGAGCGGCTCCTACAACCGCTGCGGGAGTAGAAGCTGCTCTAAAAATCCTTCTGTTCCAGCCACCGATCACTGTCCTGACCTGCCTATCCCTGATGCAAGCAGCTTTTCATGACAGGACACCGGCGATAAAGCTTCATTGACAGTGCGGTATCCTCTATACTCCCTCCTTTCCGCTCTCTGTCCAATAGTACAGCGCGACTCCCGATGTCACATGACACATGAAGTCACATGACATCAGGAACCGGAGCTGTACTATTGGACAGAGAGTGGCATGAATGGAGAGTGTATAGAGGATTCAGCGCTGGCAATCGAACTGTAAGTGTTGGCTTCTGCTGCAGTGCTCACTGTGATCGCACAGAGGGGGGGGAGAGAGGATGGAAGCACAAAATAGTTTAGCATTGCGGGGAAGGGGACAGAAAGAAGCTGCCTTCCCAGCGCATAACATTACAGAGTTGTGCTGGGAGGGAGGGGGGATTTTCAGTGTGTTGCAGGTGATTTAGCACTGTGGGGAGGGATAGAGAGATGCTGGCTGCTGGGGCTCTGGGAAGGGTTTATTGTTTAAAGCAGACCTGATCTCAGATCTTTCTCTCTGCTCTAAAAGATATGCAATAGCATGATATCCTTTAAAAGAAAAATGCCTTTTGTTTGCAGATGAATTGCAGAATTTGTATCAGCTGTAGTGTGTCTACTTCCTGCTTTCATGGAAGCAGGCATATTGTTAACATCCTGTGCTTTCAAATGAGTTTATCTGCCTTGTCAGGTGACACAGAGAAGAGATCAAATTACAACTTGTTATTAGACACAGATGAGTAGGGATTAGACAGGCTAAACTCTCTTAATACATACAGTTTGCATTTCTCTATGTTTTCATTATGTCTTGTGCAAGGCTTCAAGTCTACTGTGCAGCCATTAACTTTGCTAGATAGACTTATACTTGAGTTATTAAAAAATTCCAGCTTAAGAGGGTCAAATAGTGGGGTCGACTTATACACGAAGTCGACTTATATCCGAGTATATACGGTATATATATATATATATATATATTTGTACCTTGTTGGCAAACAGTAAAAAAAAACCTGTGAAAGAATCAGTACAATAAATAATAGAGAATAAATGCAACAGATCTGTGATTACAGAAGAGCAGAGAGGGAGATGAACGCTGCTCTGCTACTTCATGCCTGGTACACACCATGCAATTTTCCATCAGATAGACGGGTCGAACCAATTATTTCTGACAAGTCCAATCAGATTTCTGATAATTTTTCTAATCGACTTTGTATAAGTGATCGGAAAATCGATTCAACCCATCTATTTGGTGCGTACCAGGCATTAGGGACTCACTGCTCTGACAGGAAAAACAATCATTCATCATTTTTTAGAGAGAAAACATTCATAGGTATACACGAGTCACTAAAACAGGCATTTCCTCCTGCAAACAAGTGATCGTTAGGGTGCATACACACATCAGACCATAGTCTTTGGAAAATGAAAGATCACAGACCTATCTTACCACCCTTCATGTAGTATGAGAGCATTTCTACACAGTCTATTCTATGGAGCTGAACTCAGACATCCATCAGACAGAAATCTTTGCAAGATGCTGCACACACAGATGCTGTACAGACACAAAAGATCAGTACCTGCAAAAGATCTGTTCCTGCCAAAGATCCGTTCCTACAAAATGCATTCATAGTCTATGAGATCTGCAGATCCTCATACACACCTTGTTTAACTGACATTCATCTGCAGATCAGATCTACCAGGATGGATTTTCAGATCTGCAGATGATTGTCTGATCTGCAGATGAATGTCAGTTAAACAAGGTGTGTATGAGGATCTGCTGATCTCATAGACTATGAATGCAATTTGCAGGAACGGATCTTTGGCAGGAACAGATCTTTTGCAGATCCTGATCTTTTGTGTCTGTACAGCATCTGTGTGTGCAGCATCTTGCAAAGATTTTTTTTTTATGGGGAGTTCAGCTCCATAGAATAGACTGTGTAGAAATGCTCTAATACTATATGAAGGGTGGTAAGATAGGTCTGTGATCTTTCATTTTTCAAAGACTGTAGTCTGATGTGTGTATGCCCCTTAAAGGGAACCTTAACTGAGAAGGATATGGATGTTTCCTTTTAAACAAGTCAGGGTGTTGGACAGAATGATATTGAGTGAAGGTGCATACACACATCAGACCATAGTCTTTGGAAAATGAAAGATCACAGACCAATTTTCCCCCCTTCCATGTAGTATGAGAGCCATACCTACACAGTCTATTCTATTAAGGAAGGGGGGGGGGGGGGGGGGGGGGGCGGGTTGGTGGTACCAGGCCTAGGGCACTGGGAAGTCCAAATCCGGCCCTGGTTATACATCTTAATTAGATCCCCTCTAAGGAGTCTTTTCTCCAGACTAAATAAACCCAGTTTATTTAACTTTTCTTGGTAAGTGAGACCTTCCATCCCTCGTATCAATTTTGTTGCTCGTCTCTGTACCTGCTCTAAACCGGCAACATCTTTCCTGTAATGTGGTGCCCAGAACTGAATTCCATATTCGAGATGTGGCCTTACTAGAGAGGTTCTGGGCTCTATGTGGGTGCTAAGTATTGGGGGGGTGGGGTCTGTGGGTGCAGCAGGCACTCCAGAGGTCACTGTGGGTGCTGCTAGACAACACATGCATTCAAATCTGCCCCCATCGGTGCCGCACTGGATAGCTCTTCCATGGCCACCTTGGGAGCTAGCTTCCTGGCTTCCTTTCAGGCAGCCATATGGCTGAAGCAATTGACACCTCTGCCAGATTCCAGTCACGTGCTAATTACCAATCACAGGCACCCTGTACCTTAGGTTACTGAACTATTTCTCTGCTGAGAGAAGGAGAGATCCCAGGCTTGACTACAGGTAGCCCCTACACAACCAATCCAGATTCTATCGTTAATCGCAGTCGGTGCAGAAAATCGATTGCGATCGCATTTTTTTCACGGGCGGTTCAAGGACGCCGTCTGCGGCTGCGCAACCGTCCGTGACACCTTGTACTCATACTGTGCTGCATGATCCGGTTTTTCTTGTATTCATGTATTGTCATTTTGCTGTATGTCACCCCTAAATAGTGTCTGTAACCTAAACTAATGTCCAGCGCTGAGTAATATGTTGGCGCTTTATAAATACAATAAATAAATAAATAAATATTGTTCATCTGGTCACTATCATTCCTTGTATCCCTCTCACTTCAGGCTCCCTTAACAAGATTAAATGGTGGCCAGCAATGCATAAACTACACTGGTAATCATGTGATAGCTTTGAAAAACAGTACAGTACAGATACAATAGGTCCTAGTATAACAATAGTTCCTACCAGGAGCGTAACAATAGCCCCTGCAACCCCCACTGTTGCAGCAGAAAAGGGGGTAACCAGGGCAGAGGTAGCCCAGTCCTGTGGTGCAGTCAAATGTATAGCAGTGGCAGCTGAATGTCATACTTTACATACATCCAGTGGTGGGATAGGTTCTCCTCACTCTTCAATGCAACAATGCACAGTCTATCTTCTTGCGGCTCCTGGTATATGTCATGTGACATTTAGATATGGAAGACCCAAGGAGATAACCTGTACAGAACATGGATGCACTGAAGAGAGAAGAAAGGAGAACCTATTCCACTGCTGAATGAGGTTAAGTCTGAAACTATGGCCTCAATTCATAAAGCATTACCACATGCGTTATCGCCCAAGCGGTAAATTACCGCTTGGTATGTTTTTGTTAGTCGATTCATATTCGGTAATAGTGCGGTAATGGTGCAGTAATGTAAACGTTGTTTGTGTCGGTAAAGTGAATGATGTGTATTCATGAAAAAAAAAGGGGGAGTAAGGAAGCAATAAATAACAGCTTGTTATCGCCAGCAAAGACCTGGCGAGTTTGCTCCACACAGTAGCATTTTAGGTGACAAATGGAGCCCTTGCAGCTTAAAGGGAAGGTCCAAGCAAAAAAAAAAAATGAGTTTCACTTACCTGGGGCTTCTACCAGCCCCATGTAGCCATCCTGTGCCCTCATAGTCACTCACTGCTGCTCCAGTCCCCCGCTAGCAGCTTTCTGACCTCGGAGGTCAGGGCCACATTGCATACATTTTTACGCATTCCAGCTAGTGCAGGAACAAAAATGTACGCGTTGCACCACTAACGCGTAAAAATGTATGTGTTAATGTTCCTGCACTAGCGGGAATGTGTAAAAATGTACGCAATGCGACCCTGACCTCCGAGGTCAGAAAGCTGCCAGCGGGGGACTGGAGCAGCAGTGAGTGACTACGAGGGCACAGGATGGCTGCATGGGGCTGGTAGAAGCCCCAGGTAAGTGAAACTCATTTTTTTTTTTTTTTGCTCGGACCTTCCCTTTAATGTTATTGGAATTTTTAAGGATACAGAGGAGGAAGGGTTAGAAATCGTACAGAGTTATATAATTTATAAGAATAAATATATATATAATATATATATATATATATATATATATATACTATATTTATATTTATATATAAATATGTGTATAAAATATAATAATTTATAAAAAAATATAATAATTTATAAAAAAATATAATAATTTATAAAAAAATATAATAATTTATAAAAAATAAGTCACGTGTCTAAAACTGCCCACTTCTACCCAGCATGCACCTTGTCATTGGGAAGTAAGGGGCAAACTACCGCACTCAGCAAATTTTACCGACAGCTTTCCGCACCACACCGCACACTTACCGACTGCTATCGCACTCGGAATTTTTTTTTTCTCCACAAAAATGTTTTATTAAGTGCAATAAATGTGTACAATCAGAAGGATAAGAGAGAGCATAAACATCCACATAAATACACTAGTACACGCATTAAGAACATTCACTGTATGTCAGATGAGGTAAACAATGAACGATGAAATATGAATGCAAACAATGTTTAACTAGAGAACAGGTTAGCTGAACCTCTGCATCAGTGGACACTGACGCTTGTCATAATCTTTTAACCTGGTAATACTTACTGCCTCACTGGGTGGCAGCATCTATAGAATGCTTAACTAAAAGTGGGTGCCAGCAGCGCTAAGGCCTCTATCACCGGCACCCTCCATGGTGTCCACAGATTGAGCTTAGGATGGATGAGCTATACAAGGGTCCACCGAGCAGGGGTGGGCTATTAGGGAATTGATGTGGCTGTGGAGACCAAGGTGACTAGGTCACGCTTATTCCATGAAGGGGGGGAGAACTCGTAGGTTGTCTTCCAACCCCTGATAGATCAAGGCAGGCGTTTGCGCCTAATACAAAGGGGAGAGGTTCAATAAGCAAGAGAAAAAAGAGAAAGGGACAGAGTAGAAAGAAGAGAGGAAGGAAAGGAGTAGTAGGCAGGGGGGGAGGGGGGTGGCCGGCCCTGGCTACACCAGAGGTTCAAGAGTTGGATTTTTGGAGAGGCTGGAGCAAGAGCCAACAAAAGAATGTCAGCCAGCCCCTAGACCACTAGGAGAGAAGTGGAGAGTCCTTGATGGTATTGGTTAACATAGGGGAGCCAGATTTTTTCAAAGCGGGGAAGGGAGTCATCAAGGATAGCCTTCATCCTGTCAAAACAAAGTGCGTTACTCAAGTTAGTTCTAAATTGAGCTATTGGCAGGGATGGAGATTTCCATGAGCTAGCTATTACCCGTTTTCCCGCCAGGCAGATATGCATAAGTAATTTATATTGGTGGGTAGTTATTTCTGGCGGGCGCATACCTAAAAGGGCAATTTCAGGTAGCCTAGGGATCCTAACTTTGATAGTGGAATAGATAACCTGATAGATTCTGATCCAGAACCTCCGGGCTCTTGGGCACGACCACCACACATGTAAGAGAGTGCCCCTCTGGCCACAGCCACGGAAACATAGTCCATTGCAGTTTGTGTCAAATTTGGAGATGCGGTGTGGGGTGAGGTACCATCTTAGGAGCACTTTGTACTGGGTTTCAACAAGCGAGGCGCTTATGGAGCATTGTGGGGTGACCGACCAAATGGTGAGTAGGTCCTCTTTCTCAAGAGTGGTATTTAGATCGTGTTCCCATTTTGTGACATAGGATGGTTTTGGGAGGCTAGAAGGGGAAACGATGCTCTTGTATAACACGGATATTAAGCCCGGGGATCCTGGGTCAGAGGCACAGATGTGCTCAAAACCCGTGCGCGTCTGGAGAGAGCTATGGCCCTTGATCAGTGTGGTGAAGAAGTGTGTTATTTGTAAGTAACGAAGAAATTCTGACCCTGGCAACTGACACTTTTCTTTTAAAAATGTAAACGATTTGATTGCAGTGTCGGTGGTTAGGTCGTAGAGGATTGTTAAATGTTTATGTTGCCACCAGTGGAATGCTGAGGGGCTTTCAATACCCGGAGTGAAACTGGGGTGGCCTAGAAAGGAGGTGAGAGGAGGTGTGCTGATATCAGGCTGCCTTTATGCTTAACCGCGTCCCATATTCTGAGAGAGTGCTTAATGATTGGATTTTTGATGTTTCTACATTGTTTAGGAGATAACCATAGCAGATTCCCAAGGGAGATGGGAGAGCAGATGGATTGTTCTATGGAGGTCCATTTGGGGGGTTGGGATGTTGCGTTCCACATGGTTAGCTGTGATATCTGCGCAGCTTTGTAATAAGCGCTAATATTGGGGAAACCTAGCCCCCCATCGCACTTTAGGCGAAGTAGGGTGTTCCTCGGGACTCTTGGTTTGGTTTTACCCCATATAAACGCAAAGATAGATGATTGCAGGTTTTTGAGTGTTGGGGCTGGGATATTTACGGGTAGGACGTGGAAAGCATAGAGCAGCCTCAGTAGGACCACCATTTTAGTTGCGGCGATACGGCCGACCCAAGAGATGCAATATCTCTTCCAGCACTCCATAGACTGAGTGACCCCTCTAATTAAATCTGGGTAGTTTGCCTTGAACATGGTGTGGTAAGAGTTGGTGAGATAAATTCCTAAATATTTTAGCTTTTTAGGCTCCCATTTAAAATCAAAAGAGGCTTTCAGGGGTTCAAGCTCTCGGAGGGAAAGGGAAACATTGAGTGCACAAGATTTATGGCTGTTTATTCGGAGGCCCGAGATATCCTCAAATGTTAAAAGAATGTCAGCTAGGTTGGAAAGGGAGTTATGAGCGTCTGTAAGTGTCAGGACCACATCGTCTGCATACATGCAGATTTTGTGTTGAAGGCCAGCGATGGGGAGCCCCCTGACCCCTTCATGTCTATTTATCAGTATGGCCAGGGGTTCCATGGCGAGTGCAAACAGTATCGGGGACAGGGGGCATCCCTGCCTTGTGCCTCTACGGACCGGAAAGGTCTCAGATCTATGTCCACTATACTGTATAAATGCTTGTGGGGAGTGATAGAGTGCTCGGACCCAACATTGGAAGTTAGGGCCGAAGCCCCAACGAGATAGCAAGGAGAACAGGTACTCCCATTATAGTGTGTCAAATGCTTTCTGAATGTCAAGGGAAAGAAGCATCATGGGAGTACCTGTCTGCTCCGCAGAAGAGATGACTTGTAGCAAACGTCTGACATTGTCTCCCGCCTGGCGCCGAGGCATGAACCCCACCTGGTCCAATCCAATGATTGAGCCGATGCCTTCATTGAGTCGAGTGGCCAAATTTTTGGCCAAGATTTTAATATCGACATTTAATAGCGATATGGGTCTGAAGTTAGACCAGGCGGTCTGGTCAGTTCCAGGCTTGGGTATCATGCTAATTGCTGCTGAAAGTGATTCCATCCCAGGTCTCGTTCCCTGTAGCAGGCAGTTGAAGGCTTTTTGCAAGAAGGGGGAGAGAATGTGTGCAAATTTTTTATAATAAAGGGAGGGGAATCTGTCCGGGCCGGGGACCTTATTTATCTTGAGGGAGTGAATCGCCTGAAGTATCTCCTCATTAGTGATGGGCTGCTCGAGACTAAGTTTGAACGAGTCTGTAAGTGGGGGGAGGGAGCATGTGTCTAGAGTGTTTTGAAGAAGGACTGTGATGATATTATCTGGGGATTGATACATTTTAGAGAGGCCTTTATGGAAGATCTTTACTATTTTGCTAGGATTGCTAGTGAAAGATGTGCCATCTGCACGTAATTTGAGGGCTTTGAAGCCTGGGTCTGCGTTTCTTAATTTTCGTGCAAGTATCGATGAGGGTTTATTATAATTTACATAAAAGTGGAATTTATTCCACCGTAAGCGTTTCTCGGTTATGCTGGTTAAATGGAGATTGAGTGCTTCAGCGGCCTTGAAGCAAGCTTGTTTATTTTGGGGTGAGGGATCGGCAGAGAGTTGTTCAGTGGCTTTTGAGTATGCTAATTCTAAATGGCCCAGTTCCTGCAGTTTGCGTTTTTTCCTGCTAGCAGCAATGCCCACTAAGTGGCCCCTAAGAACAGCCTTATGGGCCTCCCAAACAGTATAGTCAGAGACGTCTGTGCCTCCAGAATTTATATGAAAATAGTCTGAGGTGGCCTTCCAGGGTGGAAAAAATTGTTGAGTCAGAAAGAAGGGATTGATTAAGCGACCAGCGCAGGCCTGGAGGTTTGGTAATGATAGAGGAAAAGGTGGTAAGCACTGCACGGTGGTCTGACTATGGAACTGCTTTGATCTGCGCTTTGGTCAGTTTAGGAAGTAAGTTGGTATGGATGAGGCAGTGATCTATGTGGGATTGCGAATTATGGGGATGGGAAAAAAAAGTATATTCTTTTCTGCAAGGGTGTAGCTCTCTCCAACTGTCTGCCAAGGAGGCGAATCTTAAAAGGTCCTCATATTGCTTAGCGTATCAGAGCTCCGCAGAATTGGAGCTGGGTGTTCTTGGGCTGTCTCGGTCTAAATGAGGGTGTAGGCACATGTTAGAGTCCCCGCAAGCAATTATGGTTCCCTGCGCATGCGTCTGCAGCAGTTCTATAAAGTGTTTAAGAAATGGTAGTTGGTCGGTGTTTGGGGCATAATATGAGGCTATAGTAACCTCAATGTCATGGATTGAGCCTATGAGTAAGAGATATCTGCCATTAGGGTCCCTGATTTCTTTACTGCAGGTGAAGTTAACTGAGCTCCTAAAAGCTATTAGTATGCCCCTGTGCTTGGTAGGAGCGCTCGCCAGAAAGAACTGCGGGAAGGTGCGGTGCATGTATTTTGGGTCGTATGATTTAGGGAAATGTGTTTCCTGCACGCAGACTATGTCAGCGTGATTGGCACGAAAATATGAGAACACTTTGGAGCGTTTGACAGGTGAGTTGAATCCTTTAACGTTTAAAGAGCAAACATTTAACCACTTGCCGACCAGGGGATTTTTCACTGATCGGTGCTGCGTGGGCTCTGCAGCCCGCAGCACCGATCAGGAGTGCAGCAGGGCGATCAGACTACCCCCCCTTTTTCCCCACTAGGGGGATGTCCTGCTGGGGGGGTCTGATCGCCGCCGGCTGCATTTGCTTAGCGGGGGGGCTCTTCAAAGCCCCCCTCCGCAGCGTTCTCCGCCGTCTCTCCCGCTCCCTCCCTCTCCCTCCCCCTGTGAACTGCGCAGGACGGATTTTCGTCCTGCGCATTGAAGGATAGGCTTCAGCCTATCATATGCCGGCGATCCCCGGCCAATCAGAGGCCGGGGATTGCCGATCTGCCTTACGGCGCTGCTGTGCAGCAGTGCCGTATGATGTAAACAGCGGGGATTTCTTCTCCGCCTGTTTACATTTTGTCGGCGAGCCGCGGTCGGCGGCTCTCCGGCTGTTCACGGAGACACCCTCCGTGAACTGACATTTTCCATGGTAACCCGCAGACGACCAGTTTACGCCAATCGGCGTTAGCTGGTCGTCAAGAGGTTAAAGCCATCTCATCATAGTAAGGGGGAGAACTGCTGATTTGGTTGAGGATTTGAGGGAGAGTTTCCCACGTATGAAGCTGTTGGCGGAGCCAGGGAGGCCAGGGTAGGATGGGAGAGGAGAGAGAGAGAGAGAAATGAGAGGAACAGGGTGTGAGAGGGAGAAGTAAAGAGAATGAGAGATAGTACATAAGAAGAGAGGGAAGTGGGGGTGTCTGAAACATCAGAGACCCCCAGACATGTCTTATCGATGCCCTTTGGCATCAGGACGTACCCCCGGGGCCTCACAAAGCAGGGGCTCATGGGGTACAGGTGGGGGCACGAGATGGGTGGGGGAGAGCTTATAAGGTGGAAATGATTGTGGTTGAGAGGTTGTGAGTGAAGGTTTAGATTTCTCTGCGTTAGGGTGTACAAATGGAGCTGCTAGGGAAAGGCTAAAGCAATAGTGCTTGGTCCCAGTTTCCGGGTGTGTGGGAGTGGGGTTATGCTGATAAGAAGCTTGTGTGGAGGCCAATAAGGTAGTTATCTTAGGTCTATGCAACCCAGGGGGCTGAGCATGCTGAATGCGTAGGGCTTTCCATCTCCCGCTGCGCGGGCCCAACCTAGGAAAGAAAAGAGGGTATAATGTCCTCCGTGTTAGCCCGACTACGGGAGAGGGGGGAAGGGGGGTCAGCGTCTGGGCAGGTTCCCCGGGGTTGCCGCCCTGGAGTGAAGTTGTGCGATTAATGCTTATCAGGTGTCTCCCATGTCGGATTTGAGCCATGGGGATAGGAAGACAGGGCCAGATGTATCCCAGCGGTGGGGTGTTTGTATAAGATATAGGATTCGGGGTTCCCGTCCCCGCGTCACAGGGTGTGAAAGTGCGTCCCCAGAGACGCAGGGAGGGGGAGCCGTATAACGTTAGAAGGCAGAAAGGAAGGATGTTCCCAAGCCGCTTTAGGAAAGCAGCAAGCCTAGACAGAGGGCAGATGTTTACAATAAAAAGGCATATGTTTGGCATAGTTTGTAGAAGGTCCAGGCATTATAAGTCTATCAAAAGGCAACGAGAACAGTAAAATAACAGAACATAGACATTAACTATCTTATTATAGGAGAAATGAGTCATGGGCCCGAGCGCATGCAGGGGGAGGGTGGGCCCAAAAAGATGAGCCGCGCACGTGCCACAAGCACCCAGGCACACGCTCCTATGCGATCCCAAAAAGGGACTCCCAGGGGACCCGGGAGGGCAGCACAACATTGTAACATTATAACCCCATCCTCCCGCGCCGGAGACGTATAAAGGTTAACTAAATAATCAAGTTGAAGAAGTCTCTCGACGCGGGGGGGGGGGGGGGAGGAGGGGGAACCCCGCCATTATGCAGTTCCAAAATTTGCTTCATAGGCTAGTGCAGTTTGTAGGAGAACTATAAGAATCAATCACTGTAATCAACTTAAGCCAGTAAAGCAGAGTGTAACTTGTTGCTGCTCATTTGGCTCTATGAGTTGCAGCAAATATAGGCACATAAAAATAACGTGCGGGGCTGGAAGCAGGTGTAAAAAAATAGAGTCAAAATGCTCCTGAGATGGGTAAGTTACCCTCCGTGGTGAAGGTTGTAGCATAAATCAGCAAAGTATCTTTGTATATGGAGGGCGATGTTGTTTCCCCAGTGGCACCTTTGTCAGGATGGACCCTATCCCATCATGGCGGACATTTACAGTCTCGGTAGTTCAGAGAGGTGCAAAAGTAAGCAATCGTGCTTGACAAGGGCAGGCATTCAGAAGGGGAAATGGGCTGCTCCATATGGCCATGACGATCCCACTCTGTACACTCACATAGAGCAAGCAGTACTAAGGGTGAGGGAGTGGGCCCGTCCGAGAGCCGAATCAGTGGTGGTAAAGGTGAAAGAAAAAAGGGTCACTTATCTGGGAGTTCAAGTAGCTTTTTGGAAGACTTGGGATGACAGTTGTTGCAGAGCGTGCTTTCGATCCTTCGTACTCCTTTGCTCTCGAGGAGGTGACTGACTCTGATGAGAAGATGGTTGAGAAGGGGACCCTCCCTGGTTCTGCGGTTCCTGCGTGGGTTTCGGTGGCAGAGGCAGGCCTAGTAAGCGGAAACGTTCCCTTGCATCATCTAGGGAACGGATGATCTGCACTTTATCTTGCCAGGTGAAAATTAGCTGGCCTCTTTCTCTCTTAAGATTTGCAGGTATGGGCGTAGATCCTTGCGTTTTGCTAGCGTGGTGGGCGCCAGGTCGGCATAGAGCTGGTATTTGTGGCCTTGGAAGGACAAGTCAGGCTTGGATCTTGCAGCTTGCAGGAGTTTTTCTTTAGTGAGGTAGTGATGGGTCTTCAAAATTATGTCTCGAGGAACACCGTTGGTAGTTTGGCGCGTTAGGGCGCGGTGCACCCTGTCCATCTCGAGGTGATCAATGGGTATGCTTGGAAGGAGTTCCTGGAAAAGCGCGGTAACGAAGCCCTGCAGGTCTTGCACCGACTCAGGAATTCCGCGGATTATCAGGTTCTCCCTGCGGGACCGGTTCTCGGAATCCTCTTGCCTATCATGTATAGTGTGTACCTCTGATCGGAGGGCCGTGATCTCCTCCTCGTGGCCCTCAAGTACCACTGTGGCGTTGTCGAGTCTATCTTCGATGGCGGAAGTGCGTTGTGAGAGGTGGCGTATCTCGCGCAGGAGCTCGCATCCCAGCTGTTTGTTCGCACCTACTACCTCCTGGCGGATGATTCTTCTGAGCTCATCCAGGGTAAGTTGCTCAGGGAGGGAGGCAGGTTTTTCAGCGGAGGGCTCTCCTGCAGGGAAGAGCTCCTGACTGTTCTCAGAGCGCTGATCTGGCTCAAGTTCAGGGGTGGACGCCATCTTGGGAGACTCCGGTGGCGAAGATGAAGTCGTGCTTTTGGCTCCGGTTCTGGCCCTAGTGCTGGTGGCCATAGCTCAATCTGACCGCGGGACCTTCCGAAAGGCGGTGCGGTAGAACAAAGCGCTATTCGTGCAGAGGTGATAGCTTTAGAAGCAATTTTTTTCTCCCCGTACTCACGCGGGACCTAGATTAAGCGGCCATCTTGGTCTGCTGCGCGCATGCTCCCCGTCCGCACTCAGAATTTTTTTAATGAATTCACTGCAAAAAACCCTCATTTACCTCTAGCGGTAATTTCCCGCCCGTCTCTGAACTACCGCACTCATTTTTATGAATTGAGGCCTAAATGGGTGATTCGTGAAAATCCCCTGGTCAGTGGCGTCCCTACTGTAGAGCGGAGGGGGCGTGGCGCACCGGGTGTCAGACACCCAGGGGGGTGTCGCCACGACCCCCCACAGCAGCACAGCAGGAGGGGGAAGCAGGGCTAGAAGGAGGGGCTGTGGAGGCAGCGGTGGGGAGGGGGGACATATCCCCCCCCCCCTCCCTCACCTGGGACCCCTCCTTCTGCCTCTCTCTCCCCCTCCAGAATAGCGTCGACAAGTGCGTGGGAAGCCGGAGGCGTATGGACAATTACTCACCTGATTTCCACGTTCCAAGCGTGGAGCGCAGCGTCATGACGTTACAGGTCTCCGTCTTCAATGCCGCCCACTGTGCTTCCTGATTAGCGGAAGCACAGTGGACGGCATTGGAGGCGGAGACCTATAATGTCATGACGCTTGGATCGCGGAGATTAGGTGAGTAATTCTCTGTACGCCTCCGGCCGCCCCGCACTTGTCGCCGCTATTCTGGAGGGGGAGAGAGAGACAGAAGGAGGGGTCCCAGGTGAGGGACCCCTCCACAGCCCCTCCATCTAGCCCTGCTTCCCACTCCTGGGGCACCTACACTGGGGGCAACTATACTAGCTTACTGGGGGCAACTATACTAGCTTACTGGGGGCAACTATACATATTGGGGGCAACTATACTAGCTTACTGGGGGCAACTATACTAGCCATACTGGGGGCAACTATACTAGCCATACTGGGGGCAACTATACTAGTTTACTGGGGGCAACTATACTAGCCATATTGGGGGCAACTATACTAGCCATACTGGGGGCAACTATACTAGCTTACTGGGGGCAACTATACTAGCTTACTGGGGACAACTATACTTACTGGGGGCAACTATATTAGCTATACTGGGGGCAACTAAACTATACTAGCTATACTGGGGGCAACTAAACTATACTATCTATACTGGGGGCAACTATACTGGCTGGGGCAACTATACTGGCTGGGGCAACTATACTAGCTATACTGGGGGAAGCTATCCTGGCTGGGGGCAACTATACTAGCTATACTGGCTGGGGGCAACTATACTAACTGTACTGGCTGGGGCAACTATATTAGCTATACTGTCTGGGGGCAACTATACTAGCTATACTGGCTGGGGTCGACCATACTAGCTATACTGGGGCAACTATACTAACTTCATTGGGGGCAACTATACTAGCTATACTGGGGGCAACTGTACTAGCTATACTGGGGGCAACTATACTAGATATACTGGGGCAACTATATTACCTACACTAAGGGCAACTATACTAGCTATATTGGGGGCAACTATACTAGCTATACTGGGGCAATGGCAGCGCCATTCTCCAAGCACCCCTAAAGCACCCACCAGCGTGAACTGACTTTCGGCATCTAATAGACGCCGTGTCAGTTCACTGACGCAGCAGCCCACAGCTGCGGCAGAGCAGGGCTACAGTAAAATGGCATCTGAAGCCCTGCTCTGGAGACTGGAGCCATTTTCCCATAGCCCTGCTCTAAGTGCGGGAGTTTCAGTTGCTGGCTGGCTGCAGAGGATTGTGGGAGCTGCGCCTGACGGAGGCTGGGACAGGAGGTCTGCTGCTGCTTCAGGTGAGTAAATGTTTTTTTTAATTTATATTAGCAGGTGTATCGACTGTTCTGGCCAGGTCTGCTACATGATTGCATGTATTTTCTGGTCAAATCTGCCACATGATTGCATGTATTTTCTGTGCAGGTCTGCCACATGATTGCACGTGTTTTCTGGTCAAATCTTCCACATGATTGCATTTATTTTCTGGTCAAATCTTCCACATAATTGCATGTATTTTCTGGTCAAATCTCACAACTGCTGAGGCTAGGAGCACTCTAAACGGAATTGCTAGCGATGTGGAAAACACAAACATTCATGCACATAATAAAAGTGTATGTATAAAAACCGCATAGCTCTGCGTTTTGCGATGTGCGTTTTTGAAATGCACAACTTGCTGCGTATTTTTTCCCGAGACACATGTAAATCACACAATTCATGCCAATGAGGATGTAGAAGTACTGCATTTAATAGCTTTTTTATATACTTTTTTGGTTTTGAAAAGCAAGTTTGGTGATGTATTTCCACTTCCTGTTCACTTTCTAGTGATGAGCCAAACAGGACAATGAAATTGTGTGCTGATAAGCTTTAACAGTTGAGTGTTAATGATGTATAGGCTGTCATACTTGCTTATCATGTGCACAGGGCTGGATTTACTATAAGGCGCTGTAGGCACATGCCTACTGGCGCCTGATGATGGATAGCCATCTCACTTTCTTCCTAGAGTGCCTCCCTCCTTCCCTATGAAGAGTCCTGGTGAGAGTGTAAATGAGTTTATTCAAACTGCTCTTGCCATTCCACTGACGAGATCTCGCTTCAGTCAGGAGCACCTCTAACTACCTAATACTTTGGGCACCTCTAGCTACTGAATACTGAGGGCACTTCTGGCTACCTAATACTAAGGGGCATCTGAAGCTACCTATGACGTGCAAGAAAAGTAAGGTAGTAGTGACAGCTGGGACAGCCACCACACTTGCGGTGCAGTTTGGTGGTTTGTAGGTTCATCAAGGGTGAAGTCTAAAGTGCCAGGACATCTGTGTCTATAGGCTCCTGTGATGTAAATCCGGGCCTGCATGTACAGCTCAATGATTTAGAGGAAATATAAACTAAATGAAAAAAATCAAGTGTAACTTACCTGGAGCTTCTGTCGGCCCCCCTGCAGCCGTCCTGTGTCTGCACCGGGACAAACCGATCCTCCAGTCCCCCGCAGTGAGCCAGTTTCGTTTCTGGCGACTCAGGCAGCCCTGGCCAGGGCCAGTTCTAGACTTTTTGCTGCCCGAGGCAAACTTGTGAGGATGCGTCCAATTGGAATGATCGCACAGCACCCGACAATTTGCACTGCACGTTATAGCTACGGTGAGCCCCCAAAAAAACACCCTCAGTATTGGTAGGCAGCCAAGTATAGGTGCCCCCAGTATTGGTAGCTAGGTACAGTTGCCCCCAGTATTGGTTGGCCAGGTACAGTTGCCCCCAGTATAGGTTGGCCAGGCACTCTCTGCACTTCCTGTTTCTGCCTGGTGCTGCCCCCAGACTTCTGCCGCCTGAGGAAGTCGGCTCACTTGGCATCATGGGCGGACGGGGCCTGGCCCTGGCCATGCGTGTCCTTGATCACGCTCCTGTTGCCGGGAGCATCCTGCGTTGCTATTTTCTCTTACTGTACATGTGCAGGACGCTCCCAGCAACGGGAGCATGCATGATTAAAGATGCGCACGGCCAGGGCCACGCAGTGCCCATCAACTGGCAGAGCCGCTAGAAACAAAACTGGCTTGCTGTGGCGGACTGGTAGAAACCTCTGGTATGTTAAACTGGATTTTTTCATTTAGTTTAGGTTCACTTTGAGTAGTTAAGGTTTAGGTACAGATGTTAGTGTAAAGGCCTATGTTTTACCCTACCACATGCTGTCACCTGTACTAAGCTTCTCAATAGTAATTCATAGGTTTGTTAATACCCATTCAATATACCTATACAATCATGTCTTCAGTAGCCTGACAATATCGAACCACATACACATGCTGTATGTTGCATTATGGCACATAAGTAAACAATAAGATTTAAGGGCTGGTTCATACTTTTTAGCACTTTGTTGCTCGACTGTGATCCATAAAGCCACATTCTGCATTAGGCATAGCTATTGCTGAGGAGGACCCATGTGAAATCATTGAGCTTGGCTGCAATGACTATGTCACCTGTACACAATTAAGCACGGCCCCACAAGCTCCTAACTACAGTGTTAAATCGTAATCTGTTAGGGCCGGTTTCCACTAGGAGCCATGGCCGTTTCCAATTTGAGTGGGGCCCCCATTGTGCTGCGACAATGCAACTCCAATCGCTAAGCCATGCCATGCACAGCTATAGAGACTTAGCTGCATGCTGCAGAAATCTGCAGCATGCCAACCAGATACGCACATCAGTGCAATCTGGACAGTAAATGGATGTAAAAGATAGGCAGTGTTTCCCGCCTCTCTCGTCAGCAGGAAAACGCTGCAGATTAGTGCCAAATTCAGCACTAGTGGAAACAGGACCTGAAGTTCCTTAGCTATGGTGACAACAGGGATCAGTAAAAATATGATGTATAATAATATGCATACAATGTGACCTTTGTTGTTTTATATTGTTACTTTGACAATATTGTGTCTTTTTTCATCATGAAAATAAAGTATATTGTTCTTTTGAACATTTGTGATGTATGTAAGGTTATACATACAACATTTGTATTACTCTTAACTGCTTGGTTACAGTGAAAAAAAATGGGTGAAAATAAACCCTTTTTGATAAAAAGGTTGATATCCAAAACGTGTTTGTCTATTGCTTTTGTACATACATGTACCTTCTATGTAAATATGAGAAAGATTTGATATACTACATATACTAGGTATTCCTCAGACAGGGGTGGGCCAGTGGGGTAATGCTTTCACATTATACAGCACTGACAGTTTAAGGTTATGAAACACTTTAAACATGTATTAGCCTGTAGTAAAGGCAAAGATTTTTACCTTCGTGTCACTAATAATTTCTCCTCGGGACTGATGGATATCCTGAATTTAGTGCTTGGATTGTAAAGGTCTGCACACAACAACTGAAGCAGTTTCTGAAACCTACAGATGTGAAGATAGTAAAACATACTGTATATCAATATACTCAGCGTTGCCGCAGCTTCACTCTCTGCCAGTGTCCTGTGATTCCCTCCATAGAGTCAGGTCACTGACAGCTACAAAGGAGAGCCCAGGACACTGGCAGAGAGCAGAGCTGCGGTGAGGGACACATAGGCTTCTAGGGGCTGGAGAAAGCCCGAGGTAAGTAAATCTGATTTTTTTGTATCATGTAAGTGAGACAACCTAAAGGGAGAGGGATATGGAGGCTGCCATATTTTTTCCTTATAAACAATACCAGTTGCCTGAGTTTACTCCCAAAAAAAGTTAGGCAAAGTGACCCTAAAGGTATTCACACATTGAATACTGGGTGCCATGTGGATGTTGGTAATGGGGGTATTGGTTGTCATGTGGGTGCTAAGTGTGGATGGTCTGTGCCATGTTGGTTCTGGGTGCATCTACAGGGTGTCATGTGGGTGCTGGCTGTGGGTGGATATTGGGTGTCATGAGGGTGTTGAGTGCAGGTACAACGTGCCATCTAGTTTCTTGGTGCTAGATGGGAACTAGATGTCATGTGGGTGCTAAATGTGGGTTCTGGGTGCCAAGTGATGGCCTGGTGCAGATTAAACTGCTGGGTGCAGGTACTGTGTACAAGTACTGGGCGCGAGTACTGAGTGCCACATGGGTGCAAATACTTGCCATTCCTTTACTGGGTGGTTGCTATTGGTGGGCATTGGGTGTCATGTGGGTGCTACCGTATTTTTCGCCATATAAGACGCACTTTTTCTTCCCCAAAATGTTGGGGGAAAAGTGGGTGCGTCTTATGCGGCGAAGGTACGGATTTCGGGAGGCAGAGGTGCGCAGGGAAGCACTATATACATTACCTGCTCCTGCCGCCGCGCTCCTGGCTCCAATCCTGGCTCCCCGATCCTCTTCTTCCATCTACCGCTGCCCGCTGCTGCCCCCGCCGAACATCGCTGGCCGGTCTTAATTAGCCGCATGGATACACTATCAGCACACCACGTGCCGGGGTCACGCATGCCGCCGAACGCTGGCCGGTCCTAATTAGCCGCGCAGGGATACGCTATCAGCACACCACGTGCGCCGGGGTCACGCATACGCATGTGTGACCCGGCGAACGCTGATAGCGTATCCCTGCGCAGCTAATTAGGACCGGCCAGCATTGTTCGCGGCATGCGTGACACTGCCACAGGGGACACTGGCACAATATGGGACTCTGCCACAACAGGAGACACTGCCACAACAGGAGACACTGCCACAACAGGGGACACTGCCACAACAGGGGGACACTGCCACAACAGGGGGACACTGCCACAACAGGGGGCCGGAGACACTGGCACAGGGGGCTGCAGGCAGAACAGGGGGATACAGCAGGCACAGGGGGACACGGCAGGCACAGGGGGACACGGCAGGCACAGCAGGGGGAGACAGCAGGCACAGGGGGACACGGCAGGCACAGCAGGGGGAGACAGCAGGCACAGGGGGACACAGCAGGCACAGGGGGACACAGCAGGCACAGGGAGACACAGCAGGCACAGGGGGACACAGCAGGCACAGGGAGACACAGCACAGGGGGACACAGCAGGCACTGGGGGACACAGCACAGGACCAGCACAGGGGGACACAGGAACAGCCAATCACTACACTGACCACATAGAGGAACATAGGCAGGCAACATGGGAACAACCAATCATAACACTGTCCCCTTATGTAGTGTAATAGTATGTAATGTAACTGGAAAGGGGGGTTAAAAGTCCTTAAGACACCCCTGCATCACACCTAGGTTTAGTTTTTCTTTTTTTCCTGATTTTTGCCCTCTAAATCTAGGTGCGTCTTATATGCCGGAGCGTCTTATACGGCTAAAAATACGGTAGATCCTCCTTTTGCAGTAATTACAGCCTCTAAACGCTTCCTGTAGGTTCCAATGAGAGTCTGGACTCTGCTTGAAGGTATTTTGGACCATTCCTCTTTATAAAACATCTCTAGTTTATTCAGGTTTGATGGCTTCTAAGCATGTACTTTATGTACAGCTCTCTTTAACTCACACCACAGATTTTCAATTATATTCAGGTCTGGGAGCTGAGATGGCCATTCCAGAATGTTGTACTTGTTCCTCTGCATTAATGCCTAACTGCATTTAGAGCAGTGTTTAGGGCTGTTGTCTTGTTGAAAGATCCAGCCCCGGCGCAGCCATAGCTTTGTCACAGATTCCTGGACATTGGCCCCCAGAATCTGCTAAAACTGAGTGGAATCCATGCGTCCCTCAACATTGGCAAGATTTGCAGTCCCTGCAGTGACCACACAGCCCCACAGCATGATCGAAACACCACCATATTTTACTGTAGGTAGCAGGTGTTTTTCTTGGATTGCTATGTTGTTTTTCCTCCATGCATAATGCCCCTTGTTATGCCAAAGTAACTCAGTTTTAGTTTCATCAGTCCACAGCACCTTATTCCAAAATGAAGCTGGTGGCTACCTCAAGCGGCTCTGTTTGTGCTGTGGGCGGAGAAAAGGCTTCCTCTGCATCACTCTCGCATACAGCATCTCCTTGTGTAAAGTGCGTCGAATGGTTGAACGATGCACAGTGACTCCATCTGCAGCAAGATGATGTTGTAGGTCTTTGGTGCTGGTCTGTGGGTTGACTCTAACTGTTCTCACCATTCGTCACGTCTGTATATCAGCGATTTTTCTTGGTCTGCCACTTCGAGCCTTAACTTGAACTGAGCCTGTGGTCTTCCATTTCCTCAATATGTTCTTAACTGTGGAAACAGACAGCTGAAATCTCTGAGACAGCTTTCTGTATCCTTCCCCTAAACCATGATGGTGAACAATGTTTGTCTTCAGGTCATTTGAGAGTTGTTTTGAGACCCCCATGTTGCTACTCTTCAGAGAGAATTAAAAGAGGATGGAAACTTACAATTGACCCCCTTAAATACTCTTTCTCATATTTAGATTTACATGTGTATATAGGTCAGGAGTCACTGAACTTACCAAGCCAATTTGAGTTCCAATAATTAGTTCTAAAGGTTTTGGCATCAATAACATGACAACAGTGCCCAAATTTATGCACCTGCCTAATTTTATTTAAACAATTATTGCACACTTTCTGTAAATCCAATACATTTCATTTCACTTCTCAAATATCAATGTGTGTGTCTCCTATATGATATATTTAACTGACATTTTTTATCGTAACAACCGATTTATACAGGAAAATCATGACGATTAACAAGGTTACCCAAACTTTCGCATCCCACTGTATGTATGTATGTATGGATAGATGTGTGTGTGTGTATATATATATATATATTCCTTTTATTCTCTCTAAAATATGTTCAAACTATCTAAACAAATAGCTAGCATAAGGCATTCAGAAATCCCCTTCTCATCACAGCGTGGTTATGCTATGTACATTCAACATTGCGCTGAGTTGAATATTCATTTTATCTTGCCACTATAGCAGTATCTGCTGAGAGCAGAAGTGGAACACCGCCTACTCTTCTCTCAGACAACTCACTTTAATCTTCTGGTCAAGATAGGCTCCCTGCTGTGCTGCTTTCAGTAAAAGTGCTGCCCTCTCCTTTTTTGCCTTTATAGCAGGCATGGGCAAGATTCAGGTCAAAGAAGTATAAATATCTCAGAATTGCAGTTACTGTACTAGTTGAGTAAAGCCTGTAAATTAAAGCACAATACATGATAAAGCTGTGCAGATAACTTCAATCCCAATAAGCAACCCCAAGCCTGTTGGTCTGCTGTTCTCCTTGTCATCTTGAGCTGTCAGGCAAAGTGGGTATATTCAGTACATCCCAGAAAACTTTAAGTATGTCAAATTTGTGCTCAATTAGACATTTTCCCTCTCCAGGGTGAAGTTACTCATTAGTGTTACACATGTCATGGGTGAATGGGGAGCAGGTATGTTCAGTGGCGTAGCTAAGGAGCTGTGGGCCCCGATGCAAGTTTTACAATGGGGCCCCCCAAGCACTCTATACATAACAATTTATACGGCGCACCAAAATATGCCAATGGCAACTACAGTGTCAGAGGTGCAAGAAGAGGATGGGGAACAGTTTGGTAATGATTACCACTATTCAAAGTATCTACAGAAGTCATTATTATGAGCATAAGACCAATAGAGAGCTAATTCTGTAGTTAAGGGAGGGCCCTTCGGGGCCCCTCTGGCCCAAGGGCCCCGATGCGGTCGCTACCTCTGCACCCCCTATTGCTACGCCCCTGGGTATGTTATATTTGGTGTTATTGATCTCACCCTTTCTGATACCGGTCACTACCTGCTTTACTCAAATGTGCATTGTATAGTTTCTGGAACTGCATCATTTATGTAAAGCCCGGTACACTTTGAAAGCACTACCAAGAGTTTACCTAATCATAATGAATATATCCCCAACATTTTTTATTGGTGGTGTTGATCCAGAATACTCATGTGACAGGAGAGGCAGAACAATGTGCTCGGGGGTCAATCAGGCATAGGGCATCACTAAAGATTCAGCATGAAGCCCCCTGCACACTGCAAATCCGATTTGCGATTCCGATCTTTCCTGGATGCTATCAAAAGAAAAACGCAGGAAAAAATGCAGCATGCAGTCCCGATTAAAAATCGCAAATCGGAATTGCATGTAGTGTGCAAAAGGCCTGAGATGGGGAATAATTTGCAAACTCAGAAAATGTTCAAACTTCCCTCATTAAGGATAGGAGAATAAGCCATGTTTACAGTAACAATAATGATTACATTCAGGTTGGGGGTTGGTTGAAGAATTTTTTCCTTCCACAATTGGTCATGCCCATTAGCCAATCCCATCACATTAATAGAATTGATCAGTTTTTCCAAGAAAGAGGGACAGGGACAGGGACTTAGGCCTCGAACCCACTACAGTCTTTTACCAGCGATTTAAGCTTTTTAGGAATCGCTGGGAATTCCAAAAGGCGTTTGCTGCTGAAAGTGAATGGCTGTGATCCCATTGGAGCAATTGAGATTTGCCAAAATTGCAATAGTCCTGCATGCAGCATTCTTGGAACCATTTCATAAGGGAAGGCAGGACTTTCCTTGAAATTGCTCTGGAAATCGCTCTGCTTTTAAGTGGCAAAATCAAAAATGGGTCCCAGGCCTTAACCTTTTGCCTTATAATAGACCTATTATATTTCTAAACATTTATCTTGTTTACAAGAAGATGAGATTGAACAGATCACCTCAGAGATCCTACTCCTTCTACAGATCTCAGATGCACAATCTCTTTTCCCCATCCATCTTCACTTTTAGAAGCATCTCAGAGCTGCTGTGTTGGTTCACTCAAGCTCTGTCTATCGTCCGTTTACAGCCCTCTTATTCAGGCTTTCAGCAGTCCTAAATAAATTCACAATAGTGATGGTGAAATGTGCTGCTTTGAGGCTACAAAAGATTTTTAAAGTTTCCTCCTGGTAGCTTAGAACAGGGAAAAACTTCTTGCTACATTTAAAGAGGAACTCCAGTGAAAATAATGTAATACAAAAGTGCTTCATTTTTACAATAATTATGTATAAATGATTTAGTCAGTGTTTGCCCATTGTAAAATCTTTTAAATCCCTGATTTACATTCTGTCATTTATTACATGGTGACATTTTTACTGTTGACAGGTGATGTAGCTGCTGCTTGCTTTTTTGGCAGTTGGAAACCGCAGTAAACAGCTATTTCCCACAATGCAACAAGGTCCACAGACAAGAAACTGCCAGGAGTACCACGGTCCTCAGAGTTTCTTGTGGGAGAGGTTTCACCAAAATATCAGCCATACAGAGTCCCCTGATGGTCTGTTTGTGAAAAGGAATATATTTCTCATGTAAAAGGGGGTATCAGCTACTGATTGGGATAAAGTTCAATTCTTGGTCGGAGTTTCTCTTTATGTAGTAAAGACCACACTGATCCAAGATGATACATCCAAGATGGCGCCAAGGAGGTAGCCACGGCCACAGGGCTCTGGCTCTCATCTCTTTTTTCTGCCTTTCCCCTGGGACCAATGGCTAGAAACAGCTTTGGTGGTCCCCCTCCAACTCCGCAACTCCATCGGGAGGATGAAAAACTCTCCCCGAGCTACAGCTACAGTGCCCGACCACCCACGCTGAGGTCTGGCTGACCACGAGGTCAGCTCCAGCTGATCGCCCATGTGGTCGCCAACCTCAGCTGCTGCAGATAACGCTCATCTCTCCACCACCATCTGCTTCCTGTTGCACGTGGACACCACACTGACCTGTACAGGAGGCGGAACGCTGAGCTCGCCTGACCCCGGCATCCACGCTGCTCCTCCGCTCCACGTGTTACCTCTGCCAGGGAGACCAATGGACGCTGAGATGCAAACGCTGGCATCCATGCTGCTTTTCCGGATCACTGCTGCCTGGGGCACTGGAGACCAGAGGAGGCTGGTGCGGCTCAAAGGATCATCCCAGCTCCTGCATCCCCGCAGACGGACCACGTGGGCAGTTACACTGCCGCTGCCAAGGGAACCGGAGGACACCGCAGTTAAAGGCACAGAGGCAGTTCCACCGCCACAGTGGGTCTAATGCTGCCACAGCTGCTTGCACACTTCCAGGCCATCAGATGCTGCTGCTGCCTGCACACTCCCCCAGTTAATCATCCTGGAGCCCTCTACCTGGGACTACTATCTTCCTCAGGGCTAGGCTATTGCATTTTACCAAGCAGCACTCCACCAAGCGCAGGTCTAACGCAGCCCCAGCCCCGAATGGAAGATATGGAAACTGCATCACAGGAGCTACGCATCGACCTCAGCCACTTTGACGCCTAGCACATTCCCTAACTTTGGGTACCAATTTCTGCAGCAGACAAAGCCAGCCAGTGAGACACAAACGGACACTATCCGATCAGGTCGTGCCGCAATCCTAGGGGGACTCTATCACTGTCCTTTTCACTTTCTCTCTTTCTCTTCTTTACTCTCCTCTTTCTGTCTCTCTCCTAGGGTTAGACTGGGGAGCATCTGATTCAAAGTATCGCTGCAAAGTGTTTTGAGTGCTATGGACGGCAGCGGATTATCCCCCCTGGTCCTTCTCCGGGGTTAATCTGTTATGTATGCTTCTATCCATGCTTTATTTCTATGCCTTTGTTCTTCATGTGTTATGTATGCTTTATTTCTATGCCTGTGTTCCACTGTTCCTACCGTATGTATCTACTCTATATGCCTGTGTGTATCTACTGTATATACCTGTATTTCCTGTATGTATCTACTACTGTATGTATCACCACCGACCCTGTTGTGCCAAAACCAATTCTGGGTATTGGCAAAATAAAAATTCTGATTCTGATTTTGATTCTGATAAATTTGGACTGGTTTATGAACAAAGCAGTCAAATTTAATTCCAGAACAGATGACGGTGTTTCGGGACTATTACTGTGTACAAGAATTTAGACTTCCTTCTTCCTGCTAGTGAAACAAGAAATATGAATGCATTAAGTGCCCAATTTCCTATAAGCAACATTAGTTTTGCTAAGGGATGCAATATCTCCATTGAAAATTTTCACATCCTGCATTCCATCATAGAAATGGGTGAAGAGGAGTTGCAGAACTCTGCAAATATACATCCTTCTCCAGAGAGTGAGATTGCCTATTCTAGTGGAAAAAGTGTCAGAGTTTATAAAAGGGCATGTCCTGGAAATTCAACAACTCCCTAGTGTTAACTTCAGAGGCCACTCTGACTGGGAAGTACACCGTCTAATCCAAATTACGGTAGTTTAGGGTCAGTGGTCCCCTTCTGGAAAGTTCCTTTTCTTCAAATCACAGGGAGCTTTTATCGGTTTAGTTTGAGACCTTTCAACAACCTGATAGGCTAGAACTATGTTAGAAAACACATGTTGTTTATGTCAGAACACTGTGACCACTTCTTATGCAAAAATTGTTTATGCCTGTTTTACGAAAAACTTCAGTGTTGGATATACAGTACAGTAGAATCCCTTTATCTAAACTTTCAGTCCCCCCTCCGCCATTTACCCCCCCCCCTCCCTCTTTTTATATTTATTTTGAAAACCTTTTCTTTTTCTTTGACATTTTGTTCTTTTTTCTGTCTTGCCTTTTTCCTCCCTTTCTCTTTCTTCTTTTCATTTAAAGTATGAAAGTCACGATACACTGTGATGATCTTGGAACAAGAGTACGGTAATACAAATCAATATAAGTAAATTGCTACATGATTATCAAGAAATACTTGAGGCATATTTCATTGGCTTATCTCGCTAGCGCAGACCAACCCTGCCTGCTTAGGAGCATCGGGTGCTCTGGTGCTGGTGAACCATTGAACCACTATGATGAGATATTAGGAGAAGGCCTGATATGTTCATACAAGTTGATATATTGCTATTGGTGAGTGACATGATTGGTCTATATGAATTGATATATGGTTTTGATGTACTGATGTGAGACACTTCTTTTTCAGAAAATATTATTCAATGTATTGCACTAACTTTGAAATGTTTTAGACTTATTGATGCTATTACTGTGTATCTGATCAAATGTGATGCTATTTTTTTCTGTACTATTCTATCTGGGGGAAAAAATTATGAAAAATAAAGAATCTAAAAAAAAAAAGAAAAAAAAAAAGAATCCCTTTATGGAAAACTTCAGGGAGTGGCGTAACTACAATTCATGGGGCCTCACAGCGACACTTTGATGGGGCCTCACCAATGTTCACAACCTTTCTCTTGCCTTCCCCTGGTGCCCTTCATGGCCTTGGCGTCCTTCTCACAAGGATCATAAAACAAGTGTGGCCATCATGATCTCCACACTCATGTCTAGCCACATAAAACCTGTATCAGAGAAAAGAGGAGGGTAGTAGTTGGGCCCCCCTGTAATCACAGCTCTGGGCCCAGGGGGGGGGGGGGAATTCCCGAAAAGTCTTCCTCAGCCACTCACAATACAGTATAATATATGGTCTGGCATCATGCTGGGTACACATAAGGCAATTTCCCATCCGACTGACAGGATCTAACAATTATTTCCTAAATGTCCGATCTGCTCCCGATCGACAACGGGATTGATCAGGAGCAGTTTGGATACAGATAATGAGGACAGCCAACATTGCTAATGAAAGGGGGAAGTGAAGCATCCACACAGCAGGGCACAGGGCTGTGCTCATACCTGACTCTGTTACATTCTCCAGAGCTGCTCCATGCTCTGTACACACACTGCTGCTCCATCCAAAGTCAACTGGTGTCTCATCTTGTGCCTATCCCCAGTCACTGCACCGGCCCTGGTCTGAAGGAGGATTCTGGGCAACTGTAATCCTCCCCTGCGTTTGCCTATGGGCCTCCCTGCAATCGCAGGGGCTGCTTCCCTCTAGTTATGCCCCTGGCTTCAGGGTACCTAGCCAAGTAATTTGCTATATCAGAATTGGTTATACGCA
This sequence comes from Hyperolius riggenbachi, assembly GCF_040937935.1. Lineage (NCBI taxonomy): Eukaryota > Metazoa > Chordata > Amphibia > Anura > Hyperoliidae > Hyperolius > Hyperolius riggenbachi. The sequence goes on from NC_090650.1 coordinate 148,226,791, forward strand.
TTTATACGTATATTCATATAGGCGCACAGTTGGGAACTGGAGACTGGGTTCACTATAGCCAGAGGTTTACTATATCTGAATTTACTATAAAAAGATTCTACTGCATAATGCAATGTATGCTATTTACACAGCTCACAGATTATGTAGATTGTGTAAAGCCCGGTAAACTTTATGTGCACTTTCTGCACATGGAAATGGTACAGATCTTTAGTTGATTTAAGCAAGTGTCACATGTCAGTTCTGGTACACTTCAAGGCATGAAAATCTATATTGAGTTGCTGGGTTAAACAATATGCCTGGCTTATGGACACTCGCTGGGCCGGATTTACCATAAGGCACTGTAGGCACATGCCTACAGGCACCTGATGCTAAAAAGGTGGCTCACTCTTCTCCCCATGTGCCTCCCTCCCTCCTTCCCTTTGCAGAGTCCTGATGAGAGTGTAAATGAGAGGTTACTCACCCTGCTCTCACATTCCACTGATGAGATCGCCCTTCAGTCAGGGGCACCTCTAGATACTTGATACTGAGGTTCCTCTAGCTACCTAATACTTGGGGACACCTCTAGCTACTTAACCACTTAAGGACCGGGCTGTTGTTTGCTGATCTGTGCTGTGTGGGCTCTCCAGCCCACAGCACAGATCAGCAGTGAGGCAGGGCGACCAGACTTCCCCCCTTTTTTCCCCACTAGGGGGATGACCTGCTGCTGATCGCCGCCGCTCCGTGTGGCCGAGCGGTGGGGCTCCTCAAAGCCCCTCATCCGCAGCGCTATTCCTCCCTCCCTCTCCCTCCCCATTGCTCCATGGGCGGCACAGGACGGCGATCCGTCCTGCGCCGCCTCTGATAGGCTTCAGCCTATCAGATGCCGGAGATCCCCGGCCAATCAGAGGCCGGGGATCGCCGATCTCCTTTACAGTGCCGTATTGATGTAAACAGTGGGGATTCTTCACCCTCCGTGAACTGACATGGAACTGTCGCCCGAACGAGCGGCCATTTCCATGTAAAACCACAAACGACCAGCCGCCGCCTATCGGCGTTATGCGGTCGTTATGTGGTTAATATTGAGGGTAATTCTGGCTACCTGATACAAAGGGGCACCTGTAGCTACCTATTACAGGCAAGGGAAGTAAGGGAGAAGTCACAGCTGGGTCAGCCAACACACTTGGGGTGCAGTTTGGCGGGGTTTGCAGGTTCATGGAGGGCGAAGTATAAGGTGCCAGGACCTCTGTGCCTATAGGCTCCTGGGAGGTAAATCTAGGCCTGGACAGTTGAGTACAGACCCTCTAGTAAATTTAAGAGCCCACTCTACTAAAGCAGTCTCCTCCTTCTGGGCGTAAAGAACATCTGCTTCAGTAGTCTCAACATGTAAAGCAGTGAAATAGTCATCTTTTAACCTTCGTGAAGCATTAATGATTGGATGTCTTAACAAATAAAGATCTGTCTATTGGGCAAAAGAGAAATGTAAGAACAAAAACAACCTATTAATGAGTATCAATAGTATTACAATTTGATACTAGGGACAGACAACTTAAATAAAAAGCATTGTTACTCTATTTTATTGTGATTGTGTATCACAGATATTTCAATGGCTGATCTCAAATACTTTAAAAAGAAAAATCTATGACTTCATTAGAAATATTAAACTTTGAGATAAAAAAGATAATAAAGGGTCGGCATTGAGGAAATGTAATTAAATAAACCCCCAGTGTATGCTTATGGAAGTAAAAGCTTTGTTTAAAAAAAACCCAGTTCTTATAGAAAGAAACTGTAGTTAGCAATTTAAGTGTAAAAGTTTTTTAGGGTGTGACTACTGGGTCTTTATCTGTAGCAAACACACAGCACACTAGTTCACACTACTTTAAATGTGCTGAATGGTTCACATATTTCAAGTAAGACAGGTTAAAGAAAAGAATGTGAAAACCCAAGTGTTCATACAAACAGAAGTATGTACAGTACATTCTGAATAATGAGTCGACCATGAGAGGCAATATAAAAACTAAAATCTACTGGAAAGCTTACATTATACACATAGTCATGCCAGATAAGAGTGTACACTGGACATTTGCTGCAGACCTGTCACTTCTTACTTCTCACCTCTAGTCCTTCATGAATACATACTTTGGTTTAAAAAGGGTCATTGTGTTTTAAAGTGTACCATGCGCATGCGCAGAAGACCACGACTGATGCGACTGAGCCAGTTAGGGCTCTTTCACACTAGAGGCTGCGGTAGAACAGGCTGAAAGTCAGCCTTTTGCTTAACGCCAATACATAGCGTTTTCAAAGCGTTTTGAAAGAGTTTTACAGCTCATATGAAAACGTCCTTTTTTTTTTCTTCTATAAAAATAAGTGAACAAGACAGCTGTAAAACGATTTGAAAACGCTGAAGTTGGCGTTTTCCATTGACTATCATTGAAACGCCAACAGCCAACTTCGGCTGTAAACAGCCCTGAAAAAGCTCCTGGGAGCGTTGAAACGCAACGCTCCAAAACGCCGAGTTAGATGTGAAAGGTAAAATGAAAGTCTATGGACTTTCTTTTACCTAGCAAAACGCCAACTTCGGCCGTGGCGTTAAAACGCCGAAAAATCCCTCTGGTGTGAAAGGGCCCTTACTGGGGCTGATTATGCCAGAACGGCAGACCCCGGGAGGACGGCGAGGGACATGCTTATTGGGCTGGAGGAAGCCCTGGCTGGAGGAATCTGGAGTTTAAACAGTCTCTGGTTTCCTTTAAAGGACAAAAATGGGTTTGGGGAGCCCAGAGCAAATTTAATTCAAAAACAGCTTTATTAAAGATCTAGTAACAAAATTTCCATACATACAAACTTGTAAAAATTCCCCCCTTAAAAACATATCAGAAGCACCTAGTATATATGGCCATATTAGTCCTTATTGAAGTGCACTCCCATTTCATCAGAACTAAATTGTGTACACAAATTATCTTCAGGCCCATAAAATAGGCAATCTTCAATTGTTCTATAGAAATACTTACGGGTGAGACAAGCTTTTGTATATATGGTTTTGATATCCTGTTGTTTACACTTTAATATTTATTCCTTTAAAGGACCACTTTCGCAAAAAAACAAAAAAAAAACAAAACCAAAAATGCAGAGTGCTCTCCCCCTGCAGCATCTTTCCCATTACCAGCTGCATCCACAGCATCCCTCTACCACCCTCCAGCAGCACTTCATGACCTCTCCCGCCCCCTTCACCCACAGTATCTCTCTCATCCTCAGCACCCACAATTACATTTCCCTCCTCCCAGCCTCCACAGTGACCTTTCTCTCCCCTAGCAGCACCCACAGTGACCTCTGGAGTGCCCCCTGCACCCACAGACCCCCCTCCCCCCCAATACTTAGCACCTACATATCGCCCAGAACCTCTCTAGTAAGGGCACATCTGGAATATGGAATTCAGTTCTGGGCACCACATTACAGGAAAGATGTTGCTGGCAGGGGCGTAGCAATAGGGGTTGCAGAGGTAGCGACCGCATCGGGGCCCTTGGGCAAGAGGGGCCCCAAAGGGCCTTCCCTCAACTACAGTATAAGCTCTCTATTGGTTCTGTGCTCATAATAATCACTTCTATAGATGCTTTGAGTAGTAGTAATCATTAACAAGCTGTTCCCCATCCTTTTCTTGCACCTCTGACACTGTAGTTGCCATTGGCAGGTTTTGGTGCACCAAATCAATTGTTATGTATAGAGTGCTTGGGGGGGCCCAATGTAAAACTTGCATCGGGGGCCCACAGCTCCTTAGCTACGCCACTGGTTGCTGGTTTAGAGCAGGTACAGAGACGAGCAACTAAATTGATACGAGGGATGGAAGGTCTCACTTACCAAGAAAGGTTAAATAAACTGGGTTTATTTAGTCTGGAGAAAAGACGCCTTAGAGCAAAGGGGATCTAATTAATATGTATAACTACATCAGAGGGCAATATAAAAGCTTGGCGGATGAGCTTTTTGTCCCTAGGCTTTCACAAAGGACATGATCTGCGCATGGAGGAAAACCGTTTTAGACATTTATTTAGGAAAGAGTTCTTTACAGTAACAGTGATTAAGATGTGGAATGCATTGCCACAGGAAGTACTGTAGTTATGGCAAATTCTATATCTGCATTTAAAGGGGGCTTAGATGCTTTCCTTGCGTTGAAAGACATCCATGGCTATAATTACTTGGTAATGCCCAGTGGTGTTGATCCAGGGATTTTATCTGATTGCCATCTGGAGTCGGGAAGGAATTTTTTACCTTTTGGGGCTAATAGGACAATGCCTTTGTAAGGATTTTTTGCCTTCCTCTGGATCAACAGAGATATGTGGGGAGCAGGCTGGTGTTGTACTTTGTTCTCTGGTTGAACTCGATGGACGTATGTCTTTTTTCAACCCAAATAACTATGTAACTATGTAACCTGCTTTCAACCCAGCACCTCCTCCCCCATAGCCAGCACCTAGTACTTGCACTCACATGATACCCAGTACCTGCACCCGGCCCCGACATCGTACCCAGTATTCACACCTGCACACAGCCTCCACTTGGCACACACTATCTGAACCAACTAGCACCCACATGGTAACTAGTACTTGCACCCCGAACAATCATTTAGTACCTGCACTCAGCACCCACATGACACCCAATGCCCACCCATAGCCAACACCTACTACAGGCACCAAATATTCATAGCCATGTGGCACCCAGTACCTGCATCAAGCACCCATATGATAACTAATACCCACACCCATCGTGGCACTGAATACCTGCACTTACCGGTACTTAATATTGCTTTTATTTCTTTTTTTAGCACCTGCCTAATTTTTTTAAACAATTATTGCTCTCTGTAAACTCAATAAACTTCATTTCACTTCACAAATATCACTGCGTGTGTCTCCTATATGATATATTTAACATTAACAATCCTGCCACAACTACATAACACTGATCCCTTGCTCACTCCTATTTTGTCCCCCTCTGTGTCGCCTAATGCCCCCTGTGCATCTTTTGTCCCCCTCTGTGTAACCTCTTGTCCCCCTCTGTGTCACCTCTGTTCCCCCTGTGCCTCTTTAATCCCCCTCTGTGTCACCTTATCCAGCTCTGTGTTAACACGTGTCCCGCTGTGCCTCTTTTGTCCCCGTGTCACCTATTGCCCCACTCTGTGTCACCTCTGTTCTCCTTGTGCAGTGTTCTCCCCAGAAATGTTTTCTAGATGGAAAAGTAGCCAGGTGGAGTGGGATTGGGAAATTTGGTATTTGGGAGTATTATTGGTTAAATTATTGGTTTGGGGAATGGGGTGGCTTACTGAAGGTGATGGGGGAGGGTGTGGATGGAGATGCTGGGAAGAGGGAGGAGTTACTGAGGGTGCTGGGGGGTACAGAGAGCCAGAGCTGCATGATGCAGGGCAGTGAGGAGACAGCTGTCACCTCTTGTCTCCTCTGTTGCCCCATGTCATCAACTCTTGTCTTCCCTACTGTGTTTCTCCAGTGTCACCTTTGTGCCCCCGACTTTCACATGTCACCTCTTGTGCCCCCTTACTTCTCCATGTCACCTTTTGTTCCCCCAGCTTCCCTGTCACCTCTTGTGCCCCCACTCCCCCCCCGTGTCACCTCTTGTGCCTCCGCCTTTCCCCCTGTGTCACCTCTTGTGCTCCCAGCTCCCCCGTCATCTCTTGTTTTCCCAGCTTCCCCCCCATCATCGCTTGTCCCCCAGCTCCCCCAATCATCTCTTGTCTCTCCGTGTCATCTCTTGTCCTTCCAGCTCCCTCCACTTGTCATCACCTGTTCTCCCCAGTCCCCTATCCCCCCCCCCCTGATATCACCTTTTGTGCCCACGACTTCCACTGTGTCACCTTGTCCCCCAGCTTCCCCTTGTCATCTCTCAGACTCTCAAGTATGCCTAGTGATTATTAGCTAGAAAATTAACTCTGGCTTCTTTGTCAGTATGCACCAGTTGGAGGTCTCACTATCTAAAACGAACCCAAGGGGGCCAATCTAAAATCCCTATCAAAACAAAAGGAAATAGGAAGATGAATGAGACACAGTGTACTCCCTTATAGTGATGGTCAAGTAGATGCAAATAACTTCGTGTTGATGCAAATTTATGTAATTTTTTTATGAAAATGTATGCAGCTTGAAAATGAACCAATGGAATTCTACATCAGCAGGATTTGATTGGTTCATTTTCAAGCTGCATAAATGTGCATAAAAATGTGCATACATTTGCATCAACTCAAAGTTATTTGCATCTACTTGACCATCACTACTCCCTTGCACCTCCACCCTACCCAGTCCCCATACACACTCCCCTACCCATACATTTTCATATATCCAGTCAATTGACTCTGTCTAGGATATTGGTCACACTGCTTTTTAATTATTATTTGTAAATAAATAGAATGTACAAAACAAAACAAAACAAAACAAAAAAAAAACATAAATAAGACAAACTATAAAGAGAATTTAAAGCCCTAGTTCATCTTCCTGATTTTTTATTGTTTGTAAACGAGTGAGTAAATGTGCCATTACTCACACACTTTTTATATTTCATGCAGTCATCCTAAAAAAGCTCCTTTAGGAAAAGTCTAAGTAGGAGAGCTGGAAAGTGGAAGTTGCCCCCCCCCCCCCCCCCAACCATCACCTGACTTTGCTGGTCTCCTCCGTCAGCTCCCTTCTGTGGAGCACTAGGGAGAGGTGGGCAGGGTCAGCTGTGTGCTCAGAGGGAATGATCAGTTGGTGCCACCTCACAGGTCCTGTCTGACTACCACATGTGGGTGATGCTTGGACTGTTCCCAGACTTGCTGTTCTCTCAGGCAAGGAGCATCTGACATAGCAAGACATCTTTGGAAACCCTGCCAGCTAGGAAATAAAACAAAAGGTAATACAATTTTAAAAAAATGCATTGCAGTTTGTGGTATGTACAAGGCAGGATTCATACTTTTTGTGCCCCTAGGCCAAGTATGTTGAGGCTCCCCTTTCTCATACAGCAGTGCCCTTCCAATCCCATGTGCAGCCCCTCTTCCTTGTGTATTATCCATGTACTTTCTTTCATGAACAGCTCCCTTGAGCATCAGTTTCCCTTTTTCAGGAATTGCTCCTGATTTTCAGCCTCCTCTTTCATATGTAGCAGCCAGACTTTCATGTCCAGGTGCCTCCATGGCTGCAGCCGCCCAAGGCCCGGGCCCCTATGGCCTTTTCAGAAATCCGCCCCTGGGTATGTTCCACACAATAAGCATCAAAAAACTAGAGCCTTAAGGGCTGGTTCACAAGGGTATCTGCTTGACATTTGCCTCTTATTGCGTTTGAATGCTGGCATTTAACAACTATATCAATCAACGCCCTTTGAATTCTTTTGCAACCTTTTTGTTCCAATGCATTTTGTTGGCTTTTAAGAAGAAGAAAAGAGGAGGGAGTTTATTTTTTTTTTTTTAAGGCTGGGAATGCAATGCACAGGAAGGGGAAATGCCTTTGTACTTCCTGTTCTCGAAATGCTGGTAAGATTGTTTTCTCAGTGCTCTGATCTACTAATTTAATTGCTTTTTTGCTGCAGAAATGGATGATCTTCAAGTTTGTCTTTTGCAGCTGAAGCTGTTGGCTGTTTTGGAATACTCTGACAGTTCAGAGGGTGTCCAATCAAAGCATGTGGGTTCATCCCATAATTGAGCATAGGTTAACCTTTATGGCACTTTATTGTGATCTTCAGAATCATCCTGCAAGGTTCCACAGTTATGTCAAAAGTACTGTGCAGACCTAATGAATTATTAGCCCTGTTGTCTCTGTATCTTCATAGACAGTGTACAAACATGTGGTTGCCTGTGTACCCAGCAGAACGGCTCCTGGTCAATCTAAGATGAGTAGCCTCCCCTGCTCATCTGCCTTGCACACCCCACAGCTCTCTTCATACAACTAACCTTATTCGCACGCATAGTCATCCCCCTCCCATAGCAGGTGCCTTATGGAATGCCCGCTCTGTATGTAATAAACTGGAACATATCCATGACCGTTTTATCACACATGGCCTCACCTTTTTTTAGAATAACTTAAACATAGTTACTTCCCTCAAACACTGTCTCGCCTGCTCATATGGCAGCCTACAATTCAGTCACATACCCAGACCTGGTAATAAACTTGGTGGGGTTGTAGGCATCATTCTTTCTCAAAACTATTCATTCAGCCCTCTTCCTGCTGCCTCTGCCTTTTGTTTCTCATCCTTTCAAGTCCACTCAATCTGAGTCTACTCCTCCTTTCATTTTCAAATTTCTGTAATCTATCGTCCCCCAGTTCCAGACAGTCTTTTCTTGCTCTCTTCCTGTCCACTGACATTCCGTCAGTCATCTTTGGGGACTTCAACATCTTCATCGACATTAACACCTCCTGCGCCTCCAAGTTCCTGTCACTTACCATCTCCCTTAACCTCACACTTTGGCCCACCACTGCAACCCATGCTGATGGCCACACATTCAATCTAATCTTCACTAGATGCTGTTTCCTATCCAACCACATCAACTCTCACTGTCTGATAACTTACTCAAATTCAACATCCTTCCATTCAGTCCCGACACATCCCCATGACAGACATACATAAGTTCAGAAACATTTGTAATCTTATCCTCCAAATGCTATCAACCTCTCTGCATTCTCTACTCACTCTACCCTCTTTTACTGACCCTGAGCTAGCAACTGCTCATTCTGTGGCTCTCTCCTCCATAGTCTACCATCACTGGGCCCTTCAACAACCCTGGCTTAACAAGGAGATCAAACTACTAAAAACGCCACTCCCGGATAGCTGAATGGCGTTACAAAGTTACAAAGAGGCTTTACATACACTCAGACAGGCCTTTTCAGCAGCCACCGAATGCCCCCTCGACCCCATACCCTTTCGCCTCATTACTCACCAATCCTCTACCCTTTCACCTGCCTTAACTCCCTTTTCAACCTTTCTCTCACCAAAGGCATATTTTCATCCACACTCAAACAAGCACTCATAATGCCTATACTCAAAAAACTTTTTCTTGAACCCTCTTGAACTTCCTTGCTTAACTAATACCCTTTTTCTCTCTTCCCCTTCTCTGAGCGCCATGTCTACACTGGCTGACTGTCACCTCACCGCTAATTATCTGTTTCACAACCTCCAATCTGGATTCCACCCCAGTCACTCAACCAAAACTGCCCTACTCAAAGTAACCAACAACCTGGCAACTGCTAAATCTAAAGGCCTTTACTCTCATCTACCTGGATTTCTCTAACGTTTTGACACAGTGGACCACCCTCTCCTTTTCCAAATCCTCTCATCTATAGGCATTCTGGGTCTTGCTCTCTCCTGGCTTTCCTCTTATCTCATAGATAGGACCTTCAGAGTCGCATACTCTGGCACCTCCTCCTCTCCACAACCCCTCAATGTTGGAATTCCCCAAGGCTCAGTCCTCAGACCTCTCCTTTTCTCTATCTACACTTGGTATTGGTTAGCTCATCAGTTCCTTTAGCTTCCAATATCACCTATGTGCTGACGATACCAAATCTACCTTTCAGCACCCGGGTATTTTAACAGCTCGTGTCCCTGACTGTCTCAACGCAATTGCCTCCTTCATGTCCTCCCGTTTTATCAAACTCAATATAGACTGAAATGGTAATATTCCCACCCCACAATTCAATGCCCCTGCCTGACATCACTATTTCTATTGCTAGCATTTCAATAACGCCTATCCCCCAGGCTCACTGCCTAGGTGTAATACTGGATTCAAGTCTCTCATTCAAACCACACATTGACAAACTATCCTCCTCTTATCGCCTAAAAAAATCTGCATCTTCCCTTTTCTCTCACATGACACTACCAAACTTCTGATAATTTCACTTGACTATTGCAACTCTCTGCTCTGGGGCCTCCCCGCCAACCATTTAGCCCTGCTACAGTCTAACATGAACTCTTCTGCATGACTCATCCACCTCTCCTTCTGCTTCTCCAGCCCTATTCCCCTCTGTCAGTCCCTTCACTGGCTGCCAGTTACATAAAGGATATAATTTAAAATCCTATCTCTCCACAACCTAGCTCATTCTTATCTAAATAAACTTATTTCCAGATATCACATACCTCCCAACATTTTAAGCACAGAAAACAGGACACTTAGGCCACACCCCCAATACCCTCTAGACACGCCCACCATTAATTTTTTTATTAAATATTTTTATTTTAATTAATATTATTAATATGACTCCTGAAAGGAGTGTGGGGGAGCGTGTGTGTTCCCGTGGGTGTGGGGGAGCGTGTGGGTGCCCGTGGGTGGGGAGGAGGCGAGAAAAAAAAAACTGATCGAGGCACCAGCCCCGGGGTTTGTATGCGGGATGGATTGCTGCCGCTATTTCTCCCTCCCTCCCTATGTGCCCCCCAGTGTCGCCCCCACCTGCCTGCAGAGAGTTCAATGCGGAGCGGGATGTCATTTAATGATCTTACAATTGCCTCTCTGTGCGTTTCATCTGCTCTTCTCAGCTTCCTGTCACAGGAAGCAGGAAGCCAAGAAGAGCAGATGAAATGCACGGAGAGGCAATTGTAAGATCATTAAATGACATCCCGCTCCGCATTGAACTCTCTGCAGGCAGGTGGGGGCGACACTGGGGGGCACATAGGGAGGGAGAAATAGCGGCGGCAATCCATCCCGCATACAGATCCCCGGGGCTGGTGCCTCGATCAGTTTTTTTTCTTCTCTCTACCCAGCGGCCGGGACGAAAGGGGGGGCAGAGCGGGATGGCGGGAGGGCCCCCCCAAATCGGGACTGTTGGGGACTATGGATATCATCTTACATACAATCTATGCTCTACTAACAATGTTCTACTGTCTTCCTCTATGGTTACCACCTCTTCTCACTCTCACAAGACTTTTCTCGATTCTCTTCCCTCCTCTGGAACACCCTCCCTCAACAAATCCGCCACTCACCCATACTTACCCTTTTTAGGTGCAATCTGAAAATTCACCTCTTCAGGCAAGCATACTTTCCTACCTAGGACACTGTGGCCACTGACCACCATCTCTACCATCTCATACACAGTATCCCTACCTACTGTCCTATCCCTTAAACCTTTGGACCGTAAGGCCTTTTGGCCAGGGCTCTCTTCCCCTTTTGTCTCACAATGCTGTGTAATGTGTGTGCATACCTCCCACCCCTGTGTAAAACTCTATAGCTGATTTGTTCACTGCATCAGCTGTAATTTACGGTACCATTGTCTTGTATTAACTGTTGTATTGTTTATTTTGTATTGTTGTACCCAGTATACTGTTGTACAGCACCACGGAAGATGCTGGCGCTATATAAATCAATAATAATGCTTTTGCTTTTCAAAGCTCCATATTGACTTATTAGTGATGATTAATCACTATACATACAATAATACCATAGAGAAAACATAAACATATGGCTTGCCGTACTGGACAATTGGCATTTTTGTCCTACCTTTATTGTTATTGTTCAGATTTGTTTGTATTTTTCAAAAATCCATGTGATCGTAAATGTGTACATAGTTGAGCAACCAAATGCATAGTTCAGTAGGTTATGTAGTATGCAAATGGGTATTTCAATTGACACAAAGATTTTTCAAAAAAATCTAAATACATTTGAATATTATGGAGAGGGATGCCAGGTGTCAGGTATTTGTATCTGTATGTTTGCCCTAATAACCTCCTGGAACATGCATATTTTCTTTTCTTGTATCATTCTTTCTAAAAGCAGGTTGGTATCCGAAGCTTATTCAGGATCCATAAAAATAGTGCTGGTAGGGACTTTGCGTTACGGATTCCAGGAGCAAAGTTAACAGATCAGTTAAAAATGCACAAGTGTGGACAGCTCCTATATCTAACATAGGATCTGTTGACCAGGACTGTTTCTGGCCATGTTGGTGCCCCAAGCAAGGCACCTTTTGTCTCCAAACCCAAATCTAGTAAACAGGAAGATCATAACCTACATCAATTAGTTTTGTGGGCACCAGTAACAAATTGATAGTTTACATAGAAATAATGTTGTTTCTCAAAATAAGTTTGTAAACAATACCCAAATTATTACCAGGCCATATCCATATCACTGTTCCAAACTCACTGAACCTATGTAATAAACCTTTCCAAGAATATATGAAGCTGTGTGTGTATCCCCTTTATAAACATTATACTGTTTATGTACAGCCTGGGATTTACAGGGCAGAATCGTGTTCTGAAAATCCAAGCATAGTGGCAATAATCAACACAGCAGTAGTATCCATTTAGATATTAAAATTACCATCCATCCCTTTCTTAATAGAACTAGCAGTTGGCTATAAGAATTACATAAAGTAAAGTGTGCTAAGACTAGCTCTGTGGTGCCTCCTCCTACAGTTATCACCCCAGGCACCTGCCTGGTTTGCCTATGCTCAAAAACATCCCTGCTTCTGACATGTCCATTCCTGCAATTTGTGAAATGGACAAAATCTGTTTTTTGTTTTTCTTTTTACAGCAAATGTGAACTGAGCCTAAGGCTTCATCACCAATTACAGTCTCCTGAGATTGATTGATTCCCTTTGACTACTGTACCTTAAAATGAGAGCACATGCACAATTTTCAGTCACACAGTGGCACAATTTAGTTGTGTTGAATAAAGTATGTGTAATTAATCATACTAAAGGAATGGATGGTACTATTTGCTGCGTACGTACAAAAAGGGCGCCCGGACAAAAAGGGCGCGGGGTATAAACGCTAATTAATAATTAAACATTGTGGAAAAAATGTGTACAGCGCTCACTCTGTGCACTGTAATATGAGAGTTATACCATAGAACCTGCATCAACTGTTTCAGAACATTCTAACACATACACAGACTAAAGTATGACAAAAAGTCTCTATAGCTTAGGGAACAGTTCAGTAGGCAATCAACCATCAATGTCCACTCCACAGGATCGATGCAATACACCACCAATGAGGCAAATGCTCCTAGACACCTCCGCAGTAATTAGTATACAGTAATACTCTCACCAATGTTTAGAGGCTGGTACCAAAGATGCCAGCAAACTCGCTTTATATATCTCCCCGCTATTCTGGTGGCCTTCCTCCTGCAAAACAGCTCAGAGAAACAAGGGGGGGTACATAGCGTAAATCAGTTTGGATACTAGTACATCAGCAATCCCTCCACCGGTGCTGTAAAGCCAGTGCTGTTAGATATTCATAAGGCACCCTTTGAGGTTTAAGTGTATCCACATGCAGCCCGTGACAACACAAAGACTCAATATGCGCTCACCAGATTCCTATGCTGACCCTCTAAAGACCAGCTGTAGCGCTTGTGATGCCGGCTGCTGCTTGATTTACCCTCGTGTCATGGCTGTATTCCTTAAGAAACTCAGAAACGAAAGCTCCCATAGCATAATTCCATTTAATAAAACTTATGAACACATAAAAGTTACACTCACATTTGTTAAAACGATATGCGCATATCATAAAAAGGCTCCTCATCTGTAGCTGTCCATCCGCGAGACGCTGCTATCATTTGCACATTTATGTGGTTTCAGCAACCAGTGAGGTATTAAATAGTTTACATGACGTGATTAAGCTTGAAAATGGCAGTGTAGCCCTAAACTATACTGTTTTTCCCCCCTAAGTAAGTTCCCTGGCTTTCTTTTCATTACATTTGGCTTAGGTATTACATGCTTTAATAAGTGCAATCCATTACGTTCAGTTAAAACAACAGGCAAAGTTCATTGTTGCTCATGCAATAATAAAGAAGCAGCGTCTTTAAAGTGAACCTCCGGACTAAAAATCGACTCAGCAGCACTGAAAAGGCTTTGTGTTTCTTTAACAGTTTCACAGCATCAGAACGTTGTTTCTCTTATACAAGCCCCATTTTTAGCTGCACAGAAGAAAACTGCTGTTTTGGTGCAATTTTTTTTTTTACAATTTGAAATTTTAAGCCTAGCGTGTGCAGCTGGGAGGGGGTAATCAGGACACAGGATAGTTGGAACTGTGTCTCCTGCTCCTTGTCACCTCCTTTCAACCAAAAAGATGGCTGCCCCCATGACAAAGATGGCAGCCCCCATGAATCACAAACATTTGCCTGTTCTTTTAAAACAGGGTGGGTAAGAGATTATATTACCTATCTATTCCTATTAACATAACTAATGTAACTTGATGACAGTATGTTTGTTTAGGCTGAAGTTCCCCTTTAATTCTTCTGTTGTTGTTAGCAATGGGGCTGTGAAGTAAATTTAACAAGGCTATCTTTTTTGATTGTTTTTCTATGTATCTGTGATAAGCAGAAACTCCCTGGGCCTGAACCATATCTTTGTGCAGGACTGATTAGATTCAGAGGGACAATGATTGCTATTTGTCAGTTTGATTATTCAATTGTCAGGTACCGGTAATTTTTGGTTTTTGAATAAATGTGGCCGTGTGAAGAAACTTAAAGGGGTTCTTTCGCGAAAAAAGTAGGCAGTTAAAAAATGTGACAGATGACAGGTTTTGGGCCAGTCCATCTTTTTAACCACTTGAGGACCTAGGGCTTTCTACCCCTTAAGGACCGGCCACTTTTTTTCCATTCAGACCACTGCAGCTTTCACGGTTTATTGCTCGCTCATACAACCTACCACCTAAATGAATTTTGGCTCCTTTTCTTGTCACTAATAAAGCTTTCTTTTGGTGCTATTTGATTGCTCCTGCGATTTTTACTTTTTATTATATTCAGCAAAAAAGACATGAATTTTGGCAAAAAAATGATTTTTTTAACTTTCTGTGCTGACAGTTTTCAAATAAAGTAAAATTTCTGTATACATGCAGCGCGAAAAATGTGGACAAACATGTTTTGGATTAAAAAAAACCAAAGTATTCACTGAGAGGCATAGTGAGTTCATAGAAGATATTATTTTTTGTCACAAGTAAGCGGAAAATGACACTTTGTGAGGAAAAAAAAAAAAAAAAAAGTTTCCATTTCTTCTAACTTGCGACAAAAAAAAATTAAATCTGCCACAGACTCACCATGCCCCTCTCTGAATACCTTGAAGGGTCTACTTTCCAAAATGGGGTCATTTGTGGGGTGTGTTTACTGTCCTGACATTTTGGGGGGTGCTAAATTGTAAGCACCCCTGTAAAGCCTAAAGGTACTCATTGGACTCTGGGCCCCTTAGAGCAGTTAGGGTGCAAAAAAGTGCCACATATGTGGTATCGCCGTACTCGGGAGAAGTAGTATAATGTGTTTTGGGGTGTATTTTTACACATACCCATGCTGGGTGGGAGAAATACCTCTGTAAATGACAATCTTTTGATTTTTTTACACACAATTGTCGATTTACAGAGTTATTTCTCCCACCCAGCATGGGTATGTGTAAAAATACACCCCAAAACACATTGTACTACTTCTCCCGAGTACGGCGATACCAAATGTGTGGCACTTTTTTGCACCCTAACTGCGCTAAAGGGCCCAAAGTCCAATGAGCACCTTTAGGATTTCACAGGTCATTTTGCGGAATTTGATTTCCAGACTCCTCCTCACGGCTTAGGGCCCCTAAAATGCCAGGGCAGTATAGGAACCTACTGTCCTCTTTCCAAAATGGGGTCATTTGTGGAGTCTGTCCTGGCATTTTAGGGTCTCTGCAATCATTACATGTATGGCCAGTATTAGGAGTTTCTGCTATACTCCTTATATTGGGTATACAAGTAATGCACTCTGGGCTGAAAGGAAAAATGAACGGCAAACATACCTTGCTCCACATCAATGGCAGATCTTCCTCCACATCAATGGCAGTGATAACCTCAGGAGAGAGACACCCCGTGCCACCCTGCACTCAGGGTGAGCCACCAACTTATGTGACTGGGCCTCAGAACTTTAGTATACAGCATTATGCCTGTAGGATACAGCAATATGCCTGCCAATAGAGATGACTCTGTGGCATTAAAGCATCATCATAGGCCCAAATCACATATAAACCGGGGGTGTCCACACTCAAGGGAAATTCAAACATGCCGTCTTATATCGCCAACCCAGGACAGATCAGCAATATCAAGCATGGAAACCGATCCTTCTTCCCACTTTTATGCTTACCCGTTTGGTCTTCAAGCTTACCTCTCCTCTCCCTGCGACAATGTGCAAAAGACCACTGAGTGTGTGCCTACTCCTGTGTCTGGAGTTCCCTAGGTTCTAATAGTGTACCTGCTCGTGGTACCTCTCAAAACACGGCCCTACGCATAGGCCAGGCTGGTCAGGACAGCGGGGACAATAAAAACTGGTGTCATTCCTTCTTCCAGTCCTGCTGCAGACACGACAACGTTTTCTTCGGATGCGTTGACCTGGGGCACACGGAATCTGATAGGCGTAATGCCTACCATGCAGTCGGCTAGTTGCATCTGGGGGGGGCTGGCACCTCCTGGATACAGGATGTCCAGAATTATCTGTTCTTGAAATTGGAGGAAAGATCCAGTTCTCCCAGCCTTACTGTAGAGAACAAAGCTGTTGTAAACTGCCAATTGAATCAGATAAAAAGACACTTTCTTATACCAGCGTCTTGTTTTCCGGGTCATTAAATAGGGCGCTAACCTCTGGTCATTGAAGTCCACCCCTCCCATGTTGACATTATATTCGTGGACGACAAGGGGCTTTTCAATGACCTTAGTTGCCCGTTGAATTTGGACTGTCGTGTCTGTGTGAATGGTGGACAGAAAGTAAACGTCCCTCTTGTCCCTCCATTTCACCGCGAGCAGGTCTTCAGTACGCAAGGCGACCCTCTGCCCCCGTAAAAGTCTGGTGGTAACGAGCCGTTGGGGGAAGCCCTGGCGACTAGGCCGCGCAGTGCCACAGCATCGGATTCCTTCTAACTTTAAGTGCTGAAAGAGGGCCACACTTGTGTAATAATTGTCCACAAAAAGATGGTACCCCTTCTGGAACAAGGGTGACACCAAGTCCCACACAACCTTTCCACTGCTCCCCAGGTAGTCAGGGCATCCGACCGGCTCCAATTTTGAGTCTTTTCCCTCATAGACCCTAAAACGACATGTATAGCCTGTGGCCCTTTCACAGAGCTTATACAGTTTCACCCCATACCGGGCGCGCTTGCTTGGGATGTACTGTTTGATGCCAAGGCGCCCGGTAAAGCGTAAGAGGGACTCGTCTACGCAGATGTTCTGTTCAGGGATATAAGCATCTGCAAATGTTGAGGACAGGTGGTCTATGAGGGGCCGAATTTTGTGGAGCCGGTCATAAGCAGGGTCTCCCCTTTCATGACAGGTTTCGTCGTCGTTGAAGTGCAGGAAGCGCAGGATGGACTCAAATCGTGTCCTGGACATGGCAGCAGGGTACAAGGGAACATGATGTACTGGGTTCGTAGACCAATACGACCGCAATACATTCTGTTTCATTAGTCCCAAGTGAAGGATAAGGGCCAAAAAGATTTTAATGTCGGAAACTTGGACTGGTTTCCACCCGAAAGGCTGGGCATACATGCTCTCCGGGTGCTCGGTGATGAATTGTGTGGCTTTACGGTTGGTCTCAACCACAATTAAGTCCAAGAGAACCTGGGTGATGAACAGCTGCAAAAATTCTAGGGCCGTTCCTAGATGAGCTGTCGCCACCTGGACTCCAGACTGGGCGGTGAAAGGGGGCACTACGGGTGCGGCGGAATCAGGGGATTGCCAATCTGGTTGTGCTAGCACCTCTGGGAGTCTATGGGTACTACGGGCCCGTCTTCTTCTTGGTGGCTGCGACGGGGGTACTACTGCACTTGCCACCGAACCAGTTTCAACTTCCATGCTGACGCTTACCACTTCGCCAGGGTCTACGGAAGCACTGGCACTAAGTCCAGGAGATGCTGCGCTGCTGGTGCCTGCCTCACCAAGAAAACTATCAACAGCGCTAGCACCACCCTGCTGCCCTTGAGGCGGATCCTGCGCCACCTGCGGTCTAACGACTTGGGGTCTGGTACGCCTGGCTCTAGCCGGGACCATAGCCTCGTCATCACTATCGGTCAGGGAACCACTGCTTTCTACAGGTTCAAATTCAGACCCGGAAGATTCGACGGATGATTCTTCCCAAAAGAACTCATCCGACTGGTCCATGTACCTGTATACCTCGTCATCGGAAAGCCCCCTTCTTGCCATTTTGGATTGCTAAATTTATGGGGTTTTCCTCCGAGACTACCCAGAAAAAAAGAGCATCTACCTAGCAAAAAGGGAGTATTTGAGAGGTATTGGGGTTGGTGGGAAGTGGGGTCTCAGAGGCAATCAAACAATCACGGGACAATCAAATACAATTACAGCACAATCGACTCCAATCACAGCACAATCAAATCTGATGCACTCGGAAGGTGATGGGGGGAGGGTGGGATTGGGTGTGGCGGGAAGTGGGGTCTCAGGCAATCAAACAATCACGGGGCAATCGAAGCCGATCACGGGACAATCAAATATAATTACAGCACAATCGACTCCAATCACAGCACAATCAAATCTGATGCACTCGGAAGGTGATGGGGGGAGGGTGGGATTGGGTGTGGCGGGAAGTGGGGTCTCAGGCAATCAAACAATCACGGGGCAATCGAAGCCGATCACGGGACAATCAAATACAATTACAGCACAATCGACTCCAATCACAGCACAAGCAAATCTGATGCACTCGGAAGGTGGTGGTTGGAGGTGGTGGGGGGGGAGGGTGGGGTTGGGTGTGGTGGGGGGGAGGGTGGGGTTGGGTGTGGTGGGGGGGGGGTGGGGTTGGGTGTGGTGGGAAGTGGGGTCTCAGGCAATCAAACAATCACGGGACAATCGAAGCAGATCACGGGACAATCAAATACAATCGCAGCACAATCAAATACAAGCGCAGCACAATCGAATACAAGCGCAGCACAGTCAAATACAATGCACTTGGACGGTGATTAGGGGGGGGGGTCTGAGGGCGATTTGAGGGGGTGGGGGGTTGATCAGGAGCCCGCACGGGGCAGACTGAGTCCTGATCTGATGAGAGGCAGACACAGGGGGTTACTGATCAAAGATCAGTTAGTGATCGCTGGGGAGGACAGATGTAAACAAAGAGCAGGGGATGTAATCAGGCGGGGGGTATGAGGGCAATCGAGGGCCTGGGCAGGTGATCAGTTACCCCCGCGGGGCAGTTAGGGTCTGCTCTGATGGGTGGGGGTGCTGAGGGGTGATGGACAGGTGATAGACAGGTGATCAGAGGGGGATCAGGGGGTAAGGTAGCTGTATACAGATGTATACAGTATACAGGGGGGTAGTCTGGGATGGGGTCTGGGGGTGATCTAAAGGTAGGGGGGGGATCAGGGGTGACTAGGAGGCAGTTAGGGACCTAAACTAAGGGGCAGCGTCGCTAGTTAGTGGCAGGTGGGGGGGGTGGGGGTTTTGCAGGGGTGCAAGGGTGCTGGCAGGGGTCTGCTGGGGTGATCAGGGGGGGGGTATGAGGCCTGGGGTGGGTGATCAGGGGGCTGTAAGGCAAAAAAAAAAGGCTGTGTGCTGCTACTTACAAAGTGCTTCCTCCTCGCTAGTGGTCTCTGCAACAATGAGACCACGAGGCGAGGAGGAAGCACGTATAAGGCACTTTGTTTACTTTACAAAGTGCCTTATACTACCTGATTGGCTACTTTGTTGGATTCCTCCGCTCCCCGGCTCTGCTAAGTGGCCGGCGAGCAGAGGTAAAATGCCGGGCTTCCGACTCCCGGCGGAGGATCGCGTCACTGATGACGCGATCGCTCCGCCCATGCCCCTACAAGGACCGCCGCCATTTGTCAATACGGCGGTCCTTGCGGGGTGCACTTCCCGACCGCCATTTGTCTATACGGCGGTCGGGAAGTAGTTAAGGGGGATTCTCAGGGCTTTCTTTGTTTTCAACAGCATTTCCTGAACAACAGTTTAACTGCCAAAATAGCAAGATGCCAGCCGGCCTCCCTAATCACTTTCACACTATTATGTCAGTTAAATTTTGAAACTGTTGTTCAGGAAATGCTGTTGAAAACAAAGAAAGCCCTGAGAATCCCAAAAAGATGGACTGGCCCAAAACCTGTCATCTGTCACATTTTTTAACTGCCTACTTTTTTCACAAAAGAACTCCTTTAAAGAAAAAATAACTGCTCCATACTC
Source organism: Hyperolius riggenbachi (assembly GCF_040937935.1). Lineage (NCBI taxonomy): Eukaryota > Metazoa > Chordata > Amphibia > Anura > Hyperoliidae > Hyperolius > Hyperolius riggenbachi. The sequence continues at coordinate 148,246,834 of NC_090650.1, forward strand.
TGTACACACTCTGCTGCTCCATCCAAAGTCAACTGGAGCAGAGCTGGGACAAGGTCCTCCAGCACCCAAGGCTGAGACAAAAAGTGCGCCCCTCCATCCCTCCGCCCCAGCCGTCACACACTGATTGCTACTAAACTAAGAGGCGCCCCAGGGCCCCCAACCTCCCCAATACCTTAATCTCTAGTTATCTGACTTGCAGTCACTGCCATGTATCCCCTTTTCCTATTTCTTTCTGCTTCAAACACAATTGGGAATGACAACTGAATGAATTGTGCGCCCCCTCCTACACTGCGCCCTGAGGCTGGAGCCTCTCCAGCCTCTGCCTCGGCCCGGCCCTGAACTGGAGTCAACTTGTACCTGTCCCCAGTCACTGCACCGATCCTGGTATGAGGGGGGATTCTGGGCACCTGTAATCCCGCCCTGCATTTGCCTATAATACCCCCAAACCCCATTTATACTCATGAGATCCCTGACACTGCAGTAATAACTTCAAACTGGGGCTTTCCTCTGGGTTTCTGTCAGTTTCTGAAAGGTAGTCTGTTGCATCATTGCAGTGACTCAAACGTCTCACAGTGACTTTTGGGATTAGGTGTTGCACTTGCCCCACTCACTTCTTTCCTTTGCTACTGAATGGTGGGGAGACATGGCGGTTCTAGCTATGGGAGGTACATAGCATTAGTATATCGAGCAGTGGGCATGGTTTCCTGGGAAGCAGCAGTGTAGTGAAGTGGAGTTGGCACAGCTACAGTATGTCAGCTCTGAGTGCTTTGATATTCCTGGCTGTCCAGTTAGTTGGTAGTGTCATGTGACTCTGAAGCTGAAGACATATGGAAGTGGGTGTGGGCGTGGGAGAGCAAGGTAAGTTTGAGGGGAGGGGATATGGAAAAAAAAAAAAAAAACAGAATACGTTGGGCAGACCATGAAGAACTAATTAGCCAAATGTAAACAATTATGCATATAAATATACCTAGAGTTATCTCCACTAGCAACAAAAAACACAAAACAAAAGCAGACCACTCATGTAGAAAGTAAGCAACCTAAGGATCTCACACTTAAAGAGAAACTCCGACCAAGAATTGAACTTTATCCCAATCAGTAGCTGATACCCACTTTTACATGAAAAATATAATGATTTTCACAAACAGACCATCAGGGGGCGCTGTATGACTGATTTTGTGCTGAAACCCCTCCCACAAGAGGCTCTGGTACCGTACGGTACTCTGGGCAAACTGCCACAATGTAACAATGACACACACAGGAAATGGCTGTTTATAGCTGACTGTTAAAGCCAGAACAGCTACATAATCTGCCCACAGTAACAATGTCACCATGTAATACATGTCAGAATGTGAATCTGGGAGAGGAAAGATTTTACAATGAGCAAACTCTGACTAAATCATGTATACATAATTATTGTAAAAATTAAGCACCTTTTTATATTAAATTATTTTCACTGGAGTTCCTCTTTAAAAGTTAAATAGCACAATTTACTGCACAGTTCCTCCCAAAAAAATGTGTGACTACTGAGAAAAAATTGGATGAGCGCGATTTGGCACCAAAAGAGCAGTTATTGTATTTTCACTACAGTTCCTCTTAAGACAGCTTTGGTAACGTCCACAATGGTTGCTTTGGGACAGTGTACAGCTTTTCTGAGTTGGAAGTTGACAGATTTGCATCAGGATTTTACATGCTTCAGAAGGCTTACACAGTAGAAAGCTTGTCTATTCTTCATTTTGAACTAATCTCACTAATATTATAAATGCAAAAGTTTGGATGTTTGTTACCAATCACGCAACAATGGCTGAACAGATTTGAATGAAATTTGGCACACACATAGTACATTACCTGGAATAACATATATGATACTTTTTATCCCCATAACCAAAAAGTGGGGGGTGACAAATACAAATTTCACCGGGAATGTGTAACTACAACCATTCTTACACTGTTAATGGTATGGTTCTCAAACTTTGCACAGTTGGTCACTGGGTGACTGGGATTAATATTCAGAAAAGTGGGTGGAGCTTACAAAAGCCAATCAAAATTCCCCTATTTTCAAGGGGAATATACAGTATGTAATTGCTGCCATTCTTGCACTGCTAATAACAATAATATTTTTATAGCGGTTTTCTCCCTGGGGACTCAAAGCGCTGTGACCCTGCATTATGCAGTCTCAAAGGCTAGAGAAAAGAGGTGAGTTTTTAGCCTTTTTTTTAATAAAGCTGTCCACAGAAGGAGTCTCTCGTACTGATTGTGGAAGTGAGTTCCATAGAGTAGGCCCGAGCACCAAATGTTAAGTGTGTCCTGGGAAAAACCAGATTCATCTTGTTGGCAGAGTGGAGGGAGCGTGGAGGGGCATAAAGTTACAATAGATCCGCTATGTATTTGGGTCCCATGTGGTTTAGAGCCTTGAATGTCAGCAGGCAGATCTTAAAATCGATTCTCCATTTTACTGGCAACCAGTGAAGAGTTTGCAGTACTGGGGTGATGTGTGAGCTGCGGGGGGCATTGGCTAGGAGTCTGGCTGCAGCATTCTGTATTAGTTGTAAGGGGCGCAGAACCTTATCTATAGATCCGATGAACAGGGCATTGCAGTAGTCTAGGTGGGAGGATACAAATGCATGAACCAGGGCAGGTAGGTTTTCACCTGGGATAAGGTGTTTGATTTTCGCTAAAGAAAGGGGGCAGTGCTGTGAGCTGCAGGATGCCTGAAGATATTCTGGTGTCTCAACTTGTGCCGGTCTCCAGACACTGCACTGCCCTGGTCTGAGGGGGGATTCTGGGCAGCTGTAATCCCCACCCCCCCTGTGTTTGCCTATGACATATAACACATACAGCTAAGAAGTATTTTTTCCCAGACTAAAATAAACTATGAATTACTTTTCTCCTATTTTGCTGTCACATACAGTAGGTAATCTGACAGAACTGACAGGTTATAGGACTGACATAGGAGAAAAGTAATTTATGGCTCACTTTACTCTGGAAGAAATGTACTTATTTGTACGTGTTTCCATGTATTTTACAATTTTTATCGGCAGGTCTCTGGCAATGCAATGAGGGCTAGATGTCCCCATCTGTGACTAATCTTTTTCTGGTTGGTGGGAAACAGAATTAGTGGGAGGGATGTTGGTGGGGTGGTACTGCTACACAGATAACATGTTTCTCAGTTAGCATGGAATTTTTGACTGCAAACCAGAATGAATTCAAAACTAACTACATTTTGGGACAACATACTTAGTAGTGATGCAGTTAGTGAGGCTCGTTGCCTTCAGGTTAGCTCCAGTTCCCCGTTCTGTGCAGTGTTTTTTTTTTTTCAGGGAGGGAACACACTTGACTGTTTTCGTGCGCGTTTTCTGCACAGAAAAACTGTGAACTCATGTTAATCAATGTGCTAGTGCACACTTACTGTGTTGTTCGCACGCAGAAAAGAAAACTGACATTCTGCATGATGACTCTGGCAGTTTTCTCTATCAGTTACATCAGCTGCTGTGAAAAAACGCACGCGTTTTCCTGCATGGAAACACACTTGGTGTGCAGAAAAAGTTTGCAGAAAAACGCGCGCGGAAAACTGAAAGTCGTGTGTTCCCTGCCTCATGGAATCGTGGACGTTCACCAAGCCATGAAGCTGTGCATGTGAACTAGGTATGTGCAAGTTGTAAACAAGGAAAACCCTAACCCTTTTGGAGAGGTTTGTGAAGAGAGGTTATCTGATAGGATGCCTAAAAACAAGGTACTATACCTGTATATAGCAAATATACGATTGTGTCGAAAGAGTCCTTGCTTCTGCAGGAATGGTGGTGATATTGGGGCTTCAAGGCGAGAGTGCTAATGCTAACCACTTTGCCACTGTGCTACCCCAATGATGGTGATGCTTCACAACAGTTGTTAAAGGGGAACAGAAGTAAGAGGTATACGGAGGCTGCCATATTTATTTCCTTTTAATCAATACAAGTTGCCTGGCAGCCCTGCTGGTCTATTTCTCTGCAGTAGTATCTGAATAACACCAGAAACAAGCATGCAGCTAGTCTTGTCAGATTAGACTTTAAAGTCTGAAACACCTGATCTGCTGCATGCTTGGTCAGGGGCTATGGCTAATAGTATTAGAGGCAGATGATCAGCCGGGCTGCCAGGCAACTGGTATTGCTTAAAAGGAAATAAATATGGCAGCCTCCGTATACCTCCTACTTCAGTTCCCCTTTAAGAGAGCAGGCCAGATGGATATATATAGTAGGCTCTGTGATCCTGAAAGGTCTGAAGGAGGAGTTAACCCATGGTTTTCTTTTTTTTAAATTTCTTTTTTAAATTGATGAATTGTATTGTTTTTACTCCAGCTTAGTTAAGTGCTGACTAACACACCTTGTGCATTGTGGGGTTAAAATTGATTTATCTTTTTAATCGAGTGACACATATAGCTGCCATCATCTTAGTTCACTTATTTCAAGAATGTTTCCTATTTTTTCATATGTTTTACTCAATTCAATCAATCTTTGATATCACTTTATTTGGTTGATTTGTTTTAATTTCTACTTCCCACCCTTTGTCTGTATTTCCCTTACTAAAGTGAAGAGGGGCCTATAGTAAACAAGTAAAAAGCTTCTTCATGAACTATAATGTCATATCCCCAACATCTTATTTTATAAGGAACTACTGTAGGAAGACTTTGAAATGGGCAACATTAGTATCTGTGACAAGTTTTAAATTGTCACAGATAATACAGTCATAGTAATAAGAACTATTTATATAATAGTAATTATTGACTTTGCAAAATGCTTATGGTTCAACCAATAGATGACCAACAGAGAGATTGACAGAATAAAGGCAAAACAAAAGTCAGTCTTCAGCTCAACAAGTTTTGTGAAATATTTTGTACCACTTGTGTATTTTGTATATTGGTGCATACCATTGTCTGTATTATTATGTACCCCATGTTTGTTTCTTACTTTGTATCGCACCACAGAATACAGTATGTGGGTGCTTTATAAATCAATAATAATACTACAGTAAAATATTAAATATCATTTACTTCCTCAGAAGCAAATAATAAAGGAGAACCAAAACCCCCTCTGTGCATAAAAGTCTCAATAAGGCTGGATCCACACTATAAGCGCTTTTCTGAGCGCTTGCTGAGCACTTGTGATTGCTGAGCGCTTTCTTCTGAGCGCTTTTTAAAAATCACTCCCATTCACTTTCATTAGAACCGCGGTAAAAATCACGTAAAAATTGCAGCGATCACGCAAATTGCATATGAGGCGATTTTTACGTGATTTTTTTTACCGCGTTTCTAATGAAAGTGAATGGGAGTAATTTTTAAAAAGAGCCCAGTAATCACAAGTGCCCAGTAATCACAAGAAAGCGCTCAGAAAAGCTCTTATAGGGCTGGGGCACACCGAGCGGGTTTTCAGGTGTTTTTGCAGCCGCTAACGGCTGCGGATATGCATGGTCAATGTATTTCAATGGGGTGGGTCACACCAGAGCGGGAGGCGTTTTGCTGAAACGCATACTCCCGGGGTGAGGCATTTTTTGGATTGCGGAGGCGTTTCTGCCTCCAATGTAAAGTATAGGAAAAACGCAAACCACTGTAAAAAAAAGGCAGTTCAGAGCGGTTTTGCAGGCGTTTTTTGTTACAGCAGCTGTTCAGTAACAGCTTTACTGTAACAATATATATGAAATCTACTACACCAAAACCGCTTCTCAAAACCGCAAAATGCTAGGTGAAACGCTACAGAAAAATAAGAAAAAGCGTTTCAAAATCTGCTAGCATTTTGTGGATCTGCTAGCGGGTTTTGGTGTACACCAGGCCATAGTGTGGATCCAGCCTTCACGAACATTCTACACAGATTCTACAACAGGAGAGTGTGTGCATCAAACACCAAGTGAAACCTGATATATCTGGCTGCAAACTTGGCCTGATTGGCTCAATTAAGATGCATTGCTTGTGCAAATATGTCTTCGCTTTCACTTGCCAGAATATGCAGCTTACAACTAATTACACTCCAAAGTTTGCCCTGCGGAGAATAGTCCATGCAACATTCAGGACTTTAAAAGGGGTGCCACACCCCATGCCCCCATGAGACGGAGCCGCATAAACAGAGCTCCAAGTCCTCTCACTGCTCAGAAACCCTGTAGCTGCACCTGGATGGAAGGGAGTTCTGAGAAGTGCAGAGACCCCTCCCCCTCCCAAGCATGGCCACAGCCAGGAAGAGCAGTCCACACCCACCTCCCAAAGGATAGGTATCTACCTTGTAACGCATTACATCCATCTGAAGCGGCTTGGGAGCACCACAGAAAAAAGGGTGCAAAGCAGGGGCCACCCCAAGCTGATTAAAGCTCAGGGGTGACTCCCATGCATCGCACCCCAGGAAGGTGTTTTTGGGAGGACAGGCGCAGACGGGTCACCCAGAGAGGGCCATCCACCACCCACCTCCAAGGGAAAGAAATGCAACAATACTACATATGCAAATTTGCATTTGCTTTTGCTTGCCAGAATATGCGGGGTCTTTCAACTAATTACACCACAAAATTTTGCCTTGCAGGGATTAGTGTGCGCAACAATGGGCAGTTCGGTAAAATATTTTTGGTCGGTAAAATACCTCATTCGGTGTTTTACATTTTTTTTTTTCCCAAATTCACTAAAGTTTTCCTGCATGAGGCAGAAGTTCGGTAATTTACTGAACAAACAGTTGCCTCAATTCACTAAGACCTGCTCGGTAAGGCCTCTTTTCCATGAACAGCTGATAGGCAGTGAAGTGACTCTCAAACTCTCACAACTGCTCACTGCTGCCTGGTAATTGCTCACTGCTGCCTGGTAATTGCTCACTGCTGCCTGGCAACTGGTTGCTGAGAACACAGTTCAACTGTCCATGGAAAAGAGGCCTTTGTGTCACTTACCAACGTGGAGAAGGTCAGCGAGCAGGCATGAAGCTCTGTGTGTGACTCGGAGGTTTTCTGTCCAATGCAGCCTGTCATCCCTTTAGATGTGCTGAAGATCCCTTTAGATGTGCTCACCAAGGGGCGCTCTTCTGTATGCTAGAATACAGATTTACACATTTAAAGGGATGCAGGAAAGCCATCAGAATTGTCAGCTTCCTCTGCTTTGTTACAGTGAAAGACCCACCCAATACCCCATTGCATCAAATCAGAGTGAAGAAGCAGCCTGTGTGGCTCTCCCTATTGGCTGCCTAGGTCTCCCTGTTGGCTGCCTGGCTCTCCCCAAAGGCTGTCTATCAAATCCACCACACAGAGACAGCATGGGGTAAGCGAGTCATTGGCTGCTGTGAGCTGGAGAAAAATACTGAACACTTTTGGCCGGTAAATTAAATGCGGAAATCTTTGTGAATTGAGATATCTTGACATTTCCTGAGGTAATTACCACACAAGACTGTAATTTACCTCACTAGTCAGGAACTCTGATTTTCTGAGCGGAGATAGGTTTAGTGAATTGTAATTTGGAAAGGTGATCGGTAAGGGCCCGTTTCCACTATCGCGAATTCGCATGCGTTTAATTGCCGCATGCGAATTCGCATAGCCAATACAAGTGGATGGGACTGTTTCCACTTGTCAGGATTCCTTCGATCTCCCTCTGTAGGTGAACCTTCTGCGCCTGTCCTCCTCCCCCCCCCCCCTCCCCCGGGGTTGGATGCGTGGGAGCCACCCATGAGCTTTAACCACTTGAGGACCCACCCTTTACCCCCCCCCCCTTAAGGACCAGTGTTGAATTCTGTGATCTGTGCTGGGTGGGCTCTACAGCCCCCAGCACAGATCAAACACCAGGCAGAGAGATCAGATCACCCCGCTTTTTTCCCCACTAGGGGGATGATGTGCTGGGGGGGTCCAATCTCTCCTGCCTGCGTGTGTCTGGCGGGGAGGGCACCTCAAAGCCCCCCTCCGTGGCGAAATTCCGTTTCCCCCTCTCCTACCTGGCCCCCTGGTGATCGGGGCTGCACAGGATGCTATCCGTCCTGTGCAGCCTGTGACAGGACGTCCCCTGTCACATGGCGGCGATCCCCGGCCGCTGATCGGCCGGGGATTGCCGATCTGCCTTACGGCGCTGCTGCGCAGCCTGCGAGCCGCGATCGGCGGCCCGCAGGCTATTCACGGAGCCCCCCGCCGTGAATTGACAGGAAGCAGCCGCTTGCGCGAGCGGCTGCTTCCTGATTAATTAGCCTGCAGCCGGCGACGCAGAACTGCGTCGCTGGTCCTGCAGCTGCCACTTTGCCGACGCGCGTTATGAGTGCACGGTCGGCAAGTGGTTAACCAGCCTGTGGTGGCCCCTGCTTCAAGTGGACCTAATATCTTGCACATGACTGAAGGAAAACATAGAGAAATGCACCCTGTTTGTATTTAGAGAGTTTATCCTGTCTAATCCCCTCTCGTTTTTGTCTAATCACAAGTTGTAATTTGATTCTCCTTCTCCCCTGTGTCACATGACTGCCTATGCAGATAAGCCCATTTGAAAGCACAGGCTGTAAACAATAAGTCTGCTTCCATGAATCAGGGAATAGAAACAGTGTAGATTTATTTTAGGATATGTATCAGCTGTTACAAATACATGTTTTTTGTTTAAAGGTTATTATGCTGTTGTGTATCTTTTAAAGCAGAGATGACTTCTGAGTTCAGGTCCGCTTTCACTCCCCTTTCTCTGGGGTGCTCTCAAGTCGTGCTCATTTTGCAGACTCTATACATTACAGATGGACGCAATGCGTTACAATTTAGGTACCTATGCTTTGGGAGGCGGGTGTGGATGGCTCTACCTGGTGGAGGCCACGCTTGGGCCACTTCTCACCTTCTCCCTTTCTTTCCTTTCCTGTCATAGGTAGCCACCCTAAAGCTCAACACACACCATACAATCTTGGTTGTACAATCTTACCACTTTCATGTAGTATAAGAGTTTATCCAAGCAATCATTCCAGGTATTTTCAATCTGTTGGCCCTTATACTACATAGATTTGGTAAATCTGTACAACCAAGATTGTATGGTGTGTGTTGAGCTTTAGCAAGAGGTACCCCCAAGTATTAAGTAACTAGTGGTGCCCCCCCCCGACTGAAGGGAGATCTCATCAGTAGAATCGGGTGAGTAACCTCTAATTTACATCTTGCTCAGGATTCTATCTAGGGAAGGAAGGAGGGAGGCACCAGAGGAGGGGAGTGAGCCGCCTTTTCATCATCAGGCGCCTGTAGGCACGTGCCTTATGGTAAATCTGGCCCTGGTCACTATATTGTTTTTTCTTCTGCACAGGACAGGTCAATAGTTCACTGGCCTGCTCTGTAAAATCATTTAGAATGCTAAGTAGTGTGTGCAAACTGCAAATATTAGAGAATGATGCAATGTTATAAAAAACACTATGGCGTCAATTCACTAGAGGTTACCAAACTATTTATCACATGGTTGGTAATTTTGTGCGATAAATAGTCGGTAGTTACTCGTTATTTTTTCTCAAAATCACAATTCACCAGGGAAAAAAGGGGGTGTGACCATTCGTTATTTTAGATCTATTTATCACCTAAATGTACCTGTAATATGTAGTTTTTCGCAAAGCTGCTGCAGCTCACTCTGCAGCTAGTTTACTAGCAGCACACAGTAACAGCTTATTTTGTACATATTTCAGGCAGCAGAGAGCAGCCCATCTACAATAATAAAGTAAGTATCGGTATTCAGGCCACTGCGGCTGCGCGAATCGCCGCTGTCGATCATGGCCATGTGTGCCGCGGCAAACTGCGCAGGCGCAGAACTACTGTGCCTGCGCAGTTTGCCGCGGCCCATGTGGCCATGGTTGACAGCGGTGCTTCGCGCAGCCGCAGTAAGGCCTGAATACTGAGCGGGACAACGGAGGTGACATCGTGGGACAGACGGCTGCAAGGGGCTCGAGAAAGCCCCAGGTGAGTAAAGCTCATTTGTAGTTTTTTCTCCTCTCCTCTGGTGAATTGAGGCCTATAAAACTGAAAATAAAAATATGAGAATATGTAATATCTGTACTACATAATCAATTAATTATATCATAATTTTTTTTTCCGCTTCAGTGTCTCTTCAAATTCCTTGATTTATAAAAAGAAATGTCAGTGTCTTCTCCTTTTATGTGAAACTAACAGACAGCCACAACTTTGTTGCAGGAAAACATTTATAGATAAATACCTACTACTTTCTCCTAGGAGCCTCTCTTTAATTGTGTGACTTTTTTTCTTTTTTGCTTCATCTTTCATTGATTTTCAAGTACTCACCGTCAGCTATCTGAATTTTCAAGTGGCATTTTGAGCTTTATGAAAATACACGTTTGGCCAGTAGATGTCAGCGTCTGCCCGTTGTGTTCCTTTCTTTGTATCGCACGCAAACTTTTCTTTAATAGCGTGTAACAACTTTATTGTATCAGGTGAGCATTTCACATTGTTTGTGTATAATACTATTGTCTTGTCTATAACTTTGAAAATCTGAGTTTACGAGAACTGTATATTCCTGTGGACAGCTGTATTATTATACAAATAGTAATACTGTTTCCTGGTCATGCTGCATCTTTATCATGCAGATACAGGAAGTACTTGATTCACTTCCTGGTTTTGGTCAGAGCATGGATGTATTGATTGAATACCACTGCTAGGTATGCAGTTTTGCAACCATTTCCGAGATTGATATGGATCACAGCTAGTTATCTGTATTAATTGTTATTAATTCATTCATGTATGTTTTCTGCACATTATCATACTTTTGCAGTGTATACTTTATAATGAAACTGTTATGCATAGTAAATAAGTTACATATATTTTTGACTAGGCATCATCATATGACTCATGTAGCAGCTACTTTGTGGTCACTACGTCAATCTCATTATTGATCACCCATATATTGCAGTGGTTTACAGGGGATGTTTGCATTTATTGGGTCGTTAGGAGATTCTGTTTGTAATAACTTATTGTTTCATTTGGAGGAATACACTTGCTCAGTTTTTGTGTGTTGTGTTGTGTAGCTTCATTGATAAAATAAAATTGGATATATAAATCTCTCTCTGGTTCTCGGCTCTTCCTGTTCAGTAAGCCAGCACCTCTGCAGTAAGTAGGTTTCCTAACACGGGTGCATATTATTTCTGTGCCGCTCAGTTCGGCGCGATGAGAGACGAATGACGGCTCTCACCGCTGCCTCTAAACTCAGAGGCGGCGTTAAATACTATTCCCCCTCCGAGTTGTCGCAACTCGGAGGGAGATGTAATTCGGGGTCAGACAGCCGCCAAAGCCCTGAATTACCGATATGTGCCCTGCGCACAGGGCCGGGCCGAGGCATAGGCTGGAGAGGCTCCAGCCTCAGGGCGCAGTGTAGGAGGGGGCGCACAATTCATTTAGCTGTCATTCCTAATTATGTATGAAGCAGAAAGAAATAAGAAAATGGGATAAATAGCAGTGACTGCAAGCCAGATAACTAGAGATTAAGGTGTTGGGGAGGCTGTGGGCCCTGTGGCCCTCTTAGTCTAATAGCAATCAGTGTGTGACGGCTGGGGTGGGAGGGATGGAGGGGCGCACTTTGGTGTCTCAGCCTTGGGTGCTGGAGGACCTTGTCCCTGCTCTGCCTGCGCAGCATAGCATTGCTGCTATGGGGCGCCCAGTTTCAGCGCTCGCCTCTCAGAGCCGCACACCGAAAACAGCTGATTCGCCCTAACACTGCTACCGCCTATAGAGCGCGTCCTAGTGGATGCAGCTCTGGCACTTTGAGTGCTTTGAGTCCGCCAGGAGAAAAGCGAAATATAAATGTTCTGTGTCTTGGTATCCAGGGCTCTTTCACTTTTTGTCTTGTTTGCATGCTATAATTTTACTTTAATTACAATCCCCTTCCCCAGTGTACCCAAGTCAGTATGGCATATAAAAAAAATTAGATAATGCCTAAGAAGAGGGAATCCTCTTGATCCTGCAGAGGCTTCCTCCGCCTGGCCTCCACCATTGCTGCACTTGGTCTTCCCCTGGAAAATATCCACCAAGTGCTTGTTGGACATGTTTACGTGGCTGCATTCTCTGCCGTCTACGAGCGTGGCTATACTGTGCCTGTGCGAGTACAGCCATGCCTGTGAATAGAGCATAGAGCTGAAGACCCTCGTTCACAGGTGGCTTTGGCTTAGTGCACAGATATGAGATACTCGCGAAGATGCAGCACGGCCGCACTTGTGGGGGTGAAAACTTCAAGAAGACCCTTGGCTGCAGCATTGGTCTGGAGGACGACGTGGGAAGCCTCTGAAGGATCCACAGACTTTCCTCATGGGTAAGTATTTATTATTTTAGGCTACCTGGGGTTCTCTTTAATCGTTTTTGGTGCTAGTCTATTTTAGGGGACTGAGCAAGAAATCTCACAGGGAGATTCCACTAATGAGATTGGGTGGACAGCACCCGCTCGAACTGCGAGGCTTTAGATAGGTTGTAGTAAGCTAGGCCCATGCTATTTGTCCAATCACACTGCTTTGTGCTGTAGGGGTGCTGTAATTGGAGAACTGTTCCTCATAAGGTTTACTGCTGGGTCTGCTAAACTAGACTAGCACCTGGTTGTTTGTGTGATATGTCGCTGTAAGGAAGGACCATGAGGTTAGCAACATTTAGTGTGTGTTCTGTCCTACAGTACAGTAAAACCTTGGATTGAGAGTTACTTAGTTTAAGAGGGCTTTGAAATACAAGCAAAATGTTTTGTGAAATTTTGACTTGATATACAAGCAAAAAATGTATACATGCGTCACATCATCACAACTAAACCAGCAGTTCTTCCCCCTTTGACACTGCAGGATTGTATTTAATTTGAGCGTAGGGACTGTACAAAGTCATATTTCCATGAAATCCATAAAAGGAGGCAACAGTCATTGGATAAGTTCCGTGTTAAAGAGACTCTGAAGTCTCTAAAAAAAAAAAGTCTTTTTATATCATAAATATGTTTAATATCTTAGCCCTAACTAAACTGCCGCAGTAAATTATCTAAATCCCCCCAAACTCCCCGGGGGGCAATCCGGGCAGCGCTTCTGTGAGAGGCAGAGCTATGATTAGCAGCTCTGCCTCTCAGCGCGTCTGTCAGCCTGGATCGCCGCCTCACCCCCGCCCCTCTCAGTCTTCCTTCACTGAGATTGGCGGGGGAGAGGCGGAGATCCGCCGCTGACAGACGCGTGTGAGGCAGGGCTGCAGCTCATAGCTTAGGGCAGCAAAATCCACGACCAAGAAAGCCGTGGATTTTGCAGGGGAGAGGGAGGGCAAGATAGAGGGGATTTAGATAGTTTACAGCGGCGGGAATGCGGCGGTTTAGTTAGGGCTAAGATCTTAAACATATTTGTGAAATAAAAAGATTTTTTTTTTAGAGACTTCAGAGTCTCTTTAAAGTCACGCAAAACAGGTTTGGGTGAGCCATCAGATAGCAATGATTCTGTTAAAGTGAAAGTCTTGTTTACATTTTCATTTTATACAGTACAGTCCTTAGTTTATTATTTAATACAATTTTTGGATTGTGGAATGAATCACTTGAATTTACGTTAATTTGTATGGGGAAATTTGCTTTGATATAAGTGCTTTGGATTGCAAGCATGTTTCCGGAACAAATTATGCTCGCAAACCAAAGTTCCAGTGTACATACTTTACTGCAAAGCCAGTGGTGTGCCTCCTCTTATTTCATTTGTTCGACATCCAGGGTTACATGCTATCGAATTATGTTGTTTATGGGTTACATGCTGTCCAATTGTTTGGCTTAATTATGATCTAAGGCTCTCCAAGCATTTTTTGTTTGTTTTTGTAGAAAACAGTAGATACAAAATTTAATTTATTATCATTTTTATTTGAGGAGAGAACTTAAAGGAGTTATCCGGGCAATTTTAATAAAATAAACGCTACTTACCGGGGGCTTCCTCCAGCCCCAAGCTCCCAGGACCTCCCTCGCTGCATCTCTGCTCTCAACCGTTCGCCGGAGCTCTGACCCGGTCCCCGGCGATGACTTCAGAGCGACCTGGAGGTCGCTCTGTACTGCGCCTGCGCGATCGGCGCTGTCAATCACCGCCACGTGGGCCGGAGCGGACTGCGCATTGCAGCCCAGATGTTCCCCGTATCTACTCATATCCTAGAAACACCGTTGGCAGACACAGCTGCAAGAGTCAGTTCACACAGTCAGCTGAAGAGCAGTGCTGTCAGAGTACACTTTAAAAGAGGGTGTGTTAAACAACATCAGAGCTGAAATGTTAAAGATTAGATGTACTTACCTGGAGCTTCTTCCAGCCCCTCCCAGTCTATCTGGTCCTTCTGTGTAGTTCCCCAGCCCTTTCAGTGTTCTGCCAGAAAGATTACGGACTACAGCTGTGGTCCCAGACTAATGCACATGCGCATCCATGCGACTCTCTCGATTTTAAGTTTTTGTGAACTGGAAAAGTGCAGAATGCTTCCATCCACACAGAAGCTCGATCGGGGGGGGGGGGGGGGGATAGTGGCACACTGGAGGGCAGCGAAGCTACATTGAAGGTCCAGATAGACTGTAAGGGGCTGGAAGAAGCCCCAGGTAAGTACAGTAGCTAGGAAAAGTATGTGAACCCTGTGTAATGATATGGATTTCTGCTCAAATTGGGCATAAAATGTGATCTGATCTTCATCTAAGTCACAACAACAGACAATCACAGTCTGCTTAAACTAATACCACACAAATAATTAAATGTTTCCCTCTTTTTACTAAACACACCATGTAAACATTCACAGTACAGGTGGAAAAAAATATGTGAACCCTTGAATTTAATAACTGGTTGAACCTCCTTTGGCAGCAATAACTTCTACTAAGCATTTCCTGTAGTTGCAGATCAGACGTGCACAATGGTCAGGAGTAATTCTTGACCATTCCACTTTACACAGCTGTTTCAGTTTAGCAAGATTACTGGGATGACTGGTGTACATTTTTTTTGAGTTCATGCCACAGCATCTCAATCGAGTTGAGGTCAGGACTCTGGGCCACTCCAGAAGACATATTTTCTCCTGTTTAAGCCATTCTGTTCTTGATTTACTTTTATGCTTTGGGTCATTGACTTGTTGCAACACCCATCTTCTGCTGAGCTTCAGTTGGTGTACAGATGGCCTTAAACGCGTTATCAAGCAAAAAATAAAAAATCAGCTTTACTCACCTGGCGCTTTCTTCAGCCCCTTGCAGCCGACTGTCCCACACCGACCGATCTGCTCCCGCTGCCGTCCCGAGCTCCCCGCACAGTGCAGAGGATGACCTCGAGGTCGTCCTTACTGTGCCTGCATGAACAGCTGCTGTCAATCAAGCCCACGTTGTACGTAGCTTACTGCGCAGGCGCCATAGTTCTGCGCCTGCGCAGTAAGCCTCGTACAGTGTGGGCTTCATTGACAGTGGCGGTTTGCGCAGGCGCAGTAAGGACGACCTCGGGGTCGGCCTCTGCACCGTGCGGGGAGCCCGGTGCGGCAGCGGAGAGCGGAGCGGTTAGCGTGGGACAGTCGGCTGCAGGGGGCTGGAGAAAGCCCCAGGTGAGTAAAGTTTTTATTTTTTTTTATTTTTTTATTATTATTTGCCTGATGATTCCTTCAAGTTCTCCTGCACAATGTCTTGATAGACTTTGGAATTCATTTTTCCTTCGATGATAGCAATCTATTCAGGCCCTGACACAGCAAAGCAGCCCCAAACCATGATGCCCCCACCACCATACTTCACAGTTGGGATGAGGTTTTGATGTTGGTGTGCCGTTCCTCTTTCTCTCCACACATAGGCCCATATGCAATTCATTTTTTCTCCTGAGTCATCTCCTAGGAGATATTTTTCATATTCTCTTTTAAAGAGAATCTGTACTCTAAATTTTTTACAGCAAAAAGCATACCATTCTATTCATTATGTTCTCCTGGGCCCCTCTGTGCTGTTTCTGCCACTCTCTGCTGCAATCCTGGCTTGTAATTAACAGTTTTAGGCAGTGTTTACAAACAAACTAACCAGCTTGTGATAGGCTCACATAAGCAGAGTGTGTGAGTCATACAGAGCCTGCAGGGGGCCTGCAGAGGGTGTGTATCGCTTCTATCCAATCACAAGCAGCCCTGCACATACCACACATTCCAGCCTTTGCCCCACAGAGCTGACAGAAGAAAACAGATTAGATCATATAACAGAGATAACACAGCCACTGTGCAATTAGGAAAGACTGCAGTAAGCCAGAGCACATTAGAACAGGCAAAGGAACTTGTAGGATAGAAGAACTAAGGCTGAACATTTTGTTACAGAGTCTCTTTAAAGAGGAACTCCAGTGAAAATAATGTGATAAAAAAAGTGCTTCATTTTTACAATAATTATGTATAATTGATTTAGTCAGTGTTTGCCCATTGTAAAATAGTTTAAATCCCTGATTTATATTCTGACATTTATCACATGGTGACATTTTTACTGCTGGCAAGTGATGTAGCTGCTGCTTGCTGTTTTGGCAGTTGGAAACAACTGTAAACAGCTATTTCCCACAATCCAACAGGGGTCACAGACAGGAAACTGCCTAGAGTACATACTCAGAATTTCTTTGTGGGAGGGGTTTCACCACAATATCAGCCATACAGCGCCCCGATGGTCTGTTTGTAAAAAGGAATAGATTTCTCATGTTAAAGGGTATCAGCTACTGATTGGGATAAAGTTCTTCTTGGTTGGAGTTTCTCTTTAAGCACTCTACAATCGAATAAGTACCTAACAGTTGGTGAAAAAGTGTTATCAAATTTTTTTTGAGTATTTTCTTGCTTACTGATGGCTTAAAAGACATTTTACGACAAGGTGTGAAGATGTCACCTAGGAGAAAACTCCGGAAAAAGGTTAATTGCATACGGGCCATAATGTTGTGTTTCTTCTAAACAACTAAACTGTGGTTTCATCTGCCCACCGAATATTTTGCCAGTACTGCTGGGGAACATCAAGGTGTTCTTTTGCGCAGGCACAGTACAGAGCGACCTGGAGGTCGCTCTGACGTCATCGCCGGGGACCAAGACGGACCTGCGGCGAATGGCTGCGGGAAGAGCTGCGGCGAATGGCTGCGGGCAGAGCTGCGGCGAGGGGCGTCCTGGGAGCTTGGAGCTGGAGGAAGCCCCAAGTAAGTACCACTTATTTTACCACATTTCCCCTGATGACTCCTTTAACCTCCTTGCCGGTTATCTCGAGCTCAGCTCGCGGTAACCTGCTCGGGAGGATTTCTCAGGCCCCGCTGGGCCGATTTGCATAATTTTTTTTATTGCACGCAGCTAGCACTTTGCTAGATGCGTGCATATTCCGATCTCTGCCGCTCGCCGCCGATTCGCCGCTACCCGGCTTGCCGCCCCCCCCCCCCTCCAGACCCCTTGCGCAGCCTGGCCAATCAGTGCCAGGCAGCGCTGAGGGGTGGATCGTGATTCCCTCTGACGTCCTGACGTCCATGAGGTCGGTGACGTCATCCCGCACCGTCACCATGGGGAAGCCCAGCAGCAAATGCCGCTCTGAACAGGGTTTCCTGCTTACTTTGATCGCCGGAGGCAATTGGAGTGGGTGGGGGGATGCCACTGCTCAGCGGCTATCATGTAGCGAGCCCTGGGCTTGCTACATGATTTTAAAATTTGCTGCTGGGCTTCCATGGGGAAGCCCAGCAGCAAATGCCGCTCTGAACAGGGTTTCCTGCTTACTTTGATCGCCGGAGGCAATTGGAGTGGGTGGGGGGATGCCACTGCTCAGCGGCTATCATGTAGCGAGCCCTGGGCTTGCTACATGATTTTAAAAAAATAAAATAAAAAAAAAAGTGCTGTGCTGTCCCCTTGCCGCGGGAATTGGACCGGCAAGGGGGTTAAAGGGAACCTTAACTGAGAGCCATATGGATGTTTCCTTTTAAACAATACCAGTTACTTGTCAGTCCTGCTGATCTCTTTGGTTGCAATAGTGTATGAATCACATACCTGAAACAAACGTGGCTAATCCAGTCTGACTTCAGTCAGAGCACCTGATCTGCATGCTCGTTGAGAGGCTGTGGCTAAAAGTATTAGAGACACAGGATCAGCAGGAGAGTCAGGCAACTGGTATTATTTTAAAAGGAAAAATCCATATCCTTCTCAGTTTAGGTTCCGTTTAAAGTGTAACAGAGACAACAGATTTTAAAGATTTTTTTTTTTACTTACCCGGGGCTTCTTCCAGCCCCACAAGCACAGATGCGTCCCTCACCGTCCTCCCGAGTGCCTTCATTAAGCCGCGATCAGCTCTGCTATTTGGCTCAGTGACGTTAGTAGGGGGCCTTCTGCGCATGCACCGACCTTCTGCGCAAGCTCAGAAGATCCAAGCTGACGTCACAGAGTAAGACTGGGCCCAACTGATTCAAATACTGGGAGCTTATCGCGGCTTAATGGAGGACTGCGGGAGGAGGCGAGGGACACATCCATACTTATGGGGCTGGAGGAAGCCCTAGGTAAGTATAAATCTTTAAAGGCTGTCGTCTCTGGGTTACTTTAAACATGCAGCAATGTTTTGGTTTTTTTTTGGACAGCAGTGGCTTCCTCTTCCTCTGTGGTATCCTCCCATGAACTCCATTCTTGTTTAGTGTTCTACGTGTTGTAGATTCTCTTGGTGAAACTTGATGGAATGAAATGCATTTTTTATTTTGTTGTCACACATTTCACCAATAATCTATGCAGCCAAAATGATCAATGCACCCATCCAATGATACCTCAGGGGGTTTAGTTTACTGAATTAAGTCATTTTGGTGGGAATTTGACAGACTTTTTAGCTCCAACTTTTTTGTGATCGGCTTACACTGATAAATACCAGCATGTGATTTATGCTCTCTGAAACCTCAATTATAGACAACATTTTCTGGATACTGCTTTTAACTATAAAACAATGTAGCCCCACATATCTGATATCGTTTTATTCGGAAGGAGTTACTGAATCATTTCTGGGGTGAATTTCTTCTACACTCCAAAGTATGTCTATGAAAAAGCAGAAGAACTGACGTTTCTAAATAAAAAAAAAAATGCATTTTGCAAACGCTGGGATTTTGGGGGTAGAAAAAATTAAAATGTTGAGGAATGGTACACCTCTGCTGCTTTTGTGAAATTTAGTGGAATTTTAGGGGAAACTATTTAAAATCTTATGGAGAAATGGTGCTTCCGGAAACAATCTTTCATACACAGTCCAGGTTTTTCAGGACAATCTGTACAGTGATATCGACTGAGTACTCTCCTTTTCTGCTTAGAGGAAACCCTGCATCTTTTCTGTGGATATTCTTTGCAGGCGGTTGGTGGAATTTTTACTGGGTAATGTTTCCCAAAAAGTCTGGCAACTGCATCACTTCTTGTACTTGGGCCTTCATCTGATGGTTCCAGCAGTGCGATAACTATGGTCTCCAGGAAAGACTTCTAGGTACCACAGTTTGTGGACTTTTTGTGGAGTATCCAATAATTAACTATGCCCACTTGAATTAAATAAATTGCAACCTTTTTATACCAGTACTTTGACTTGCGCAATGCCAGGTGTGACTGTACAAGACGGTCGTTGAAGTCCACACCTCCCATGTACTAGTTGTGCTTGTGGATACATAATGGCTTCTGTACACCATCTGTCCTGGTCGGTGCGTTTGCTGCTGGATGTACTGTAGAAAGCATGTACACAACCCTTTTGTCCTTATACTTTGCTGCCAGCATTTCATTGCTGCGAAGATATTGTGACTCTCCTCTTTCAAGGCGCTTGTTGACTAGCGTCTGTGGGAAGCCTTTACGGTTCGATCTCATTGTACCACAAGCAGGTGTTTTCTGGCTGAACAGATGTTTAAAAAGGGGTATACTCGTGTAGAAGTTGTCCAGGTAGAGATTATAGCCATTATTTAGCAATGGGGTAATTAAGTCCCACACCACTTTCCTATTTGTGCCGATGTAATCTGGGCACCCAGGGAGCTCTAATTGGCTGTCCTTCCCCTCATAAATCCTGAATGCCCAGGTATAGCCACTGGTGCTTTCACAAAGCTTGTACATTTTGACACCATACCTCGTGCGTTAAGAGGGTATGTACTGCTTTATGGCCAGACGTCCGGTGAAATGTATGAGGGATTCATCGATGGAAATATCTTTTTCAGGCGTGTATAGCTCTGGAAATTTTTGGGAAAAATAATTGATAAGGGGACGGATTTTATAAAGCCGATCAAAATTTGGGCTGGTACTGGATGCACACTGAGCGTTATCATTAAGATGCAGGAAACGCAATATTGTCAGAAAACGTGTTCTGGACATAGTGTATGAGAAAATGCCCTTGTGATGGATGGAGACCTTGCTCCAGTAGTCTTTATAATGATGTTTTATTGTGATGCCCGGGCTTTGCATAACTGGACCCTGGGTGAGCAGCGATGTGCTGCTAAGCATACAGATTTGTTTGCTCCACAATCATCCCCAAGAGCTCATCCGATATTATCAGCTGAAAGAAATCCTTTGGGGAGAAATTTGAGGTGTCTATGGATATTCCTGCCTGGGCGGTAAATGGTGGTTGCTCGACTGCTTCCAAATTGGCGGGTGACCACACAGGACTCACCATGTCCTCTGGTATCAATGTGTGGCGGTGCCGGCGTTTTGCAGGGGGTACTCTGCTCTCTCCGCTGTTTGGCTAGCTGTCACGACAGTCTCTCTCTGCCTCCCGCTGCTGTTTGGTTGGGGAGAGGACTGATCCTCAATTTCTGAATCAGCGGATATGGTGTCGCTGTCGACGACTGGCTCAGAGTCAGAGTTGTCCACCTCCTCGCTGCTTTCACCAGACAGGCACATAAGTTCATACACCTGCTGAAGAGAGTATGTCCTCTTCGTCATTTCTGCCTTTTTACGAAATGGCAGTATATACACAAACTGTATATGGTACGGCCCCTATATGCAGTCACTTTCCACAGCAATATATATACAATGCTGTATATACTACACTATATATACACTCCTCTCTACACTACACTATATATACAGTATATATACACTCATCTCTACACTACACTATATATACACTCCTCTCTACACTACACTATATGTACAGTATATAGACACTCCTCACTACACTATATATACAGTGTATATATACACACTCCTCTCTACACTACACTAAATATACAGTATATATACACACTCCTCTCTACACTACACTATATATACAGTATATATACACACTCCTCTCTACACTACACTATATATACAGTATATATACACTCCTCTCTACACTACACTATATATACAGTATATATACACACTCCTCTCTACACTACACTATATATACAGTATATATACACTCCTCTCTACACTACACTATATATACAGTATATATACACTTCTCTCTACACTACACTATATACACTGCTCTCTACATCCACTCTTATATACTGTACTCTCTACCCTTACACTATATATATATATATATATATATATATATATATATATATATATATATATATATCTACACTCCTTTGTACACTGATCTACACTGATAGAATACAGACCCTAGACAACACTAACACTCTAGGTGGTTGGGAAGGGATCAGAGGGGATCAAAGGGGTACAATAGTTAAAATAGTTTATTTTTTTTTACATTAAAACCATCTGTGAGACACAGACACAGCAGCTGCAGCTCTCTCTATCAGAGATCGCTGACAGTCTGACAGGGAGGGCGGGCGAGAAATCAACTTTGTTGCTTTCTGCCAGTGATCAGTGATCACTGTGATTGGCTCACAGTGATCACATGGTAAGGAGCCAATGAAACTGGCTCCTTACGCATAAATTTACTTCTCGGCTGTCTATTGACAGCCAAATTATGGGCTGCCAGTAGACCCGATCGGCGGGTGGAAGCAGGCAACCGGCGGCGTAGATCCAACGCCGGATTAGAGTAGATGCGCTGCAGGAGCGGCGTAGAAACGTATTCCCGCGGTCCCCAAAAGGTTAAGCAGACTGTGATTCTCTATTGTTCTGACTTAGATGAAGTTCAAATCACATGTTATGACCAATTTGTGAAGAAATTCATATTCCAAAGGATTCACATTTTCCTGCTACTGTATATGTAATCTTTAACATTTTACCTCGGATATCCATCTAAATTAGGTGCAAGATGTTGCTGATTGTACAATATCAGTAATGTTACCGATATTCTGCTATTGCCTTCCCTTATCCTAAACCTCACACTAACCTCTCCCCTACCTAGCCTAACACTAACTTCTCCCTATCACTAACCCCCCCCCCCCCCCTAGGGTTGCCGCAGTATAGTGGTATACTGTGATGTGTTTGTGCATAGTAATCATACTATGCACAATCCTCTATTACCGTTTTTTGGGGGAGGGGGGGAGACGGCGGCAGGCTCATAGAGCAGCTGAGCGTGTAGTGAGAATCAGATACACGCATTGCCGGGATCCACGCGCCACATGTACTACTTACTTCCTGTTCCTGTGTTCAATTTCATAGTAACAGTGCCCCCTAGGGTGAGGGAGTATCTGATTACCCCCTTAGCTGCTGTTTGTGCGCCTGCTGCTGCATTCCCGCCCCCTTCCTATTCCTGGCTATTTATACTGAGGGCACCTATTCCTGGCTACCTATACTGGGCACCTATGCCTGGCTACCTATACTGGGGCACCTGTTCCTGCCTACCTATATTTGGGGCACCTATTCCTGGTTACCTATACTGGGGGCACCTATAGCTGGCTACCTACACTGGGGCACCTATGCCTGGCTACCTATACTGGGGCACCTATACTTAACTAGCTATACTGGAGTAACTTATGACTGGCTACCATACGGGAAGGAGTGGGGGCACATTATTTAATGTAAGGAGGGGCCTGGGTCCAAATAATTGTGTGATACCATTATTATCCCTTGAATATTTCATACCATTGTAACTCTACTCCCCCTACCTACATCTAACACTAAGTAACATCTGATATTTAGCTATATGAAAGCCAAACACCTATCTCTTATTCTCCATCCTGCCAGGCATGATTGCCAAAATCCAATGTTACATAGCTGAACCCCGGGCCTAACAGCCGGGCCCCAGTCAAATAGCCAAAATGTCACTGCTACCTTCTGTGATACCTTAAAGGAATACTATCGATCTATGCATTTATTTTTAAAAGCTGTATGTTGTAGCAAACATTAGGACAGGTACTAGGAGCAATTTGATTCCTCACACAGCTGTTCCTCTCAGCTGTAAAATCCTCGGTCAGTTTTAGATACAAAATGTAACTAAAGCCTCGTACACACGCTTGATTTCCTGGAATGACGGGTCCGTCAGACCCTCCCACTGGGCAGGCATTCCAGCGACAGTACAGTGTGTGTACAGTCTGTCTGCAGACTGATAAGGCTGTTTCTGAACGAAGGTTGTTTCTGAACGATCCGCTGCGCGGATCATTCAGAAGCAGCCTTATCAGTCTGCCTGACAGACTGTACACACGCTGTACTGTCGCTGGAACGCCTGCCCAGCGGGAGGGTCTGACGGACCCGTCGTTCCAGGAAATCAAGCGTGTGTATGAGGCTTTAGATACATTTTGTATCTAAAACTGACCGAGGATTTTACAGCTGAGAGGCAGCCAGGCAACCAGTCTGAGTGTAAACACAGACTAGTGTTATAGCTAGTTATATTCCAGCAATATTACAGCTCATTTAGTTACCTGTTACCACCTCAGATCAGCCTATTTCTCCTCATGTCTCCTGCATGCTGTGAGTGACACAGTGAAATATATTTGTGAGCTGTGTGAGAAATGAATTTTTAAGCAGGGATAGAGGGAGAGAGGCTTGGGTGAATAAATAAAGTGCCCCTAGCACTAGTGGTAATGTGTACACTAATATAGAGTATTAAAAAAAAAAGTTGTTTCAATCGATAGTATTCCTTTAATCGATAACCAGAGATCAGCTATATGACAGCTGAACCCCGGCGCACCTTCACTTCTAACACTCGGGGCGCCTAGTCTGAGTTCCGCTGCTGCCTTAGCCAATAGCTAGAGCTCATCTAAATAATAGATGAATCTGGTGTACCTTTGCTGTTAACTCCAGGGTGCCTAGCCCAAGTTTTGCCGCTACCTTCGTTGATAGTTAGACTTTGGTTATATAATAGCCGAACCCTGACGTAAGGTTTGCGGCCCTGAGGTCCAAACAACTCAGTTGGCACTGTCATAGCCGTAATTTACATTGAGGTCGATGGACCCTTGGCTTGCTCAATTGATTGTCAGAAACTATACGCAGACTACACTACACTTACCACACACAGCCACTGCACTTGCCAAATGCTTATACAATGTGCAGGTAGCATTTAAGACGAATACTGCCATTTGGTCAGTTGCATTATACAATGGAAAGCCTCAAATAAGTTAAAATTCATGGCTTATGCAGTTCTTATATTAAGCCTCTAGAGGGAATGTGCAGACTGTGCTTTATTAAAGTTTGTTGTCAAACTCGCCTGCTGTATATGTTCAAAAGAATACAAATCTAAAACACTAGGGCTCCTTTTACACTTACAGTTTAAACCTGCATTGCGTTACCCTATTTTACTGCAAGGGACCACAAAAGCAATGAAAGTCTTTGGATACTTTCACACCTATTGTGGTCCATTGCGGAAGTTTCCGACGCAAGTTCTGCAGCACATTACCGCAAGCACCGTGTGTAACGCACAGTGCTTGGGATAATGGAAGTCTGTGGGCGATGAAGTAAGTGTAAACATCAGAGTGTGGTGCGACCCGCATACATGGACCAATGGGAATCCCAGTGGTGCCCAGCAGGGAGTACGTCATGAAACGGGGGGTAGACGCTGTGCATATGACCCTGTTTTTTTTTTTTGCATTGCGGTGGGATGCAGCAGGAGCATCGCACTGCAACGCAAAAATCAAGTATAAAACCGGCCTAAGGAACATCTGATTAGGTGGTGTTTTATAAAACATTCCTCTGTTTAAAAAGGTTTGACCACTCTCCTCTAATCAATAAGAATAAACAGGGAACAACTCCAATACTTTGATGGCTCATCAGACTTGCATTTACAATATACTGGTGATATACACAGAGGCGCCTGGTGCACTAGGTAGACCAGGCAGTCGCTTGAATCGCTGTGCGGGGGGGGGGGGGGGGGAATCGCAGTTGGGAGGACCGTGGCCACCCCTGCCAGATTGTGTGACACCTCCCCCAAGGCGTGAACTGGCTTGTGGTGTCTAATTAGAATCTGCGCCAGTTCACTGGCCGCAGCCTGTATCTCACTTCAGCCTTGCGGGAATCTGTGGTTTCTGGCAGACAGAGCTGAGCTATGGGGAAATGGCGTCCAAAGCCATTGTCTCCAGTGCAGGGCTTCGGGCACCATCTTCTCGTAGCCCCGCTCAGCCTGTCAGCGCGGGAGTTTTGCACCCGGAGTGCTACATGGAAGATCATCGGGGGAGCAGCGCGCCCTGGGAGAGCAGTCTTCTGCAGGTGAGTAAATGCTTTTTTTTTTAAACTAGAGGTAACTAGCTTGCTATTTCAATTGGTCTGGCACTGCTATTGGCCTGGCACTGCTATTGGCCTGAGGAAGCGGGCTCAGACCCGTGAAACGCGTTGCCTGTGCTACCAATAAAATCTTTTGTCCCTACAAAGATTTGTCGTCCTTGAGGTAAGCAACCTCAAACCTTTATCGGTTTTAAAACTGCTTTTAAACGCTTTTATATACCACCAGGGCTCCTCTTTAAACCATTTAGTGCATCCCTAACCCCCATACGATACCCGTGTGAGGGGTGGAGGCAGAACATATGTGGTTTACACCACGGGGAACATCTGCCTCCCTTCTTTTTTCCAAGGAGAGCAACCGCATCCAGGTCCTTAGTGACCTTCCCGAGTGGAGTCGGGTTAATTGTCTCCACCTGCTTCCTGTGGTCGGTTGCCCCTCTGCAACCCACTCTTGTGAGTAGATTCTTATCTTCTACATTGACAATTTTGACTAAACATATTACACTATTGGGCTCCCATGTTTTTTGTTTTCTGTGTCTTTTCCCCAGAAGGTGTCCTGACACCAATCATCCATTTCTAACTAAGAGGAAGGTGGGGGAGGAGCCCTGCCAATGTCTATTTTCTGGTGAAACGCTGCCCACATTACGTATATTTTCTGGTGAAACGCTTTCTACATTACATGTATTTTCTGTTGAAACTCTGCCACATTATGGTTATTTTATGGTGAAACATTGCTGCATTACGTTTATTTTCTGGGGAAACACTTCTGCAATACGTGTATTTTCTGGTAAAATGCTTCCGCAATACATGTATTTTTGAGGTGAAATGCTGCCGCATTCTGATTATTTTCATGGGGGGAGGAGGGGGGCACAGGTTTTCTTGGAGTGACAAAATGGCTGTCTGACTTCCTCAATATATTCACATGCACACCATGGTGGTATGGAAGTGAACCTGACTTCTTTCATCTCTCCCTCTCCTAAGGCCCCTCCCTTGCTCCGCTATAGGCAGAGACTAGGGCAGCAGTGTTTAAAAGCCTGCCATCTCCAGCGCCACATTTCCCCAGGCTCGACCATACTTCTCTTTAGTAATCACTGCACAGAGAATTAAATGTGTGCATTAAACACCAAGTGAACACCTGGCATAACTGGCTGAGCAAATTTGGCCTAATTGGCTATTCATGAGGCAATGCTCATGCAAATATGCATTTGCTTTCGCATGCCAACTAATGCAGGGTCCATTGAACCAATGCCGCAAAGCGGTTGCCCTGCGGGAATTAGTTCATGCTTCAATAGCACTATCCAGGAGCGCCACGAGGAGGCTTCCCAATGCCCCCATACAGCCGAGGGACCGCGGGGTCCCAGGCGCTCTCACTGCCTGGGAACCACAACAGCACCCCGGAGGGGGAGGCCGGACGGCGCAGGCGACTCCCCCAAGCGTGGCCAGCGCCGGGGAGAGCCATCCGCACCTTTCACCTCCCAATACTTAAAAACATGCACTTACCTTAACACCATTGCGTTCTGCTGCTGAGCATAGCTTGGGTGCAACACATTTGAAAAGGAAAGGAATGAGGCATGGGTCGCACCGAGCTTTGGAGCTCAGGGCTGGCTCACACACTGCACTCCAAGGGGGGTGGAGGACAGGCACTGACAGCCCACTCCAGGGCTCACACTACCTAGAATGAGCCATCCGCCACCCGCCTCCAAGGGAAAGACATTCACAAATCACTGCACAGAGAATTAAATGTGTGCATTAAACACCAAGTGAACAGTAAGTAGTAAGCTCCTAAACATCCGCTACACTAGTCTCTACCTACAGGGGAGACCTAGAGGAAGGTAGGAGAAAACTCGGCCCTCCCCTCATCTCTCCTTAATTGTGGCCAGAGGCTTGAGCTTTGATTGCTTCTGCCTGGGTGCGGCGAAACCTGGTGCGGCCTGCACTTCCCTTATGACACCATTCTGCATCAAACATGATATGCAGAAGGCTTAGTTTTTATGTCTAGCATTTTATGAAGAATAGTAAGTATTGTACTTAAACTTGTAATTCTTCACAGAAGTGTGTTCCATAAGGCCTTGTTTCATATTACAATCTTTTGTCTTTTTATCTAGCAAGATACATGGAACAGGGGAAAAGCCAGACCATTGAAGATGTGTCACAAGTAGTGAATTGACATATTTGCTTTTGTGATTCTGCATTTCATGGCTGTCATGCAAGTGTTTTTATACAGCCACTGAAAAGAACAGAAAAAAAATAGTTTGTGCAACGTTAACTTGTGTATTATACTGCCTGGAAGAATACAAAGCTTAGTATGCACACTCCATTTCATTTCAAAGAAGCAGCAAATGAATTCCAGCCAGCTTTGTGCAAAATATAAAGAGCTCCAAGCTCGCTAAACCCTGTATGTAAGCGCACCTTGATTTTATTGTTTGGAACAATGACTGCGTTGAACAATTTTACATTAAATGAAGTGTGCATTTTTTAGCTCTGTGGGTCTTTTTTTTTTTAAATAATTGTGGGGATATTCACTTTTTAGGTTATGAAATCATGCCAAATAGATATCCTTGTCATCCAGCCAGACTGTATTATAAGGCTTAGCCCTGGAAACAGAAAATACAAAGTCAATTGGCTAAGCCACTGAAATATATTATACTTCTTAATCCTTATTACAGCTGCTTATCCCATGTCTGGCTAGAAAAAAAAATCTACTCGGTGCAAATACTTTACTAGTGGATTCTGTCTGTGGAATTCTTTAATATAATCCTGTTCTTGTTATACATATATCAGGCTTTTAGTGAACTGAAGCTGATATTTGTAAGGATAATTTAAATATATATTGTCATTAAGCATTATCAACAATCGTTTTGGATATTTATGTGAATATAATGAGCTTACAGTAACATATTGGATATAAAAAAGTAGAAACCCTCCCCCCTTAAATTATCCACAAATAATAAAACCAGTACATCACTTTCCAGCTGTATTTCCTCAGTTTAACTCATACCATTTACCTGAAAATAAGACCTACTCCGAAAGCCCCAGCATGATTTTTGAAGATATAAGCCCTATTCCAAAAATAGGCACTAGTTGCAGTTCACCAGAAAAGTCAATTTATATAGTGTCCAGGCAGCATGCAAAATGCAGCAAGATAGGTAGACCCTTCACCAAGGAAAGCAAACAACAAAAACATTTCACTTAAAGGAAACCTGTAATGTTCTGCCAGCCCCCTGCAGCCACCCTGTACCCACGATGCTCCTCAACGATCCCCCAGTCCTCCGCCCCTTTGCTTTCAGCAAATGAGCCTGTTTCTGGCCACTGCACCTGCGCGGCCCTGGCCATGCATGTCCTCATTCACGCTGACATTGCTGGGAGCGTCCTGCGCAGACGCAGTATGATATTTTCTCTAGCTGCACTTGTGCAGTACGTTCCCAGCCACAGGAGCGAGAACGAGGACGCTCGTGGCCAAGGCCGCTGACTTCCAAGTTGGCAAAACTGAGCCGTGGCGGGGGACAGGAGGATCGTTTTTTTAAAGACATTACAGGTTTCCTTTAAAAGACCCCACGGGACCCAAAATATTAAGTTTTGTTCACAGTGCCCATTGTGTTCTCTGTAGCAACAACAATAGATTGGGACAGCGGCGCCACACGTTATGTTCGTGTTGCGTCAGGTACAGTGAAGCATACAGTCAGTGAAAAGTATGCTTCACGTCTACTATTAACAATCACGTTTACCGGTAATTCACTGCATGTAGTGCGTTACCATGCCACATCCTGGTATTCCGCAACGCACCCGCCGCACTGTAAATGTTGCATAGGTAGCGCATTGGAGTGCGGTAAGCCGCATTACAGAGCGGCCATTACACTGCACTTCAATGCACCACTGTGAACAGGCTTAAGGCTGGATTCACACTGCAGGTTGCATAACGCACACATTATTATGTGTGTGAACTGCTATAGGCATTTAAAGGATACCCGAGGTGACATGATGAGATAGACGTGTATGTACAGTTCCAAACACACAAATAACTATGCTGTGTTCCTTTTTTTTCTTTCTCTGCCTGAAAGAGTTAAATATCAGGTATGTAAGTGGCTGACTCAGTCCTGACTCAGACAGGAAGTGACTACAGTGTGTCCCTCACTGATAATATATTCCAACTATAAAACACTTTCCTAGCAGAAAATGGCTTCTGGGAGCAGGAAAGAGATAAAAAGGGTCAATAGTTCATAGATTTTATCTCTGGCATACTTGTCATTGAGCAAAAACAAAAAAACAGTTAAAACTTAAAAAGTAGATTTAATAAATACCAGGGGCGTCGCTAGCCCTGTTTTGGGGTGGCACGTGCCCCCAATCTGTTCTGGGGTGCCACGGATCTCAGCGGCTCCCTCCCGTCGCCGCGTCACTCAGACCTCAGGATCAGGCAGCGAGCCGGCGACCAATCGTGCGGGCGCTAGGATCCAGCGCCCGCACTGATATGCGGAAGTGACATCACTTCCGCATATAGAGCGGGTGCGTCCAGCGCCCGCTCGTACAACTGGTCGGGTCGCCGCTGATCCTGAGGTCTGCTGAGAGGTGGGGGGGGAGCGGCGGCGGCTAGAGGGGGGGCCTCCCTGTCACGCACTCACTCACTCCCTAAAGGGGCTCCCTGGCACTCACTCACTCCCTAAAGGGGCCCCCTGTCACTCATTCACTCCCTAAAGGGCCTCCCCGTCACTCATTCACTCCCTAAAGGGGCTCCCTGTCACTCACTCACTCCCTAAAGGGCCTCCCTGTCACTCACTCACTTCCTAAAGGGGCTCCCTGGCACTCACTCACTCCCTAAAGAAGCTCCCTGGCACTCACTCCCTAAAGGGGCTTCCTGGCACTCACTCACTCACTCCCTAAAGGGGCTCCCTGGCACTCACTCACTTCCTAAAGGGGCTCCCTGTCACTCACTCACTCCCTAAAGGGGCTCCCTGGCACTCACTCACTCCCTAAAGGGGCTCTCTGGCACTCACTCACTGCCTAAAGGGGCTCCCTGGCACTCACTGCCTAAAGGGGCTCCCTGGCACTCACTCACTCCCTAAAGGGGCTCCCTGGCACTCACTCCCTAAAGGGGCTCCCTGGCACTCACTCACTCCCTAAAGGGCCTCCCTGTCACTCACTCACTCCCTAAAGGGCCTCCCTGTCACTCACTCACTCCCTAAAGGGCCTCCCTGTCACTCACTCACTCCCTAAAGGGCCTCCCTGTCACTCACTCACTCCCTAAAGGGCCTCCCTGTCACTCACTCACTCCCTAAAGGGCCTCCCTGTCACTCACTCACTCCCTAAAGGGGCTCCCTGGCACTCACTCACTGCCTAAAGGGGCTCCCTGGCACTCATTGCCTAAAGGGCCTCACTGTCAGGGATGGGCGCAACTTCGGCTTCGGGTGAGTCCGGATAATGCTATCCGGATCTCACCCAGTAATGCTGTGCGGGGGGGCAGGGGGGTCAAACTTTCCTGTCTGACGTCTTCTTAGGTATGTCCCTTGGCGCCTCCCACGATGCGGTCCACGCGCGTAAGGCAATTACAAACACTTCCTCCTTCAACCCGGAAGGAGGATGTGTTTGTACGCATGTGACTGCCGCTTGGAGCGCATCGTGGGAGGTGCCGAGGGACATACCTGAGAAGAGGTCAGACAGGTAAGCTTGAACCGCCCCCCCCCCCCCCCCCCTGCACAGCATTACTGGGTGAGATCCGGATAGCACTATCCGGACTCACCCGAAGCCGAAGTTGCGCCCATCCCTGCTCGCTGTCACTCACTCACTACCTAAAGGGCCTCCCTGTCACTCACTCACTGCCTAAAGGGGCTCCCTGTCACTCACTGCCTAAAGGGGCTCCCTGTCACTCACTCCCTAAAGTGGCTCCCTGGCACTCACTCACTGCCTAAAGGGGCTCCCTGGCACTCACTCACTGCCTAAAGGGGCTCCCTGGCATTCACTTACTGCCTAAAGGGGCTCCCTGGCACTCACTAACTGCCTAAAGGGGCTCCCTGGCCTTCACTCACTGCCTAAAGGGCCTCCCTGTCACTCACTCACTCCCTAAAGGGCCTCCCTGTCACTCACTCCCTAAAGGGCCTCCCTGTCACTCACTCACTCCCTAAAGGGCCTCCCTGTCACTCACTCACTCCCTAAAGGGCCTCCCTGTCACTCACTCACTCCCTAAAGGGCCTCCCTGTCACTCACTCACTCCCTAAAGGGCCTCCCTGTCACTCACTCACTCCCTAAAGGGCCTCCCTGTCACTCACTCACTCCCTAAAGGGCCTCCCTGTCACTCACTCACTCAATAAAGGGCCTCCCTGTCACTCACTCACTCCCTAAAGGGCCTCCCTGTCACTCACTCACTCCCTAAAGGGCCTCCCTGGCACTCACTCCCTAAAGGGGCTCCCTGGCACTCACTCACTACCTAAAGGGCCTCCCTGTCACTCACTCACTTCCTAAAGGGCCTCCCTGTCACTCACTCACTTCCTAAAGGGGCTCCCTGTCACTCACTCACTGCCTAAAGGGGCTCCCTGGCACTCACTCACTGCCTAAAGGGGCTCCCTGTCACTCACTCACTGCCTAAAGGGGCTCCCTGTCACTCACTCACTGCCTAAAGGGGCTCCCTGGCACTCACTCACTGCCTAAAGGGGCTCCCTGTCACTCACTCACTGCCTAAAGGGGCTCCCTGGCGCTCACTCACTGCCTAAAGGGGCTCCCTGGCGCTCACTCACTGCCTAAGGGGCTCCCTGGCGCTCACTCACTGCCTAAAGGGGCTCCCTGGCACTCACTGCCTGAAGGGGCTCTCTGGCACTCACTCACTACCTAAAGGGGCTCCCTGTCACTCACTATCGGGGTCCCTGTCACTCACTACCTAACTGGAGGCGCCTGTCACTCACTAGCTAACCTGGGGGTCCCTGTCACTCACTACCTAACTTGGGGGGCTACCATATTAAGGGGGCATTCTGCCTATTTATGTGAAATGCTGTCTATTTATGTGCCTCATGACTGCTGAATTTGTCTTGTTGGGAGCCTTATGATTTGTTGGGGGCCTCAAGATTGCTGAATTTGTCTTGTTGGGGGCCTCATGATTTGTTGGAGGCCTCATGATTGCTGAATTTGTCTTGTTGGGGGCCTCATGATTTGTTGGGGGCCTCCCTGTCTCTCACTCACTCCCTGAAGGGCCTCCCTGTCACTCACTCACTCCCTAAAGGGCCTCCCTGTCACTCACTCACTCCCTAAAGGGCCTCCCTGTCACTCACTCACTCACTCCCTAAAGGGCCTCCCTGTCACTCACTCACTCCCTAAAGGGGCTCCCTAGCACTCACTCACTGCCTAAAGGGGCTCCCTGGCACTCACTCACTGCCTAAAGGGCCTCCCTGTCACTCACTCACTTCCTAAAGGGGCTCCCTGTCACTCACTCACTGCCTAAAGGGGCTCCCTGGCACTCACTCACTGCCTAAAGGGGCTGCCTGGCACTCACTCACTGCCTAAAGGGGCTCCCTGTCACTCACTCACTGCCTAAAGGGGCTCCCTGTCACTCACTCACTGGCTAAAGGGGCTCCCTGTCACTCACTCACTGGCTAAAGGGGCTCCCTGGCGCTCACTCACTGCCTAAAGGGGCTCCCTGGCACTTACTGCCTGAAGGGGCTCTCTGGCACTCACTCACTACCTAAAGGGGCTCCCTCTCACTTACTATCGGGGTCCCTGTCACTCACTACCTAACTGGAGGCGCCTGTCACTCACTAGCTAACCTGGGGGTCCCTGTCACTCACTACCTAACTTGGGGGGCTACCATATTAAGGGGGCATTCTGCCTATTTATGTGAAATGCTGTCTATTTATGTGCCTCATGACTGCTGAATTTGTCTTGTTGGGAGCCTTATGATTTGTTGGGGGCCTCAAGATTGCTGAATTTGTCTTGTTGGGGGCCTCATGATTTGTTGGAGGCCTCATGATTGCTGAATTTGTCTTGTTGGGGGCCTCATGATTTGTTGGGGGCCTCCCTGTCTCTCACTCACTCCCTGAAGGGCCTCCCTGTCACTCACTCACTCCCTAAAGGGCCTCCCTGTCACTCACTCACTCCCTAAAGGGCCTCCCTGTCACTCACTCACTCCCTAAAGGGCCTCCCTGTCACTCACTCACTCCCTAAAGGGGCTCCCTAGCACTCACTCACTGCCTAAAGGGGCTCCCTGGCACTCACTCACTGCCTAAAGGGGCTCCCTGGCACTCACTCACTGCCTAAAGGGCCTCCCTGTCACTCACTCACTTCCTAAAGGGGCTCCCTGTCACTCACTCACTGCCTAAAGGGGCTCCCTGGCACTCACTCACTGCCTAAAGGGGCTGCCTGGCACTCACTCACTGCCTAAAGGGGCTCCCTGTCACTCACTCACTGCCTAAAGGGGCTCCCTGTCACTCACTCACTGGCTAAAGGGGCTCCCTGTCACTCACTCACTGGCTAAAGGGGCTCCCTGGCGCTCACTCACTGCCTAAAGGGGCTCCCTGGCACTTACTGCCTGAAGGGGCTCTCTGGCACTCACTCACTACCTAAAGGGGCTCCCTCTCACTTACTATCGGGGTCCCTGTCACTCACTACCTAACTGGAGGCGCCTGTCACTCACTAGCTAACCTGGGGGTCCCTGTCACTCACTACCTAACTTGGGGGGCTACCATATTAAGGGGGCATTCTGCCTATTTATGTGAAATGCTGTCTATTTATGTGCCTCATGACTGCTGAATTTGTCTTGTTAGGAGCCTTATGATTTGTTGGGGGCCTCAAGATTGCTGAATTTGTCTTGTTGGGGGCCTCATGATTGCTGAATTTGTCTTGTTGGGGGCCTCATGATTTGTTGGGGGCCTCATGATTGCTGAATTTGTCTTGTTGGGGGTCACATGATTGCTAACTGCGAGACTATGGGAAAAGCTGAATCCTTATCATATGAGACAATAGCATTAAACCTACTTTTTTAGCGTTTTAAAACAGAAAATAAAACTGGGAGGTTCTAAAAAATTGAATACATTTTTCAGGAGTAGGATGGATGAAATTGTTTATCTTCACAGTTTATTTTCAACTTGGATTTTCCATAATGTTCATGTATGAGTTAAAACGTTTGTACAGTATTTAGTTTAAATTGCTGTTGCCACTTTGCGATAGATAAGTGACTTTTGGGTTGCAGTTTGGGCACTCGGCCTCCAAAAGGTTCGCCACCACTGTCATAATCTAATGTCCCACCATTGCTAGGTTCATGTAAATTTGTCTCCACCCGTTACCACACCTATATTCTGGTCCATGGCCCACCCATTTTTTGGTGCGGCGCGATAAGCACGCCGCACAACGTGATCCTCATATTTTTGGCACGCTAGCTGCAGTGTGCTGAATTCTGCTGCCTACAGTATGTACAGTATACGCTGTTCTCTAGTGCCTGCACTGTGTGCTGATTTACCTCCAGTGTGTACAGTGTAAGGTGTTACTCTGTGCCTTTACTGATTGTAAACCAGCTGTATTGTATGCTGATCCCTGCTACTTTCAGTATGTACAGTATTAGCTGTAAAGCCTGGTACACACATACAATTTTGATTAGCCAATTTTAGCTCTGTTCATAAAATTCATTGTCTGTTGGCCCACTTACTGCACGGGGGTGGTAAAATTGGGGGTCAGTGATTGACCAATCAAAATTGTATGTGCGTATACATCTTTGATCTATGCCTATACTGATTGTAAATTATCCAAATAAAGGACAGGGGGCTCCATCCAATATTTCGATGGGCAGGCCCGTTATCTGTAGCTTACACCGCTGCTAAGTTCATGTAAATTTGGCCCCACCCATGGCCACGCCCACTCACCTCATGGGCACGCCCATTTTTTGGTGCGGCGCGCGCATATACCTCCCCGCCTGGTGCCCCCGATCTCCAAGGACCTTAGAAACTCCCCTGATAAATACATAAAATAAAACTGTGGAATATCTTAAAAAGTCATTTTTAGGAGAAGGAAGACAGATACAATTGTTTATTTCATTCATTTATTTTCACTTCGGGTGTCCTTTAACATACATCTTAATGCAAAGCCTGAATGCAGCGAGTTAGAATAACATGATCTGTTACAATGCAGAGATGTGAACAGCCCGATAGAATTGTTTGGGCAGTGAGCCGGCATGCAGAATTATTCTGTAACGCAATGGACATAATGTGAATGGCACCTGAAACATGCCACGGCTGCCTTGGGAGCATGACACAGTTATCTGTAATTGTGGTGCAGCCATCTTTACTCATTATGGGGTTGATTCATAAAGCAGTGCAACTTCAATTGAGCAACGAGTTAAAATCTCTGCACACAAGCTCCGCGCAGTAGAGCTGCATAGCGTGCGCTGGTAATTTACGTGCACTCCTTTGAAATAACGGCCGCTTCTTTAATCCAGTGGCTTTCCAGGATGTGATCTTCGCACTTTGATTGGCCAAATAGGCTACCTGTCAAGTGAATCAACCCCTATATCACCTATATCTATGTGCAACATAGTTTTAATGCTTCATTGTTTATTTATGTAAATGCAGAATAGTCAACGCAGCTCTTTCTGTAGCAGCTTTGTTAAATCAGCAGTCACTTAGCAAAAAACCAACATGAAAAAAAAACCTATTTTGTTTAATATTACAATGGCAATAAATTATGTATGCTGTGAAAATAAACTTTCATTTTTCCTCATACCATACAGTGAAATTGGCACACTATGGCGTATTCAGCCACACTAGGGAAGCTGTAAATTGACTTTTAATGTTGAGTGCTAAGAACAACTTGCTGCATAATTATTGTATGTGCCATTTAACAGCTAGTGACAACCAGTGGGAGATAGTAAAGATAGCTGTAAGAAGGGTGACGTCATCATTTGCAACAGACAAACTCAAGACTCTAACCATCAAAACTCTCTCAGGTAGTAACGCCCACTGCAGTCATGAAGAGAAAAGAGGAATGCAGCATAGGATTATGGGAAAATTGAATCTTTACAAGCAAAATACAGCCATACATATAAATATTTCTATACAAGTGACCATAACAGTCCCATTGTCACTACAACAGACTGCCTGTGCTAATGATCCTGAAGAGCTAACTTTAATTCCACTGGTTTATACAAAGCAATTATAAGGTTCCTTCTGTACTAATGTTTAATTCAGACTTGCAGGAACCTTCAAACATCCAATCTATATATCACTGCCCTTTTATACATGTGAATTCAGGTCCAACGGTGGGACAGGAGAGATTTCCTAGCATAAACTACTATCCGTGAATCGGGAGTCAAACCAGCTTGCGTACAATGTGTACAGCGGCCATACGATGTCCGCTAAAGATCTCTTTACCGATGCCTGAGCACCGCCCAATCTCATTGTTTTTCCCCTCTTCCCCGCCCACAGGAATCTACTCTCTCGCCCTCTGCCCACTTCCATAGCAATAGATGCATTGCTAGCCTGGAGGCTGATGACCTGTCTGTGCAGCGTGTCCCAAGGGATCGTGTACTGATCCCTGCTGGGTGAAGGAGGTCCCCTGGTGTGTATGGGGGCTTTAGGCAGTGCTTATAGTTTAGTCTCAGTTCACATTGAGCTACATCACAAACTGCCTGTTGGAATCCATAGCAGATGGGTTTTCTATAGGAAAAAGCATTTGGTATCTCAAAAAATACTGGTCGGCTCTTTGCATTATGTTAGGGTTAGTAACCTGTTCTTGCAATCTAGCAAAACGCGCTATTTTGCCTTGAAGGACAACTGAAGTGAGAGGAATATGGAAGGTGCTATATTTATTTCCTGTTAAACAATACTGGTTGCCTGGCAGCCCTGCTGATCTTTTTATTTGCAGCAGGGTCTGAATCACACCAGAAACAAGCATGCAGCTAATCTTGTCAGATCTGACAATAATGTCACAAACACCAGATCTGCTGCATGCTTGTTCAGGGTCTATGGCTAAAAGTATTAGAGTTAGAGGCAGATGATCAGCAGGACAGCCAGGCAGCTGGTATTGCTTAAAAGCAAAAAAAATATGTCAGCCTCCATATCCCTCTTGCTTCAATTGCCCTTTAAAATGTGAATGGAGCCAAAGTGCTGGGACTCACTTGCAAATTACAATCACTATAACAATTGCTAGTGTTTCTTTCAAGCATTTTGTAAGCGATTTTAGGAGCAATTTCTTGGTTGTTTTTAAAGCAGTTTTATAAAGCGCTTGCGAATTGAGAAGTAAAAACAAGTGTTTCTGGGTAGTTAAAATGCAATGAAATCACACAATTCACTTTGTACAGCAATTCAGGAGTTTTTTTTTACAACACTCCAATGTAAAGTATTGGAGTGCTGTAAAATCAATGAATCACTGCCAAAATGCTGCATGACCTTTGATTGTGACTTTAGCTAATTGCACATTCTCCAGTGGGTTCCCCTCCATTCACTTTCATTGGCAAAGCATTTTTTGGCTTTGCAGGTGATTGACAGTGGTCCAAAAATGCTGCCAAAAGCACTGTAGTGGGACCCAACCCTTACAGTTTTTTTTAAATTAGGATGTTGTGGGGTAAGGTGAAGGAGATGCAAGGCGCACAACTTTGGGGTTGTGTGAGGAAGCTACAGGCTGAACTTTATTTAGGATTTATTGCAGGGTGGATTTATTTGAAAAATGAACTGTGTTTGCGAATTTTTAATGCACTAAGACTGAGCTAGTGCTTTGTGCACCCTATTTACTGAACCCCCCATTTAGATGTTCTGTTTGAATTAAGGCATCTTAATGACGTATTTATGCTTGAAAAAAATATTAGCCTGCAAACTAAGCCCGACGAAGGCTGCAAGGCTGAAAGCTTGCTTATTTTTATTCATTTTTAGTTAGCCAATGAATGGTATCATCCTGATTTAAAACTTCTTGCTTTTACTGATGGCTAACACGGTACAATACCCTACTGCTACTATTTACTGAAGGGTAGTTCAACTTCAAAAAAATAAATTATTATAATTCTACAGTGCTGCACAAGCCATTTCCTAATTGAATAGCACATGTTCCTTTAACCACTTGAGGACCACAGTGTTAAACCCCCCTAAAGACCAGGCCTTTTTTTGTAAAATAGGCCACTGCAGCTTTAAGGCCAATCTGCAGGGCCGCACAACACGGCACACAAGTGATTTCCCCCCCCCCCCCTTTTCTTCCCACCAACTGGTGGGGTCTAATCACCCCCAGGTTTGTTTGTTTTTTGTAAATAAGTATTTATTGTATTTTTTTAATAAATATATATATATTTTTTTCTTACCATCCCTCCCCTGGCCAGCCTGTCACAGCGATCAGCTGTGATAGGCTTCAGACTATCACAGCGGATAGCTCCTGTGTCCCACAGGGGGACCGCCGTGTCACACGGCTGTCTGCAGTACAGCACTGCTGCAGATCTCAGCGCTGTACGGGTAATGAACAGTCTCCTGAGACTGAAGGCTCCGCTCCGCCCACCAAGCAGGAGATGCGCGCGCAGCCTGCCATTCTGTGTAGCATTCACAAAAAGATTACAAATGGTTTATACTATGCTGCACATAAATTGCCATTTTATTGCATGATTCATATTTATCTTCAGGCACAGCTCTAAAGGAATCAGATCATATCTGAATGATTACACTGCTCAAATGTAAAGATTATTATTAAAATTTTCCCACTTGCTGCAAATTTTATGGGAATTTGGACTAAATGAAAACGCCAGCAACAGCATTTCACTGATCTAGAATCAAGATGTGTACAAATTACTATAAAATGTGAATGGCATCCGAAAAATGAGTACCTCACTGATCCATGTCTTCTTAAATTTTACTTTTTTTGTGTGAAATAAGCAATTGTATTATCAGCCTGGACACTTCCTTGCATGAAGTTTTTTTTTTTTTTATGTTCTTCATGTGTTTGAGTGGGTTCTCTCCAGCACTCCAGTTTCCTCCTACATTCTAAAAACATGCTGAAAACTTAATTGGCTCCCTCCAGACTGGTCTTCAGCTATGATAGGGACATTCAACTATGACGTGGTAAGGATTACATTGTGGTCTCTTCTAAAGGCTCATACACACGGGTTACAACTGTCGCCGCAACCACGTGGTACGCGCGTGTTGCGGTGACAGGTCCCCCGTGTGTATGACGCGCGCGCCACGAACCATCGCTAGTCCTAACTGTCGCCAGGCGATTGACTTGGCCAATCGCCGGCAACAGCTGTCGCCGCAACTTTGTCGCTAGCCCGCCACGCGTACTGCGTGTGTATGCGGACTAGCGACAGCAACCCATAGACGGAGCACGGAGCTTCCGGCGGGGGGGAAGAACCTTTGGCGATAGCTTCCGCCGCATCTCTGTCCCTCTGTGCGCCGCGTGTATGGCTGCTGCACAGAGGGACCTGGCGACGAGCTGTCGCTGTTTTTTTTTTTCTTTCTTATTTTGGTCTCTTGTGACTTTTGTGCCTCGTGTGTACGAGGCTTAAAGGAACAGTAAGGGCCAGTTTCCACTTAGCACAAGACGCACGTCGGCACTTGCATCGTTGCAAGCACACAGCTGAATCACTTTGCCATGCATGCACAGCTATAGGGATTCAGGTACATACTGTCCAGAATCGTACCGAAGTATGGTTCAGACAGGAAAGCATAGGAGGGATAGGCGGTGTTCCCCCGCCCAGTTGCCTGTGGTGAAATGGTGAAGATTTGCACCAGATTGTACCCTAGTGAAATTACATCATGGTGCTGTAGTGTGTACGCACAGAGTGATCCTGGCCGCGCGCGCCTGTGCACTAAAGCCCGACTCCGGCGACCTGGACTGAGCTGCGGCAGAGGATTTATGGTTTAAAGGAGGGGACGGAGGAGAATGGGGGAGGGGGTGGCATGAGGACGGCATCTAACATGCCTGCTCCCCCCCCCCCCTTTTATATAATAGTTCAGCTCTGGTATCCTTTACGTGACTTGACTACTCTGTGGAGCATTGTTTAGAGGTTTCAGTGTTATATACTGTAGGTACATAGTATTAACAATTTGGATATATTACAGTCATTTACTGTAATTTTTTTTTTTTTTTTTGCACAGCTGAACTGACAAAGTTCTATACTAACTCTTGGAATACTTGTATATAAACATAAAAACATGCTAAGATGATGGAGTAATATGTGTAGAAATCTTTGCAATGTACAGAGCTGAGATGTAGTTTTGTCTTCCTTTCTCAACAACCGTGGAATTTCATTTAAAATATGTACAGTGCTGCATGCTTTTCCTTTCCCTCTCTTTTTTATTTACACTTGAATCTATTTTAAGCAGAGTAAAGATTGTTGGGATAAGCAGACATATATTTTGTGTTATCATTACATAGACCTTCTTTGTATGTGTGGTATCCAAGATACGAGAGCCTTACGGCTCAGACAGAGAAAGGAAGTGGTTGACGTGTCACTGATTCTTGACTGATTTTTATGACTCACATACTTTGGACACAGCACTGTGCCAGATAAATGTGTTTGAATTTTTTCATTTAACCTTAGTACTTTTTAACATTTATTCTTGAACTGTGCACTGGTTGCAGCTCCGTTTGAAGATTAGTTAGTTAGGACTCGTTCACATCTGTTGCGCTGAGAAACGTGTGAAGGTGCGTGTTAAAAAAAGCATGCTTTAGTGTGCACTTCAGTGCGTTGCGCTGCACTTTTTTAAGCCCGTTTTTCTTATTGTAGAAGTAGCAGTTGTCAACAAAGCTTTATTTTCATATGTAAATGTATTTTGTTCCCAATTAGAGGTAAAAAACGCTTGCTAAAAAAGCGCACCCATTCACTTGCATTGATGTGCGCTTTACAGCTGAACACACAGAAATGCATGCAACCCTACGTTTTTGTAACACTGCTCAGTCAAGCACATAGATGTGAACCACGCACATTTAATTATATTGGAAAATCAGTACCTTGCTGAACGCACGGAGCAATGCGCTGTGAAAAGCGCACAGAAACGTCCCTGATGTGAACAAGGCCTTAGTTAGTTAGTTAATCAGCTAAAGTTGATTGCGTCCAACCTAAAGTTGGGTATACACTTACGACTAATGTCCCTAGGCAGGGATTGGGACTTCATCTGGGGAGAAGGGCCAACAGAGTGGCACTCATCAGAGCAGGTGGGGAGAGGGAAAAAACTATTCCCTTGTCTGAGTCAATCAGTCGTGGTGGATCTACCACCAATGCATCTAGGTGCATAAGAGGCTGCTTTACACATGATAGATTCCCAGACTTTGTACGTGTGTACACACCTTTACTAAGGCTGCAGAACAACAGACAACCCAAGAGGCCATATGGGAACCAGCAAACCTGGGCTGGATTTTTTTTTTATATAAGATGAGATATTACTTGGCAAAAGTTTGCAAACTTCACCCAGGTTATTTCAGAATATAGTGAGGGCTGATGACTTCGGCAGGGTGCACACTTAAAATGTATGTGCAATTTGGCTACCTATACATCCTCATGCATCGGCACAATTACACGCACTGGTGTCATGTGTCTGGGCCACAGAGATTAAGCCATTAACCAGAAAACAATGAGAGCAGAAGGCAGTCCAAAGGCAAATTCACAATATTAGCAAGCAATAGATGGCAAAAAGCAGGAAGGCAGATAGCCGACGTCAGTGGGTGGGATACAATGCTCTCGCCCATCACTCAAAGCACTAGCGGAGGAAGGTCGGGGGCTGCTGTGCACACACTGGATTCTCGTCAGAACAGCCCCCTCTGCCGAGTTTCATCTTATGTGTGCCTTAGTACTTTTAAGTGCACCTGTCGCCTTCACAGAGTGGGAAGCTTTTTCAGGAAATGATTTGATATTCATACTGTAATTACTTTGTATTGTTTCACTGTAAGCTGGTCCATCAAATATAACAAATGCCCATAAATAAATCAGAATGAATCTGCCAGCTGTTGCTCTTTGTTTTGGGTTAAAACTCAACATAGAGTTATGCCATGTGATACTTACTGTATTTAAGAGCAAAGCAAAAAGAACAGTACAGTGGAAACTTGGTTTGCGAGCATAATTTGTTCTGGACATTGAACATGCACATTTCTCCATAAGAATTAATGGAAACCCAGTTGATTCGATCCACAATTCAAAAACCGTTATAGTAAAATAATATGAAATAAAAATGTAAGCAAGACTTTCATTATAACAGAATTATTGCCATCTGTTGGCTCACCTCAACCTTTTTCCGTGTGTGGCTTTAACAAGGAACTTATCCAATGACAGTTACTTTTCTGGATTTCATGGAAATGTGACTTTGCACAGTCTCAACGCTCAGATTAAGTACAATTAAGTACAATCCTGCAGTGCTAAGAGAGAAGAACTATTGGCTCAGTTGTGATGATGTGACGCATGTATACTTTTTTTTTTTGCTTGTATATCAAGTCAAAATTTCACAAACATTTTTGCTTGTACTGCAAAGTGCTCTTAAACGAAGATACTCTCAATCCAAGGTTTTACTGTACATAAAATGCACTGGAGGCTCAGAAGGAGTTAGTTGAGTATAAAACAATGCTTAAAATATGTGACAAGTGAGCAGGGCATGTTGTAGACTTTTTGCTGCCTGAGGCAAACATTGTGAGAATGCTGCCCCATCCCCGCTTCCTCCCCCCTCCACCGGCATGCTCTCATCAAGCAAGAAGACCTGTCTTATACATTAGGATAAAAATTTTGTACCATCACTGCGCAGCAATTACTTCCTGTTTCCTCACATTGGAAAGCACACAGCGTCCCGGAAGTGCCTGGAAGGAGGATCGGTGTGCAGAGATGGCATTTGGCATGTTCATCTGCTGATGAATGAAGTAATTGTATTGTTTACAGACATTATTTAACCCATTAGCATCTTCAAAAGAATTATCTCGTTTGAGATAAGTGCACTGCTTTTGACCTCAGCTGGCAGAACTCATTGTGCTGTAAATTCTTGGAATGTTTTGATGTCTTTGTGCTAGCAGAGGA
Source organism: Hyperolius riggenbachi (assembly GCF_040937935.1). Taxonomy (NCBI): domain Eukaryota; kingdom Metazoa; phylum Chordata; class Amphibia; order Anura; family Hyperoliidae; genus Hyperolius; species Hyperolius riggenbachi. The sequence continues at coordinate 148,290,140 of NC_090650.1, forward strand.
TATAGAAGCTGAAAGCAGAAGTCCTCTGTTATTGTCTCACACTGCCCCCAAGTGACAAGTGGCCCTAAATACACATTGCAGCAGTACTAATTAGTAGCAATGAAATGTAACAAACAAGAAATTTTAATATGTGCTAAAATAAATTGGCCTGGAGCACTTGCAAGCCTCGAAATAATTTGGTCGCTAAAGGGTTAAGGGGTGTCTATTGGGGGCTCATTGTCCTGACAAAGCACCTTGTGTGTTGATGTGAAATAGCTGTCAACCTCTGTGCATGCTTTGTTCCCTCTGTTTGATGTGATTTTAATTGTTTTGGAACAAAGTCTGGCTTTTAATTTGGATGTGTACTGTTGCTTCACCTCAATGTATACAGATTCTGACTGTGCCTTCCTCTTTGCAGTGGGAATAATGCAGTCCAGATAGCTGCAGCACCCACAACCATAGAACCTAAATCTTTACTGCTGTACTCCACTGTGTCTGGTCATGTGCTCAAGATAATAAGACAAGATTTTAGCTGCAGAAGCCTCAACTGACCCAAAAAGGTAATATTTCTGCACTTTTATTACAAAGCTTTCAAATGGTAATTTTAGATTTGTTTGTGAAAATGAGCTTTAAGTAGGTGGGGGTAGCTCTATGATACCCTTACGTACATTTAATAAAGACTCCTGTTAAAATGGGTGCATGATACTATCAATATTTTGCCATCCCTGATAGCAGAATATTGGTACCGCTATTCTACTCTACTATCACCCACTGTAACACTATTCTCACACTAACCTACCCCCACCTAACACTAACCTTCAACCTACCTATATATACTAATCCCCTTACTTACATAAACCCGTTCCCCGCTGTTCCACGGATAACCAGGCAAGCCGATGCTCCTCTGATAACCTAGTGCCTAATATAAGCCCTGGCTCTTGGCGATAATATAGCCAAGTGCCTATTACCACTGTGCTGATAACTGTAGTTTGTCTATACCATACCCTATCTGTGCCGCCATAGCCGCAGCAGGAGTATGTCTATTTGAACCCTGGAAACCAAATTACAATACCTTCACTGGCCATAGCCACAGCTGGAGTTTGTCTATAAGAATTCCAGGAACCAAATTACGATATCTCAGCCCCCATAGCCTCATTTAGAGTTTGTCTGTCCTATGGACAAACTCTGGCACCTAAATTACCTTCTCAACCCCACCATAGCTGTAATTTATATTGCGCCCTATGGCAGTGCCCAACATACCAGGCATTGTACCTGTTTTGGGCTTTTTTTTACAAGATAAGCTCATGGTGATGTGCTGAAATAACAGGATACAACGTGTTCTGTAAATGCTAATAAGCATTTGAAAGTCACGAGTCGGTTCCTAACCTGTAATTGCCACAATGCTATTAGAGCTGTGTTTGCTGATGGTCTAAAAGTCCAACTTCTGTTTTCCAAGTTAAAACCTTAGTAGCGCTGAAGATCCAGCAGGCAACAGAAGAGAACAAAAAGAAAATGCATGTAAAATGCAAAACATGGTACATAAATTACAGAATTCTGTGGAGTTTAATTTTACACCTACATTCTGACCCTGCACAGAGCAAAGTCTGTTTGTCATATGTAGTTTTCCAGTATTTTTGTAGATTATTGTTTTCCATTTCAAACCCACTGCTAAATTTATCATGAACCTAGCCTAAAGCACATGTGTATACAAGCAGTAGCCAATCTCAGATGAGATGCAGCTGTTTGAATTATAAAATCTGAATGGTCTGCAAAGCTTCAGGACGACTTGGCAGTTTTTCACAATTCCATCCATTTATTCATTACAGACCGCCAAACCATGTATGTACATTTCTATAGTGCAGTAATGGAAGTGGCATCAGTCAACACAATGGAAACCTTGATTCTTTTTGATATGTCTTCATAGCAACATTACATTTCTTTACGTAGGAATGGAAACTTCCAGTTATCATTTTTAGTGCAGGTTAAATAATGAGGAACAAATCTGAGTCATTTAGAGAAGCTTTTCTTCTAGATATGAAATTATTAGACTGCTGTGACAAATGACAATGCTCAACATACTTTTAAGTTCATAAATTGCTCCTTTTGGTAATGTGGTCATTTGTGATGCAGAGTGAATTTCTGCACACAGTTTCATACAAAGTAATACATCAGCATTATACCACTGTAGATAATTGAGGTCATATCAAACAAACAGGAAGCACATACAAACGCTGGCCACCATTTCCCAGAACTTTGCATTAACAGGAAGTTGCACAATGTCTACTCGTTTAAAGTGTAGAGAAGGAAGTACAGAGAAACCGCATTTGGTTCTCTGTACGGGCCAGTGTCACAATACACAGTAAAAAGCTTAGCGCACAGGGTTTTCTTTAAAATGCATTTATGTACTGTGCTCATTTATTTTGTTAAATATTTTTTTTTTTATTAAGGAAATGAGTAAACCTTTATTGCCTTTTAAACAATGCCACTTCCTTGGATGATGTACTGATCCCATGTCTTTTCTACTTCATGAGTCAGTGTCCAAGAATGAGTGTGTAGAATTCTAAATACAAAGGTTGAAGCCCTGTACTCACTGCTAGATGGATTGGGAAACACTCAGCGACACGGCCCGATTAACCAGCATTCCCCGATCCATCTTCCTACCCTCAGTAACACGCGATGTCACATGTCGGACGCGAACGAGAGTTCAAACGATCATGGCACTTTGCCCGGGAATCGTCTAGGATCTTAAATACTTCAGCCCTCAGTCGTTCTCACTTTATGCATCCGAGCAATGTTCACCTCCCATTCATTAGCCAATAACTTTATCACTACTTATCACAATGAACTGATCTACATCTTGTTTTTTCCGCCACCAATTAGGCTTTCTTTGGGTGGTACATTTTGCTAAGGGCTACCTTACTGTAAATGCATTTTAACAGTAAGAATAAGGAAAAAATTTATTATTTCTCAGATTTCGGCCATTATAGTTTTAAAATGATACATGCCTCCATAATTAAAACCCACGTATTGTATTGCCTATTTGTCCCGGTTATTACACCGTTTAAATTATGTCCCTATCACAATGTATGGCGACAATATTTTATCTGGAAATAAAAGTGCATTTTTTCCGTTTTGCATCCATCACTATTTACAAGCTTATAATAAAAAAAAATAGAAATATTTCATCTTTACATAGATATTTAAAAAGTTTAGACCCTTAGGTAAATAGTTATGTGTTTTTCTTTTTTCTTTTATAGTAATGTTTTTTTTTATTATTTAACATTTTATTTGGGTATTTTTGGGAAGGTGGGATGTAAATAGTAATTTTTTTAATGTAAATGTATGTTTATTTTTTTTTTATTTTTTTTTTTTAATGTAGATGTAGTTTTACTTTTTGCCCACAAGATGACAACCTTAGGTTTGTTTACATGACGTCACTCTAAGCTTAACATGTACGCTTAGGGGGACGTAGGAGGCAGAAAAAGCAAGGCTTCCGAGAGAAGCTGTCGCCTTTTTCTGCGGGGGAGAGGAATCAGTCAACGTGCACCATGGCCTGATTCATTGATTCCTGGGCTAACGATCCGCGGCAGGGCGTGTGCGCATGCGTGCGATCGGCCGCAGGAGCGCGCGGGAGCGCACATGGCCTTCTGGACGTAGCTCTACGTCCAGGAGGAGAAAGTGGTTAAAGATCCGCCGTGAAGGTAATTATCGCCGTACCTCGCTAAATATCGTTTGCCCAATCTTATACACGTACTGACAATGCGAGGTTGTGGAAACGATTGCTTGTTGCGCAAAAAAATTATTGGTCATGGAGAAAATTGTTCTAAAAATCGCAGTGTGGGTACGTAGCTTGAGTGCATGTTGCTGCTGTGACTCAGACAGTTCTGAAGTCAGAAGATTACCATGGCAACTGTGTAACTGGCATAAAAGAAAATTATGGCAGTCTTTCCACCTCTCACTTCCATTGGGAAAATTCCATTGAAAATGGGAAATGCTGTTTTTTTGGTTTATTTAGCCTTTTGACAGAATCTTTGATTTCATTTAATGTCATCATTTTTGTACTGAGTTTGGAAGTGGAACTCCTCAGCATTACTTAAAAATTTCAAATTCCTGGAAAGATGTGAACTTGTCATGAGGAAATATACCGGTAGAAAATCGTCTACACATACAACCATATCAACTAGAGTGATGTATTCCAAGAATTCTTCCCTGTCATGATCTAGGCACCATTACTGACTTTAAATGGTGCAGATTTTCTAGCTTGTTTAGATGATGTTCTGGGTATAATATTTGCATTTTTTTTTTCAAATTTTCACTTGGAAAACACATAATCATAACAAGAATGATTTAAGTGATTCCTCTCAGAGTAGGAACACATTATCAACATATCTACCCCAATATAGAATGTCCCTGACAAAGCTACTGTAAGGGTGAAACATGTTGGACTAGGGAGCACTGTATATAGCTTACTCAATAGGGGGACCTTATAAGGTCATGTCTATGCCTCATATGTACATATTATGTGTAAAATTAGACCTGTTGAAGGTGACACTTACATCTCCCAATAGGTCGCAATAGTTTATGTATGCGTGAGGTATGCAATATTTAGGGAACTTTTTTTAACAGATTGAGTAAATGTTTTAAAGGTATTACTTATTACAGTGGTGTGAAAAACTATTTGCCCCCTTCCTGATTTCTTATTCTTTTGCATGTTTGTCACACTTAAATGTTTCTGCTCATCAAAAATCGTTAACTATTAGTCAAAGATAACCTAATTGAACACAAAATGCAGTTTTAAATGATGGTTTTTATTATTTAGTGAGAAAAAAAAACTCCAAATCTACATGGCCCTGTGTGAAAAAGTGATTGCCCCCCCTTGTTAAAAAATAACTTAAAGGTGGTTTATTACACCTGAGTTCAATTTCTGTAGTCACCCCCAGGCCTGATTACTGCCACACCTGTTTCAATCAAGAAATCACTTAACCACCTTAGCGGTATGGACGAGCTCAGCTCGTCCATTACCGCCAGAGGGTGCCGCTCAGGCCCTGCTGGGCCGATTTTGATCAAATAAAGAGCAGCACACGCAGCCGGCACTTTGCCAGCCGCGTGTGCTGCCCGATCGCCGCCGCTCTGCGGCGATCCGCGAAAGAGGGTCCCCCCAGCCGCCTGAGCCCTGCGCAGCCGGAACAAATAGTTCCGGCCAGCGCTAAGGGCTGGATCGGAGGCGGCTGACGTCAGGACGTCGGCTGACGTCCATGACGTCACTCCGCTCGTCGCCATGGCGACGAAGTAAGCAAAACACGGAAGGCTGCTCATTGCGGCCTTCCGTGTTACTTTTGGCCGCCGGAGGCGATCAGAAGAACGCCTCGAGCGCCATCTAGTGGACTTTCAGTTGGCTGCATGAAATAGTTTTTTTTTTATTTAAAAAAAACCCTCATGCAGCCGCCCTGGCGACTCTTAATAGAACGCCAGGGTGGTTAAATAGGAGCTATCTGACACAGAGAAGTAGACCAAAAGCACCTCAAAAGCTAGGCATCATGCCAAGATCCAAAGAAATTCAGGAACAAATGAGAACAAAAGTACTGTAATTGAAATCTATCAGTCTGGTAAAGGTTATAAAGCCATTTCTAAAGCTTTGGGACTCCAGCGAACCACAGTGAGAGCCATTATCCACAAATGGCAAACACATGGTACAGTGATGAACCTTCCCAGGAGTGGCCAGCCGACCAAAATTACCCCAAGAGCGCAGAGAAAACTCATCCGAGAAGCCACAAAAGACCCCAGGACAACATCTAAAGAACTGCAGGCCTCACTTGCCTCAATTAAGGTCAGTGTTCACGACTCCTCCATAAGAAAGAGACTGGGCAAAAATGGCCTGCATGGAAGATATCCAAGGGTCAAACCACTTTTAAGCAAAAAGAACATTAAGGCTCGTCTCGGTTTTGCTAAAAAAAACATCTCAATGATTGCCAAGACTTTTGGGAAAATACCTTGTGGACCGACGAGACAAAAGTTGAACTTTTTGGAAGGTGCGTGTCCCGTTACATCTGGCGTAGAAGTAACACAGCATTTCAGCAAAAGAACATCATACCAACAGTAAAATATGGTGGTGGTAGTGCGATGGTCTGGGGTTGTTTTGCTGCTTTAGGACCTGGAAGGCATGCTGTGATAGATGGAACCATGAATTCTACTGTCTGCCAAAAAATCCTGAAGGAGAATGTCCGGCCATCTGTTCGTCAACTCAAGCTGAAGCGATCTTCGGTGCTGCAGCAGGACAATGACCCAAAACACACCAGCAAATCCACCTCTGAATGGCTGAAGAAAAACAAAATGAAGACTTTGGAGAGGCCTAGTCAAAGTCCTGACCAGAATCCTATTGAGATGTTGTGGCATGACCTTAAAAAGGCGGTTCATGCTAGAAAACCCTCAAATAAAGCTGAATTACAACAATTCTGCAAAGATGAGTGGGCCAAAATTCCTCCAGAGCGCTGTAAAAGACTCGTTGCAAGTTATCGCAAATGCTTGATTGCAGTTATTGCTGCTAAGGGTGGCCCAACCAGTTATTAGGTTCAGGGGGCAATTTCTTTTTCACACAGGGCCATGTAGGTTTTGAGGTTTTTTTCTCACTAAATAATAAAAACCATCATTTAAAACTGCATTTTGTGTTCAATTATGTTATCTTTGACTAATAGTTAACGGTTCTTGATGAGCAGAAACATTTAAGTGTGACAAACATGCAAAAGAATAAGAAATCAGGAAGGGGGCAAATAGTTTTTCACACCACTGTATGTGTTTTCTATGACCATTACCCTATATTAAACCCTCATGTGTATTTACCCTAAGTTTTCACTTGCACAGAGCAATATCATTACAGACAGCTAATCAGCATTTTCAGAAGAAAGTAAGCAAAGGCTGCTTCTTCCTATTATTACTTTCACAGCCTTTCTGGACAAGAGTACTTTTCTGCTCACTGAGGATTGGCATTCCTAAATATATTATGTAGTTCAAATGAGTATTTGTTGTGCTGCAATCAGGAAGTGTTATGTACAACCTAGATGTTCTTCCCATATGGTTAAAATTCCACCAAGCATTGCTTATTAGTAGGAGGGCTTTTTGGTCTCTTTTATCCCCCTATACATTCCTAATGGTTTGGCTCACCCTGAGCTGCTTGGCTACTCTGTTGTACTGGTCCAAACCCTATCCCATACAGCCTTCTCAATCCCTATCATGTATTGATGGAGGGCCAAAAGCCCAAAACAGGCTGTCTATATGTAGGGTTGGTGTGGCTGTGTTATATTTAAAGCTATAGGCTTTCTATACACCAGCAGTTCTGGATGCTTGCCTTGCTTACAAGGGTGAAAAGGGATCATTTGCATATTCAGTAGTGGTGTATTGTGGGTAACCACAAATGTTCACTTATAGCTGAATAATTGCAAATTTCCTTGTGTTTTAAGAAGGCAAATTTCACCAACCATATGGTTAAACAAACCCTACTGGAAAGCACTAGCTAGATTTGTCCAGACTGTCTGGTACAGGCCCCCTTTAAAGTGCAACTCTGTTAAAAGCAAACCTGAATTGAAAATAAACTGATGAGATGAATAATGGTATGTTATGCATTTTTTTTTAGTGCTGGATGTTCAAGGGTCTTTGTTCTATTTACTTTTCAGGAGATCTGCATTTGAATGTTTTTCCTAAGAAAAACTGTAATATGGGAGTGTTCTGGTTTCCTGCCAGTAAGTGGATTAGACCAGGCATGGGAAATGAACACCAAACTTCACTCTGTGCAGATAATTACTCCTACATAAAGAAGTTAGGTTTGTAGACGGTCCATACTCCACAAAGAGAGAGAGAAGATTGCAAAACTGAAAAGATTCTATTTTAGCATCAGCTTGTTTTATAGCTGGCTGGTATGCAAATTGTAACATATTACTTTTAAAAAAGTCTTAAAGTGACTCCGAGCTCATCAAAAAAAATGAAAGTTGTACTCACCTGGGGCTTTCTCCAGCCCAGTGCTGGTCGGGAGGTCCCGCGCCGGCGTCCTGGCTCCTCTCCTTCTCCCCGCTCCGGAATGGCTGACAGGCCGCAGCCCGGGCGACACTCTCCCGAGTGTCGGGCTGCTCCTTCCGCATATGACGCGGATTACGTCACACGCCGGCCGCCTCGCGTCATCACGGCGGCCGGCGTGTGACGTAATCCGCGTCATATGCGGAAGGAGCAGCCCGACACTCGGGAGAGTGTCGCCCGGGCTGCGGCCTGTCAGCCATTCCGGAGCGGGGAGAAGGAGAGGAGCCAGGACGCCGGCGTGGGACCTCCCGACCAGCACTGGGCTGGAGAAAGCCCCTGGTGAGTACAACTTTTATTTTTTAGATGAGCTCGGAGTCCCTTTAAGGAGCACTAAGATGTGTTTGTAATAATTTTCAGTATTTTTTTTCACTTTGAAAGAGGATCTGTAATGAAAATAACTTAGTGATCCCTAAGTGAGAGTGATATGGAGGCTGCCATATGTATTCCCCTTTAAACAATACCAGTTTCCTGGCATTCCTTTTGATCTTCTGGCATCGGTAGTGTCTGAGTCACAGCCCTGAAAGAAGCATGATGCTAATCTAGTCAGACTTGAGTCAGAGCACCTGATCCACATGCTTTTTCCTGGTCTTTATATAAAAGTATTAAGGCGCGTACACATGTTATACTTTTTCAAACTACGGGTCCGTCAGACCCTCCCGCAGGGCGATCTTTCTGATGACAGTTGCACATGAGTACAAGCTTTCGGCAGACTGTCTCTGACTGATCCGCCGAGCGGGAGGGTCAGACTGACCCGTAGTTTGAAAAAGTATGGCGTGTGTACGCGTCTTTAGAGACACAGGATCAAGGGGACAGCCAGGCAATTTGCATTGTTTAAAAAAAGTAAACAAATGTGACAGCATCCATAGGTCTCTCACCCCAAGTTCTCTTTAATGAATACAATTGTTTATTTATTTACATTATTAATTTATAAATTAGTCAGTGTTTGCCCATTGTAAAATCTTTCCTCTCTGATATACATTCTAAAATGTACTAGTGCTGTTAAGTTGTGCCACAGGGCAGGGCTACATTTAATATACAGCAATATATACTGTAGGTATATAAAATGTTTCTGATGCTGAAACCAGGAAAGTTGATGTTAAAGGGAGTATCCTAAATCATTTACTGCATTCTACTATATGTCACTACAGTGACAACTTTTAATGTATATAGCCGCATCCAGAAATCTGGATCCAGAAAAACTGATGCAGAACTAGTGGAAATAAGAGTATAAAAAATGGTAATTGTAGTCACATGTCAAGTTTAAATATCTTTCAGCCAAGGCTAATCATACAAAGCATATAAAGTGGAGATGAAAGAGGAAATTAGGACAGGCTAATGAGAACATCTGAAAAATAAAGCCGTAAACCTGAGGCATTTTAACTAATCTTATTATTAGGAATGTTGGAAGTAGTTTGGGCACATAATGTTACCACTTTAGATAAAATCAAGATGATGCAACTTTTTCCTTTAATAGCTTGATATATTATTGCTTTCTAAACATATTTACTAATAGAGTATGCCAACTGGTGTGGACCAGTTTTTTTCTTCATATCTCCCAGATATATATTGACTTCCTTCCTGTGTTCTTAAAGTACATCTGATTTTTTTTTTTAACCACTTCGCTTCCAGACCTTGTTTTGACATTAGCTATTTTCCTATTTAATCGGCCATAACTTTATCCTCACTCATGACACCTAAATGATCTTGATATCGTTTTTTTCAGGACAAACTAGACTTTCTATGCATTTTAATGGGAAAAAGAGGGGAAAAAATGCATTATTTCTCAGTTTTACCAATTCTAGTTTAAAAATACGTACGGAGGTGGCTGTGAAGCTGAATACAGAGGCTGCCGCTGCAGGATCATCGCTGGATAAAGGAAAGGTGAGCCAGGCTTGCTGGACACGCTTTTTTTACAGATCTCTGCCAGGAGGGGGTGAGATGAAGGATCACCGCTGGTTGCTACAGCAGTGATCGTTCATCCGCAGGGGGGAGGGGCGCTAATTGGTTAAAGCGACTTATTTCCCCTTAGACCAATTAGTAATGCAGCTTAAAGTGCCGGGGGCGTGCACAGGAGCACGCCCAATTGTGCACAGGGATGCCACCAGTACAAAACGTATATCTATGCGGTTGTGGCTTGGATGTACCCACAGATGACGTAGATATACTGTACTGGTGGAATAAGTGGTTAAAGTTATATTCTTACCATAGTAGTAGGACACCCTTGGATATTAATAAAGCTTCCTGGAGCCTCCTGATGTCCACGGATTAAGCCTAAGGACCCTCTTTAGCATACGTATTAGTACGCGCCTGTGAGCTTGGCGCAGGTTGAGACGAATGATGGTTCCCCCTGCTGCTGCTCAAATTCCTGGTGGTGTTAAAGAAAATCAGTATTACAAAAAAAAGTCCCCTGGGGGGTACTTACCTCGGGAGGGGGAAGCCTCTGGATCCTAATGAGGCTTCCCTCGTCCTCCTCTGTCCCTCCGTTGCTTTACCGGAAGCCCTGAATCGCGGCCGAGATAAATATTTACCTACCATGATCTTGAGCAGGAGCACTAGCCACTCTTCCTTCGGGTTAAGGCGGAAATAGCTGAACCTGATCGATTTACTCTACTGCACATATGATTGGGCTCGGCTATTTCCGCCTAGCCCGAATGAAGAGCCGCTACTGCGCCTGCACTGGATCCCGGCGAGGTAAATATATCAAGCCTTGTCAAGCTTGTTGGGGGAGGATTCAGGAGAGCCAGCGCTGGATTCCTGCAGGCTTCAGAGGTTGGGGAAGCCTCATTGGGTCTCATTGAGTGCTTTGGTTTGCAGACTGGATTCTGCCACCACACAAGCCTCATTGGGACCCTGAGGCTTCCCCCTCCCGTGGTAAGTATCCCTCAGAGGGCTTTTTTTAATTACAGTGTCTCTTTAAATACTAATCCACCTCAGAGTCCTAGCAACTCGGAGTAAGAAGTAATTCGGGGTCTGGCAATTGCTGAAACCCCGAATAACCCTTATGCGCCCTGCGTACTATAGCATTACTGCTATTTGCCTGGTGGAAGGAGATTTGCATTGCCCCATTTTGTAAATTGCAAGACCAAATTGGTTGTCTACCTTCTTGTGTGCCCCTGTGGGGCGTTTTATAAAGGAAAGACGAAACGCATGTTACGACAACGAATCTCTGAACATATAGGTAACATCGAGTCAGGTGAGACCTGCTCTCCGGTTGCCAGGCATTTTAGAGAAGAACATGGGGGTAGCCTGTCTGGCCTACATTTTATAGGGTTGGACAGAATACACCCCACGATTCGGGGCGGCAATTTTGATCGTCTCCTTTTGCGCCGAGAATCCAGATGGATTTACAATCTAAAAGCCTGTGAATTCCCAGGCTTAAATGATCAACTTAACTTTGCGTACTTCTTGCCAGATTAATATGTGCGTGTCACTGAGCATTGACTGTCCTGTTTGATCACCGACCGACCACCGTGGCTATTCAGGATAGGTTTTTGGGTCTGTATTGATCACACATAATTGAGGATATTATAGGGCCCGTATGGGACCCATTAAAGGCATATTTTGAGTATGTCATAATAGGGCTGTAAAGCCATTTGTTATTATTATGTATATTTTTGTAGGACCCCTCTCATTATACACTTTATTTAGATAGATATGCATATTCTTTAGACATGTTGGTCTGTTATTTTTGAACGTTGGTTTACATACCTAGAATGTGAATGTGGGGGGGGGGTTATCCGTGCATTACGTCACTCTGTATTGTACAAGGGCTGTCTGCTGTTTTAGGGACATGTTCCTGACGTGGATGGCAGTGGCTGTCCAATGCCGGTGATCTGCGTCTCCCTTGTAATTAGTGACGTATACTGAGTTGGTCTGCACGGTCCCACCCCGCCCACCAACTTTCTCATTGGTGAATGGCTGTATGAAAGATCTCCGTAGCGAGAGTGAGGCCACACCCCCTGAAGAAGCCAGAAGCCGGCGAAACTGTCGAAAGGCGCACTCCTCGCTCCATGGGACGACACGCCAACCCGTAGCTATCCGTGGGTATCATTGGCTAACACCATCTGCCTGGCATGACTTCCTGCTGCGCATCGGGCCATCAGTGCTGATCCCGTGGATGCCACACCGCCCGTACGTTGCCACCACTGCACACTCTTGACCATAGGTTGATCCCTGTGGAACTGCATACTATCCACTATGGAGATCGATGGTGTCTAGCACATGATGCTCAGGACTTAGCACCTATGAACTGGTGAGATCAATCCAACACGTCAATTGTTGCTTTTTGGCTTATGCTGCTTTGCTTGACTCCCACTGTGATGCTGCTTATGCTGCTGTGAGTCCGCAAGGATCTGTGGTTTGTTCACAATGTGGTAGTGAATCTGCTCGTCAGCTATCATTATCTGGTGACCTTATCAAGCTTTGCACAAAATACCCCAAAAACCTAATTTCCCAATCATCTATATAAAGACTCCAATTAGTGGCCTGTGTGAGTAATGCACCTGCTGTGTGTGAATTTAGGTGGTTGCGTGGTGGGGTGGCCATCCCATATGTTTTTTAATCTTTTTTAGTGGATAATTATATTAATAAAAGTATTTTCTATTTTTGAAGCATTTATTGGGTATTTAGTATTTATATCGCACTAGTCAGGTATTCACACACCACTTCCTATTATCTTGGGTATATTACTGCTATTGCGACACCTATAGCGGAACCCGACGTAGGGGGGGGGTGGGGATATGGAGGCTGACGTAACTATTTCTGTGTTTATCCTCCATTTGCGTATACGGCCGGTTGTTGGGCAATTGTCAGTCAACAAAGTATAAATTACAATGGAATGTAAGTTCCTGGCTTTCTACGCCTGTTGTTTCCTTAAATTTTGAAAAAAAAATGTTTTTGAATAAAATGACTAGTTACTTCAGACTCTTGGCTCTGAATGTGCTGGTCAATCCTACATTAAGTCTCACCAGTCTCCTGGTGCTCTGACATGCTGACTATTGCAACTATTTTTGATACTGCAAGTGCGTCCAGAACCCCTATTCTTTATTAATTTACCAAATAAGCATGCTTCAATTCACTAAGCACTGCTTGGTAAATCTCACTTACCAGCTGTGGAGCAGGTCGGACAGCAAGCTGCGACTCCGTGCATGAGTATGGGTTTTCTGCCCAGTGCATCAGTGGCTTCCCTTTAACTCTTTTACGACTGCGTCATGCCAATTGGCGTGAACACGGCGCCCCCCGCACCCCCCCCCTGGTTTTGCTAGGGATGCTAACGATCGCGTCTAAACTGTAAAGTGCTGCAATCTACGGCAGCGCTGTACTGAGGACAGCCGTGTCACTTGGCTGTCCCCTCTGGAGGCTCAGGAGCGATCGGCTATCATAGGCTAATGCCTATGACAGCTGATCGCTGTCATTGGCTGGCAGGTGGAGGGATGGCTGTCGAAAAAAATAAACTAAAAAATACAAAATTTTATCTTAAAGAAAAGATAATTAAATTAGTTAAAAAAAAACAAAACAACTTCCTGCAGCAGAGGTCAGAGTCCACCAACGGAAAACTCTGTTGGTGGGTAGAAAGGGGGGGGGTTCATTTATGTGCACGGATCTGTGGCTCTGCAGCAAGCCACTAAAGCTGCAGAACCCTAATTTGCAAAAAAATAGCCTGGTCACTGAAGAGGGGGGGATTTTCACATCTAAAGAATGCAGAATAGCCTTTTAAGGCTGCGATGACACTAAGCAGAAATGCTAAACGCTAGCATTGCGGAAAACGCAGCGTTTATGCATGCAATGTAAGTCAATGGGCCGCATCAAAAACGCATATAAAAAACACATATGCATTTTGTATGCGTTTTATAATATGCGTTTTTTGTAACCCATCCCGCTGCCCTACGGACTTTTGCTACAGAGTTGTTTTTAAACTTTTTTTTATACAAATACAAAGAGGTAATGCACGAATAGAGGCGGGCCCTCTTTCTTGTTTTTATTTCCACATTCCAAACGACTGGGAAGGAAAGTGCAGCAGAGCCAGCAGACGTTGGAGGAAATCTGACAGCCAGAGAGGCGATGGGGGGGGGGGGGCAGCACCCCCGGAAGTGAGGCTTGGTCACTTAAGACCTTAGGATCTGGTGAGTCTGTACCCGCAAGGGGACCTGCACTTTTGTACCTTACCGAGTGTAATTATTGTGGATAAGGGGGAGCGCATGATCATTTCCTGCGTTTTTAAAAACGCTGGTTTTGTTGTATATTTTTCAAAAACACACATAATGAAAATCAATGGTGACGCAATGTAATGCGTTTTGTATGCGTAAAAAAAAACATTGCATCCAGCAGTTTTGTCCCTGTGTCCCAGGATTTTTGTTACTGCGCATGTGCGCAGTAACTCACAGCTGGGACCAGGGAGCTAGACGGGCGAGCGAGGTGTGCGGGTGGAGCGAGCGAGGTGGGTGGGTGCGGGCTCCCGCCTGCGCTGGGCGCGCGGCAGTTGCGTGCGCATGCGCACTGGCGGCGGCGGCCATAGACCTAGAGTTGGTTTTTGAACGGGCTGAGTCTACTAGTGATTTTCATAAAAGGCATATTAAAAAAAAAAGCCTTAAAAGTCTCCTTCTACTGCTCTGGCAGACTGAAGTCCCACCTTCCCAGATATCGGATCAAATCAGGGTGAGAAGCAGGGCTGTGTAGCTCTCCCTATTGGATGCCTAGCTATCCCTTTTGGCTGTCTGCTACATTTGTCAATAGGTTACTGCATGGAGAGTGTGAGTTATTGGCTGGTCAGAGCTGGAGATAAATACCGAACACTTTTGCTTAATTTACCGAATGCATTTATCTTTGTGAAATTCTTTACATTTCTTGAGGTATTTACCACACAAGTCGGTAATTTACCTCACTAGTCAGTAATTTTCAGTTCGGTAATAGGTTTAGTAAATTGGCATTTGGCAAGGTGAGCGGTAAAATCAGTCATTTTCTGCATTACCGAATGTGGTAATGCTGAGTGAATTGAGGCCATTGTTTTGAGGTCAAATCTGTACTAAACAGACAAAATTGACAAATACATGTTCTTGTGTTGAATCATGTTCAGTGAAGGCAATAAACAGCAGGTGGAGGCCTCTGCTCATTCCCTACACCTGTAGGGCTTTGTGCAACACAAGACTGAAGGAATGGTACTACAAATCCTTTGGTGGAGAATACATTTAGCATGCGTGTATCTAAGCTAGTTATATATCTATATGTTGAGAGAACTTTTTTAACTTTTCCCTGACAGCTATTAAGCCTCAAAATTGCCTGGACCCTCTCTCACCATCTACCCCTAGCATCCTCCATTCCCCAGTACCATCATTCCCACACTCCACAGCACCCTCAAACCAACCCTCACTCTTTCCCCTAGACCCTCAATAAAGGTGGGCACACGTGCACAGTAACTGTTGCCCTTAATGGCCTTGCATCAATTGTCCGGGCAACAGTTTGGGGTAGGGGGGTGGGGGTTATATAGACACACGTTTTGGCTATATCTATGGGCAAGCAAAAACGCTATTGGGCATATTCACTAATTAGTGGTGAAATTGTCATACACAGGCAGTGTTACTTATGTCAGTTGTGTATAAGCGCTGCCTGCATTATCTAAGTAATGTGCTAGTGTAACACATGCTATGCAACTGGTGTAAGTAACAGTGGAATTACTGTGCTCTTCATATGCACTGCAATTTTACCCCTATTTAGTGAATATGCCCCAATGTACAAATTTGCAAATGTCATTTAATGTGGACCTAAACTTTTGCACAGGACACAAGGAAATCAGTGAGAATTGCACCCTGTGTGTTTTTAGAGAGAAGAGCATGTCTAATTCCCCCTCATCTCCAATTAATCACAATTATAATTTGATCTCTCAGCTGTTTCAGCACAGAAATTCGGCAGTCCTCGGCAGGCACAGCTAATATGTAAACACAGGATGTTAACCCTTTGTCTGCTTCCATAAAAGCAGGCAGTACAATACAATACAATAACATTTGTAAAGCGCTTTTCTCCCATAGGACTCAAAACGCATAGCTGTGTCTCAGATTAACACAGGGTTGCAGGCTGGTTTGTGTTACAGAGGAGATAGTCAGATGTTCATGAATGCCAAACTGAAGAGGTAGGTTTTCAGTTTAGACTTAAAGAGACTCTGTAACAATTTTTTCAGCCTTAGTTCTTCTATCCTATAAGTTCCTATGCCTGTTCTAATCTGCTCTGGCTTACTGCAGTCTTTCCTAACTGCACTGTCTCTGTAATAAATCAATGTATCTTTCCTCTGTCCTGTTTGTCGGGCTAAAGCTTGATTGTGTGGAATGTGCAGGGCTGCTTGTGATTGGTAGAAGCGATACACACCCTCTGCAGGCCCCCTGCATACTCTGAATGACTCATACACTATGCTTAGCTGAGCCTATTAGAAGCTGGTTAGTTTGTTTGTAAACACTGCCTAAAACTGTTAATTACAAGCCAGGATTGCAGCAGAGAGTGGCAGAAACAGCACAGAGGGGCACAGGAGAAAATAATGAATAGAATGGTATGCTTTTTATTGTAAGAATATTAGAGTACAGATTCTCTTTAAATGCTTCCAGGGACGGAGCTGTCCTGATTGGGTGTGGCAGGGAGTTCCAAAGTGTAGGGGCAGCATGACAAAAGGCTTTGTCTCCAAAGGTTTTGAGGTGGACTCTGGGGGTGACCAAGGTGTTACGTCCTTTTGATCTAAGATTGTGGGGGGTGTGATGCAGTTGCAACAAGTCCTTCAGGTATCCAGGGGCCAGATTGTGCAAGGATTTGAATGTCAGTAAGCCAATCTTAAACAGAATTCTCCATTTTATCGGTAGCCAGTGGAGTGAGCACAGGGTTGGTGTTATGTGGCAATGGCGGGGTTGGCTCGTTAACAGCCTTGCGGCGGCATTCTGTACTAATTGCAGGCGGCGTAAGTCTTTCTTATGCAGGCAGTAGACATACTCCAGATTTATTTCAGGAGTTCTGTAAGCTGTAGCAAATAAATGTTCTTCTTTAAAGAGACACTGAAGTGAACTAATTTTCCCCATTTTACCTTATAATTTGCTTCAGTGCTCTCAAGCTAAGTAATCCGCCGCTTCCCCGCCGCAAAACGAGCGCTGCAGAGCCCCCAAATCCCCGAGGGGCAATCTGGCCGGCATTTCCTGGAAGGGGCAGAGCTTTCAGCTTCAGCTCTGCCCCTCCTGATGTCAATCGCGGCGCATCACCTCCTATCCCCGCCCCTCTCACTCTTCCTTCACAGAGAGGGGCGGGGAGAGGCGGCGATCCGTGCGGCGATTGACGTCAGGAGGGGCAGAGCTACAGCTGGAAGCTCTGCCCCTCAGCACAGCAAAATCCACGACCAAGTTGGTCGTGGATATTTGCGGATGGATTTGGGGCTCTGCAGCCCTCGTTTAGCGGCGGGGACACGGCGGATTACTTGATTTGAGAGCACTGAAGCGACTTATAAGGTAAAATGTGGAAAATAAGTTCACTTCAGTGTCTCTTTAAATGTTATTATGCCGTTGCTTATCTTGTAGAGCAGAGAGGAAGTTCTGAGTCCAGATGCGCATTAATGACCCAGTGTGGTAATCGAAATCCTGGGATGGGGGGTGCTAAAGTCAAGGTTTGCTCAGGCCAGCCCTGTTTGCGTCTCTTCAGTGATGAAGAGCAATAGGCCCAATTCAGAGAACTTTCCTCTTAAATGATCTTCCAGGAGATATTTTCTCATCTTTTCTAGAAAATACATTTTCATCACCTAGAAAGAAAAAAAGTGTACAAACTACCGGTAGGTAAGAAAAGATATATAAATGTTTGCTAAATGTTGGACAAATTATATAGAACACCTTTTTTTTGCTAGCAGGTGCAAAGGACTTGTGAAAAGTTTATTGAATCAGGGCCAGTTCTTCTCGCCTTTATGATTACAAAACATTTACCGGTACTGAACTATACCTCTATCCCTCACTATCTACATATCCCTCAGAGACTGTCTCTTGTGTGTTTATTTCATTTCAAGCCTTGCGTGTCAAAAAACTGGGGCATTTGCCTGCTGTCTGCATCTGTGCGGAGTATAAGCGGCTTAATGGAAGACACGCCAGCTGACAAGTGAATCTTCTAAATCTACTGAAAATCCCTATGCTTTTATCCATCTTACTCTGCCATTCATTTTCACTGTTCTGCAATTCGTCCATGTCAAAACAATATTTCCTGAAAATGAAACAACCCCATTTAGTCACTCCTTGGTTCCCAGCAAGTCTGCTAATCGTGAGCTTATGCAACAGCATTAAAGTATAACTGCAGCCAAATTTAAAAAAACAAAGTCTGGTTGTCTTCAATATATACAGTATATTTGTTCCACAGTAAGTATTCCCTGTGCACTATAAGACATAGTAATTTAAATCTATAACTAGCCGACCCGCGGTGTAGCATACGCCGCATAAGAGGGTAGAGGGCAGGAAGGGGGTATTGGGCATAGCAGCGGGGAGGGGGGGTGGGACCCCCCTCAACTGGGTCCCCATGTGTGCTCTACCTCCAGCTTAAGCTCAGCAGGAACCCCCCCCCTCACCTGGGTCCCCCATGTGCACTCCCCCTCCAGCTTAAGCTCAGCAGGAACCCCCCTCATCTGGGTCCCCCATGTGCGCTCTCCCTCCTGCTTAAGCACAGCAGGAACCCCCCCCTCCTGGGTCTCCCATGTGCACTCCCCCTCCAGCTTAAGCTCAGCAGGAACCCCCCCTCACCTGGGTCCCCCATGTGCGCTCCCCCTCCTGCTTAAGCACAGCAGGAACCACCCCCCCTCACCTGTGTCCCCCATGTGCGCTCCCCCGCCTGCTTAAGCACAGCAGGAACCTCCCCTCACCTGGGTCCCCCATGTGCGCTCCCCCTCCTGCTTAAGTACAGTAGCAGCAGCACTATTAGTAAGAGGCAGCGGGCGGGGATAACTCACCTCTTCCGTGTTCCATCGTGCGTTCCACTGTCGTCACTTCCTGCAATGCCGCTCACTGTATTGGTGTAATTTGCCTTTTTAAAACAGAAGGAAATCTGCAATAATTCAGCTATAAGTGAACATTTGTGGTTACCTACAATGCACTGTTACTAAATATGCAAATTACCCCTTTTCCCCCCTTGGTAATCCCAGCAAGCATCCAGAGCTGCTGGTGTATAGCAAGCATATAGCTTTAAATTTTACACAGTCATATCAAACCCACATGTAGACAGCCTGTTTCAGCCTTTCGCCCTCGTCAGTAGATAGCAAAGATTGATACAGCTGTATGAGATAGGGCTTGGACCAGTACAACAGAGTAACCAAGCAGCTCGCGGTGACCCAAACCACTCGAAATGTATAGGGGGATAAAAGGGACCAAAAAGACCACCTACTAAAAAAAGCAAAGCTTGGTGTAATTTGCCTTCCTAAAACAGAAGGAAATATGCAAAAATTCAGCTATAAGTGAACATTTGTGGTTACCCACAATGCACTGCTACTAAATATGCAAATAATTCCTTTTCACCCTTAGTAAGCCAAGCAAGCATCCAAAACCACTGGTGTATAGCAAGCCTATAGCTTTAAATTTTACACAGCCATATCAAACCCACATGTGACAGCCTGTTTCAGACTTTTGGTCCTCATCTGTACATGGCAAGGATTGATATTGCTGTATGAGATAGGGCTTGGACCAGTACAACAGAGTTAGGCCCCGTTCACATGACAAACACGGATGGCCATGCGTGCGGAACACAACGCATGCGAACGCACGCCATCCACGTTTGTGTGCGTTGCGTCGCTGATCCCATCACTGAAAAGTGAATGGGACAGCCACGCGTTTTTACAAAAAATGCGTGCAGCATGCATTCCCGGACTGCACAGGTCCGGAACGCATGCACTGTGAACATCAGATTGTGCACTCTATGCACTGTCTGATGTTGTGCGTGTCTGCCTCCTGCACGCATTTCCAAAACGCGGCTGGAAACGCGTGCAGTGTGAACGGGGCCTACCCAAGCAGCTCAGGGTGACCCAAACCACTCGGAATGTATAGGTGGATAAAAGGGACCAAAAAGACCTTCTACTAAAAAAAATCAAAGCTTGGTGTAATTTGCCTTCTTAAAACAGAAGAAAATCTGCAATACTTCAGCTATAAGTGAACATTTGTGATTACCCACAATGCACTGTTTCTAAATATGCAAATTATTCCTTTTCACCCTTAGTAAGCCAAGCAAGCCTATAGCTTTAAGTTTTACACTGTCACATTAAACCCACATGTAACAGCCTATTTCAGTTGTTTGGTCCTCATCAGTACCTAGCAGGGATTGATAAGGCTGTATGAGATTGGGCTTGGACCAGTACAACAGAGTAACCAAGCAGCTCAGGGTGACCCAAACTACTAAGAATGTATAGGAGGATAAGAGAGACCAAAAAGCCCTCCTACTAAAAAAAACAAAGCTTGATGTAATTTTTCTTCTTAAAACAGAAGCAAATCTGCAATAATTCAGCTGTAAGTGAACATGTGTGGTTACCCACAATGCACTGCTACTGAATATGCAAATTATCCCTCTTTGCCCTTGGTTTGATTGATATGACACTACTTCTTCTTGCTTGGACCAGCCCCTTCTTTTTGCTTGGACCGGCCCTGGGGACAGGGCGCTACTTCTTCTTCTTGCTTGAAGGTTGAGGTACTTACTCTATTATATATATAGATGCTTCCAGGAGGTGGATGCTGGGATATTATAGGAGTAAAGTTAAGAAGCTTGCAAAAAAAAAAAAATAGAACTAGGAGAACTGAATCAACATGAAGTAGTTGGAGGTGAGAATGTGACTGAAATAAAGATGTCACAGGCCTATAGCTATGTAGTTTGTCATGAAGCATGAATTACAAGTGTTGTTGCTTGAACAGCCCCATCAGCACCTTCTATTTCTGGGCAAAAGCTTGAGCATTCTCCATAATGCCTTCAGACATTTGAGAATCTTATAAAATGATGGTGTAGTGGTATAAGTAGTGCTGCTTGAATTTGGATTAAAGTCAAATTAGTCTCAAATATTGGCTGTTTGATTCTCCTAGGGTGTCCGAGAGAGGGTCACAAGCATTATTTTTTAGCTCTACAGTAATCGTTACCAAGTTTGGTGGGCATCACAATGGCATATGTGTTGCTTTTAATAAAATAATCTGACCTTAAAGAGGAACTGTAAGGTGAAAATGAACTCAACACCAGTGTGAGCTGATGGCAGGTATGTCAGAGAGAACTCACTCCTCAGAGTGGGAAAAAGTCCTGCAGCCAATGGAAATCCAGCTGAAATCCCTCCCACTCAGTGAAGTTAGTTCTAGGACTAATTAAAATTCAGCCATGGATACACAGCCTTATGGGTAATGATTCCACATGTAGCTTCTTACATCTTTTTATAAATCTTTTTCAAAGAGTGTCTTTAAAAAGAATAAAGGCCATGCTGAGAATCCCCCATAGAGAGAGGGACTAGCCCAAAACCTGTTGGTTCTGTCAGATTTCTACTACCTACTGTAAGTGACAGCAACATAGGAGAAAAGTAATTTATGGCTCATTTTACTCTGGAAGAAACATGCTTCTTATTTGTGTGTGTTTAAATATATTTTAAATTTTAACATTTTCGCAACAGTGGTCCTATAACATAGTTTAGGGCTCTAAATGTGGTCAGAGAATTTTACCATATTATTAATATACATCACTAGAGAAGTCCAGACGCCCTCTAGTGCTCTATAAAGTTTCTGCTGTGGGAACTGCTGCAATTAGAGAGACAATCTACTGTCCTCTCCCTCTGCTTCCATTTTCACAATAGCCATGTTGGTGACATTGTGCTCCTTTTATTTAACCAACCTGATGGTTACCTGTTCCGAAGTACACAAAGATTCTGATTACCTTTTTTGCTGCCAGCTAAACTACTGAAGTGGCTGGATAGTGTACTGGTTAAGGTCCCAACCCCCTCAACACCTTAATCTCTAGCTATCTGGCTTGCAGTCACTGCCATGTATCCCCTTTTCTTATTTCTCTCTGCTTCAAAACAATAGTGGAATGATAGCTGAGTGACACTGCGCCCTGAGGCTGTAGCCTCTCTCGCCTCTGCCTCGGCCCGGCCCTGCCCTCTATCATACTTCCCCCAACCCTACGATGGGGAAAATGCCATGGAATCCCTGCAGAGTACTCAAGGAACCTTGGGGGTCATAGGAACCCTGGTTGAGAAAGCCTGGCATGGCCTATTAACTGACAGCAATATGGAGAGACTACATGGCTGAATGTTTTGATGTTCCCCTTCCTGTAGTATCTTCTGAATCTTTCACCCAGAACCCGATTTCCTGACAACTGCTTTTCCATATTCTTCCCACCTCACGTTCTATTATATGAAGTGATTGCTGATCATTGAAGTGCACCTGAACTTAGGAACACTTTCACAATGTAGTGCAGACTCTCCAAGTTAAAAAAAAATGAAAAGTACAGACTGTCCAAGAGTGAATTTTTATTCACAAAAGTTTAGATATCTTTGAACAATGATTGAGCAATTTGAGGTTCTTTTTATTCACACAACTGCTTTAGTCAGATACATTAGTAGATGTGCTTGACAATGTGCTCACTTTAGGTCTTTCCATAGCATTGCTATTGGGTTTAAAGCACAACTAACATGAGAGGGGTATGAAGGCTGTCATATTCATTTCTTTTTAAAGAGAGCCAGATACGAAGCACCCTCAAGTATTTTACCATATATATCAATGGGAACATGACAGTAAACACCTACCCTGCTCTCTGTTTCATTTTTCTCTGCTAAATCTGCCTTTTATCAGCCCTGATAAGAATCCCAGACTGAGCATTCAGTCTAGCTTTTCCCCAGAATGATTATAGCTGAGTCAGTCTTCTGTGATGTCTTTTCAAGCCCAAGCCTGCCCCCTTGTGGCTCTGCTTTGCTGCTTCGAGGACAAATAGCAGCAAAGCAGGGCCACAAGGGGGCAGACTTGGGCTTGAAAAGACATCACAGAAGACTGACTCAGCTATAATCATTCTGGGAAAAGCTAGACTGAATGCGCAGTCGGGGAGTCTTATTATCAGGGCTGATAAAAGGCAGATTTAGCAGAGAAGAATGAAACAGAGAGCAGGGTAGGTGTTTACTGTCATGTTCCCATTGATATATTGTAAAATACATGAGCAAATTTGGACAGAGGCGCCAGGCAGGTTAAAATGATCTAAAAACAACTAAAAAGGAGAAGTACAGGTGGACTTACCTCCTGAAATGATGGACAATCGAGATTGTTCAAATCGCAAATAACAATTTATTTTGGCACTCCGCAACGCGTTTCGCAGGTATAACCCGCTTCATCAGGCAAGGAGTGCAAGCTCAAAAAGGTCCAATAGTGGCAATGCGCCTCTGTCTCCACTATTGGATCTTTTTGAGCTTGCACTCCTTGCCTGATGAAGCGGGTTATACCTGCGAAACGCGTTGCGGAGTGCCAAAATAAATTATTTGCGATTTGAACAATCTCGATTGTCCATCATTTCAGGAGGTGAGTCCACCTGTACTCCTCCTTTTTAGTTGTTTTTAGATCATTTTAACCTGCCCGGCGCCTCTGTCCAAATTTGCACAGTATATAGTCCACCTTGGGTGGCGGGGACTCTCCCCTTCTTTCTATCTACAGAGAGCAACTTCTTAAACCTGAGTGGGGTCAGGTTCTAATGCTCCCCACCTGCATTTCAAGTGGTTGCCTATGTGGTAACTCGTGTTTGTGAGTATATCCACATCTGTTAATTATTTTGCCAACAATTGCTAGACTTACTGCACTATATTGGGCTCTCGGTTTTTCTTTTTTTTTTTTTTTTTCGTTTCAAGTGCGTAAAATACATGAGGGTGCTTTGTCTCTGGTTCCCTTTAAACAATACCACTTGCCTGGCAGTGCTACTGATCTATTTGGCTGCAGTAGTGTCTGAATCACACACCTGAAACAAGCATGCAGCTAATTTTGTCAGATCTGACGATAATGTCAGAAACACCTGATCTGCTGATTGTTTGTTCAGGGCCTATGGCTTAAAGAGACTCCGTAACAAAAATTGCATCCTGTTTTTTATCATCCTACAAGTTCCAAAAGCTATTCTAATGTGCTCTGGCTTACTGCAGCACTTTCTACTGTCACAGTCTCTGTAATAAATCAATGTATCTTTCCCCTGTCAGACTTGTCAGCCTGTGTCTGGAAGGCTGACAAGTTCTTCAGTGTTGTGGTTCTGCTATGAACTCCCCCTTCCAGGCCCCTCTATGCACACTGTCTGTGTATTATTTAGATTAGGGCAGCTTCTCTCTTCTTTTTTACAAGCTGGATAAATCATCCTCTGCGCTGGCTGTTCTTTCACATACTGAAGAATTACAGACAAGGGCAAAGCTGTTTGCAGGAAGAAATGAGCAGCCTGAAACTTCAGTGCATGAGAACAGGGGGAAAGAAACACACAAATGATCTCTTGAGATTAAAAAGGAAGGCTGTATACAGCCTGCTTGTGTATGGATGTATTTTCTATGTGTGGACATACTGTACATCAACCTACTTCCTGTTTTGGTGGCCATTTTGTTTGTTTATAAACAAACTTTTTAAAACTGTTTTTAACCACTTTTAATGCGGCGAGGAGCGGCGAAATTGTGTCAGAGGGTAATAGGAGATGTCCCCTAACACACTGGTATATTTACTTTTGTGCGATTTTAACAATACAGATTATCTTTAAGTATTGGAGGCAAAGGATCAGCAGGGCTGCCTGGCAACTGGTATTGGTTAAAAGGAAATAAATATGGCAACTTCCATATCCTACTCACTTCAGTTGTCCTTGTAAGTCTAGACTGGGCCAGTCCACAATCTTAGTGGAGAACATAGAGCAACTCACTACAGATGATCACTGAACTACCTTTTTCTCTGACTTGATACAAATTTTGATGCAATTTGTATGCAGATTGAAATTGGACCAGTCAAATGCACATTCTGCAGATTTTGATTGGTTCAATTCTAAGCCACATGCAAACTGCAACATAGTTGGCATCATTCTAGGATGTTAGCATTTTATTGATCATATCTCCATGTCCCATCATTCTTTGAATATACTCCATGCGGATAGTGTTTTTTTAGCTGTCATTTCCCGTAGTTCGAACGTAAGTTATTCAATTAACTTGTAAAGTATATCACTCGTCTGTCTCGTTAAATTGAAGATCTTTGATGAAACAGTTTCTTTTTAGTACTGTGTCTATGACTGTAAGCATGATTCTTACTGTTCAGCCCTATAATAAAGCAAATTTGTAACATTGTTCATTCGATTTGTTTTCTTGGGTAATCTAAAATTAGGTTATATGGCCATGCTTGAGCACTTTGATCCCAGCTCATTACAAGCCTATGCCTTCTTTTATAAGTGCTGCTTTCATAGCACTAGTGTGGGAGTGACATTCATTAGTTTTATTAATGTGTACATTTTACTGCACATACCAAACTGCGTTAGCTGTAATGTCACAGGAACTTCAACATCAAAGAAATCGCTTACACACTACAATTTACTGAAATAGGTTACAATATTGAAATGAAGCATATGTGCCTACTTGTATAGATGTGTTTATACTGTAGTTCCACAAATGCAATAATTTATAATATATATTCATCATTTTTACCTGAACAATGTTTTTGTACAAGCTGTATTTTTCTTTGTCACAGCTGAAATAAGGTTACGGCGCCCGTTCACACTGTGCACGTTTACATATCATTGCTGTGTGTCAACATTCACTTATAGAATTGGGGATAAACCAAGATGCTACTAACGAGTAGGGATGGTCGGAAAATTCCGCGGAATTATTAATTCCGTGATTCCGGCCGGAATTAGCTAATTCCGATTCCGGTGGTCGGAACGGAATTCCTATACCTCTTAAACGGAATTCCGCGGAAATTGTATAATTCCGACGGAATTTTCC
This sequence comes from Hyperolius riggenbachi, assembly GCF_040937935.1. Classification (NCBI taxonomy): domain Eukaryota; kingdom Metazoa; phylum Chordata; class Amphibia; order Anura; family Hyperoliidae; genus Hyperolius; species Hyperolius riggenbachi. Next base: position 148,316,115 of record NC_090650.1, read on the forward strand.
GGAATAACACCCAAAAAATCTCTCCCTCTCCTCCTCTTATATCATCAAGTAGGGAATTGCAGATTTTCAAAACAGCTTATATACCATAGCTGGGATTTGAACCCAGGACACAGTGTGTAGTAGGTATCTGTCTTACCCTCTAGACCATGAACCACACTACATGCTAAAGGTGGCCTAGCATAAACCATACTACCATTACGATCAATTCAATAGAAAAAGTAGCATGAATAAGGATTTGTACTTTTTGAAAAGCATGCTTATATTACATAGCTGGGATTTGAACCCAGGACGCAGTGGGTAGTAGGTATCTGTCTTACCCTCTAGACCATGAACCACACTACATGCTAAAGGTGGCCTAGCATAAACCATACTACCATTATGATCAATTCAATAGAAAAAGTAGCATGAATAAGGATTTGTACTTTTTGAAAAGCATGCTCATATTCCATAGCTGGGATTTGAACCCAGGACGCAGTGGGTAGTAGGTATCTGTCTTACCCTCTAGACCATGAACCACACTACATGCTAAAGGTGGCCTAGCATAAACCATACTACCATTATGATCAATTCAATAGAAAAAGTAGCATGAATAAGGATTTGTACTTTTTTAAAAGCATGCTCATATTCCATAGCTGGGATTTGAACCCAGGACGCAGTGGGTAGTAGGTATCTGTCTTACCCTCTAGACCATGAACCACACTACATGCTAAAGGTGGCCTAGCATAAACCATACTACCATTATGATCAATTCAATAGAAAAAGTAGCATGAATAAGGATTTGTACTTTTTTAAAAGCATGCTCATATTCCATAGCTGGGATTTGAACCCAGGACGCAGTGGGTAGTAGGTATCTGTCTTACCCTCTAGACCATGAACCACACTACATGCTAAAGGTGGCCTAGCATAAACCATACTACCATTATGATCAATTCAATAGAAAAAGTAGCATGAATAAGGATTTGTACTTTTTGAAAAGCATGCTCATATTCCATAGCTGGGATTTGAACCCAGGACGCAGTGGGTAGTAGGTATCTGTCTTACCCTCTAGACCATGAACCACACTACATGCTAAAGGTGGCCTAGCATAAACCATACTACCATTATGATCAATTCAATAGAAAAAGTAGCATGAATAAGGATTTGTACTTTTTGAAAAGCATGCTCATATTCCATAGCTGGGATTTGAACCCAGGACGCAGTGGGTAGTAGGTATCTGTCTTACCCTCTAGACCATGAACCACACTACATGCTAAAGGTGGCCTAGCATAAACCATACTACCATTATGATCAATTCAATAGAAAAAGTAGCATGATTAAGGATTTGTACTTTTTGAAAAGCATGCTTATATACCATAGCATATCTATTGAATTGATCATAATGGTAGTATGGTACATGCTACGCCAGCTTTAGCATGTAGAGGTGGGACGAGGTCCTTCAACACCCAAGGCTGAGACAGCAAAGTGCGCCCCCCCCATCCCTCCCACCCCAGCCGTCACACACTGATTGCTATTACACTAAGAGGTGCCCCAGGGCCCCCAACCCCCCCAACACCTGGCTTGCAGTCACTGCCATGTATCACCTTTTCTTATTTCTTTCTGCTTCAAACACAATTGGGAATGACAGCTGAATGAATTGTGCACCCCCTCCTACACTCCGCCCTGAGGCTGGAGCCTCTCCAGCCTCTGCCTCGGCCCGGCCCTGAGTGTGGTTGATGGTCTAGGGGGTAAGACAGATACCTACTACCATGTAGTGTGGTTCATGGTCTAGAGGGTAAGACAGATACCTACTACCCACTGTGTCCTGGGTTCAAATCCCAGCTATGGAATATGAGCATGCTTTTCAAAAAGTACAAATCCTTATTCATGCTACTTTTTCTATTGAATTGATCATAATGGTAGTATGGTTTATGCTAGGCCACCTTTAGCATGTAGTGTGGTTCATGGTCTAGAGGGTAAGATAGATACCTACTACCCAATGTGTCCTGGGTTCAAATCCCAGCTATGGAATATGAGCATGCTTTTCAAAAAGTACAAATCCTTATTCATGCTACTTTTTCTATTGAATTGATCATAATGGTAGTATGGTTTATGCTAGGCCACCTTTAGCATGTAGTGTGGTTCATGGTCTAGAGGGTAAGACAGATACCTACTACACACTGTGTCCTGGGTTCAAATCCCAGCTATGGTATATAAGCTGTTTTGAAAATTTGCAATTCCCTACTTGATGATATAAGAGGATGGATGGATGGATGGATAGGAGGAGGAGGAGGAGCCCTATTTTTTAGATATCCTGGTGTCAGAGTCCACTGAGAACTGTTATCAAAGGAGAGCACATATTCCAAAGCATGTCTTGTCTGTGGTCCTCCTCCTTTATTTAAAGTGGATTCGAGATAAACTTTTACTCATTGCATAATTGTGTTCCTTTCATATAGTTTATAGGACATTCCTCAAGCCCAATTTTTTTTCTAATTCACAGTATATACTCACATATAAGCCGACCCCCCCCCCCCCCCCCACACACACACACACACACACACACACACACACACACACACACACACACACACACACACACACACTGTTACATGAAAAACCAAGAAAAAATGAATGACCCGCATATAAGCCGGGGGTAGGAAATGCTGGATTGGTGCAGATGGAAATAATCTGATCGGATCATTTATTTGTAATGTATTTATAATACAATTACATTTTATATAATTGGATTTATATTAGCTGTAACAAAGAAATTGTTTTTTTTTTGTTTAAAGATTACTGTATTATGCTGTAATGCTTATGCTGTTGTGTATCTTTCAGAGCAGAGAGGACATTCTGAGTTCAGGTCCGCTTTCAGGATAGTCCTCCTCAGAGCCTCCCCCTCTCCATGCAGCCCCTACTACATGCCCCAACAGGTAGTAACTGCCCCCCCCCCCTCGAGTGAAGCACCCACCTTAATGTAAAATAAAAAGATAGGCAACAATGGCCGCGTGATCCCTCCCCCAGTCATGTGCTCACTGTTTAGTGCTGCACATTCAAGCAGATGGCCGTGTTATCCCCCCAGCGTCCTGCCAGACATGAATGTCTGGCAGCTTTGATGTGTCCGATGCGTCTTTCTCTCCCCCCCCCCCCCCCGAGTGTCTCCGCAGATGTGTGCCTAAGTGGCTTCATTTGCTTATCACCGAGCTGCCGACATTCCTCCGTAACTGAAGTCCATAGAGGTCTCGTCTCTATGATACTTGCGTCACGCAAGGCGCCACTAGAAGGTGTCATAGAGACGAGACCTCTATGGACCGTTACGGAGGAATGTCGGCAGCTCGGCGGTAAGCAAATGAAGCCGCTTCATTATGCACACATCTGCAGAGACACTTGAGGGTGGGGGGGGGGGGAGAGATGCAGCGGACACATCAAAGCGCTGGGGGGATAACATGGCCACCTGCTTTAAATTGTAGCACTAAACAGTGAGCACATGTTTGAGGGGGATCATGCGACCATTGTTACCTAGTGGTGGGTTCTTCACTGGGGGGGAGGATCACTACATACATGACTCACATACAAACTGACCCCCCAACTTTTGGGGGTCAAAAATTCGGCTTGTATGCGAGAATATAAGGTAATACTCTAATTCCCTACAAAGTAAACAAGCCTTGCCCACAGCTTCTCCAGTGCCTTGGCACTTTGAGACCTATGTAGCAAGGGCTTATGGGAGCTCAGTCTGGGCAGGAGGAGGAGGTGTTACTAGCCAGAGATTTCAGAGGCAGAGGGGAGGAGAGGGGAGTGAAGTTTTCACAGGCTGAGGGCTGGAGATACAGATCAGCTTTCCTGTGTGTAATGTTTACAAGCAGAACATGGCTGCTCTCATTGTTTTACAAGAAGAAATAATCATATACTATTGAAGCTGTTTACAGCTAGATTTGCTGTGTAAACTACAATATAATCAAAAAGAGAAAAAAAAAACTGCTCTATACGCACCACACTAGACAAAATGTATAAATTGAATCATCTTTATTTTAAACCATCAAAAAATAAAAACATATAAAAACAACAAGGATCTGGGGTCCACAAAATAACTATAATAAGGTACAATAGCAATCAAAATGAGGGATGATAATAATGGATGGACAAGTGGGGTAACCTCTCAATGCCAAAGGGGTGTATAAATATGCATAAAGACAAGAGAATAGTCACAGCATGTCAAAAATGTGCCTGGGTAATAGGGCACAGTAATGTGCAAAAGATAATCTATCATATAATTGGATGAAGCTATAGAAAATTTATGAAAGTTGTAAAATAACAAAAATATATGTGGTAATACTCAATATTCACAAACAAGGTAACAATAAATATGCATCCACATATCTAATGTGCTTCCAGACATTACAACAGTGCATTGAGTGCAATACATAAATGGTAATAGTCACCACATGGTATGAAAAGATGTGCAAGGAAGAGCACAGAGATGAAAAAGGATAGAGTGCAAAATATGCAACGCTGGACTTAATGAATGGCAGAAGAGGCGATTGACACACCAGATCCAGTTGAGACGAGCCAGACAACTCTTTCCTATAAACGTTTTATAAATATAAGTCAAATCATGTTTTTGAGATGTATCTAATATTGCTTCAAAAATTGTGTTTATTTATACTAATGTTTTTTCTAATAGGATATCACCTTACATCTTTATCTTTTATCCTCCCTCGCCCTTTGTTTACCAGTTGTTTAGCGCTACCGCCCCCTTCCCTATTCTCTCACTATCAGCACATTAGACGGCTTAGCCGTGTCTAGATTGCTGTAGCAACCAGACGCGGCTTGTGTATTGATGCGGCATGTCTGGGTGAGTGTACACGTCACTTCCCTTTCCTCTAGCTCAAAAGGTGGACTTTTATATACATTACCTAACCTCCTCAGAAGCGGGCGGCGTCCCACAAGGTGCACTAAGGTCTAGATCTGGGGTGTCGGTCTCCTCTCCTGCCATTCATTCAGTAAGTCCAGCGTTGCATATTTTGCACTCTATCCTGGATTTTGGTTGAAAGTATTTTGGACCATTCCTCTTTAAAAAACATCTCTAGTTCATTCAGGTTTGATGACTTCCGAGCATGGTCAGCTCTTTTTAACTCACGCCACAGATTTTCAATTATATTCAGGTCTGGGGACTGAGATGGCCATTCCAGAACGTTGTACTTGTTCATCTGCATGAATTCCTTAGTGGATTTTAAGCAGTGTTTATGGTTGTTGTCTTGTTGAAAGATTCAGCCCCGGCACAGCTTCAGCAGCTTAGTCACTGATTCCTGGACATTGGTCTTCATAATCTGCTGATACTGAGTGGAATCCATGTGTCCCTCAACTTTGACAAGATTCCCAGTCCCTGCACTGGCCACACAGCCCCTCAGCATGACGGAACCACCACCATATTTTACTGTAGGTAGCAGGTGTTTTTCTTGGAATGCTGTGTTCTTTTTCCTCCATGCATAACGCCCTTTGTTATGCCCAAATAACTCAATTTTAGTTTCATCAGTCCACAGCATCAAAATGAAGCTGACTTGTCCAAATGAACTTTAGCATACCTGAAGCATCTCTGTTTGTGCTGTGGACGGAGAAAAGGCTTCCTCTACAATCACTCTCGCATACAGTATCTCCTTGTGTAAAGTGCGCTGAGTGGTTAAACGATGCACAGTGACTCCATCTGCAGCAAGATGATGTTGTAGGTCTTTGGTGTTGGTCTGTGGGTTGACTCTGACTGTTGTAAGGGAACTAGTCCAAACGGTGCAGTCTCAGGGGGTTTAGGCAGATTGCAGGGACCAGTTTGGTCTCAGAAACAACAGTTCAGTCAGCAGACCAAGTTGTTAGCTAATTGCATCAGCTTTATTCACATTTCCAAAACACAGGAGTACAACAGAAAACAAAACCATAAAAATAAACCCTAGCATGTCCGGCTCTAACTAACATACATAGATTCCCTCTCTATGCAATAGAGAGGATCTAGCATCTAGCTCTACTCTTTCCAAAAAGCCAAATGCAGTGAAAGAACACTCTTTCACTGTTGAAATACTTGCCCTGGAGCTTAACATATATAAGAGAGAAATCTGGGAGAAATATACACACCTTCCACCTCTAACCCAGTATTTCTCTTACACACCCTCCCCCTCTGTTTCGACGTAAGGGTCGGAACACAACTAGCCTCAAGACAGTGTACCCAAAACAAGGCATCTGCATTCCCCAGCTGGGACCCTGGTCTATGCTCCACTGTGAACTTGTAGTTCTGAAGGACTAGGAACCATCTTGTCACCCTTTTATTCTTTTCCCGATTTTCACACATCCATTTTAGGGGGGCGTGATCAGTAACTAATGTAAACTGGCGGCCTAACAGATAGTATCTAAGCTCCTCCAGCGCCCATTTAACTGCTAAGCATTCCTTCTCTACTGTAGCAGTTTCTTTCATGGATGTTTGGCTTTTTACTCAGGAAAACCACAAGATGCTCTGCACCGTCTCTGATTTGGGACAGTACTGCTCCCACTACCACATCAGACGCGTCTGTCTGCACAATAAACGTTTGTGTGAAGTCTGGGGTTATCAGCACTGGTTGGCTACATAAAGCTTTTTTAAGCATCTGAAAGGCCTGTTCTGCCTCAGAGTTTCACTTGATCATTATAGACTTGATCCCTTTTGTAAGGTCAGTCAGAGGGACAGCTATAGTGGTAAAGTTAGCTATGAACCGTCTGTAGTAACCAGTGATCTCCAAAAAACTCGAACCTGTTTCTTTGTCAATGGTCTAGGCCAGTCTTGAATTGCTTGCACCTTGTTAAGCTGAAGCTTAACTAGCCCTCTACCAATGTTATACCCCAAATATTTGGCTTCTTCCAGGCCTATGCTACATTTTTTTGGGTTGGCTGTCAGTCCGGTCATACGTATGGAGTCAAGCACGGCCTGTACCCTAGGTAGATGGGATTGTCAACGTCCACGTAACCACGTCAAGCAGATACGCTGCTGCATATTGTCTATGGGGCCTTAAGATTTGGTCCATGGTACGTTGGAAGGTGGCCGGGGCCCCATGTAACCCAAACGGCAACAAAATATATTGGAACAGACCTTGGGGAGTGCTGAAAGCAGTTTTCTCTTTGCCTTGGTTCGTCAGGGGAATCTGCCAATAGCACTTGGTCAAATCTAAGGTCAACAAACACAATTGCTAACTTCCAGTCAGAGCAATATCCTGCCTCTATCTGGCCAGCAGACGCTAGTCAGCCAATCAGGTGCACTGTCATACACCCTTTGCCTGCTGTACCATACCTAGCAGGAATTACATAGATTAGCATTCAGGTGGGAGGCTTCGGTTGGACGCAATCGTGAATTGCGTCGTTTAACAGGGACGCCCCGTGTAGGCACATCTCCCACACGGTCCCCTCCCTAACCACTCACCTGTCAACCGCATCCTAGAAGCTGCAAAAAATAAATTTAAAATCACAAACACTGGTCCACATGACAGCCCAGGGGCCCCAGGTCTTTCTCACTCACTGGGGCCCCCAAACCACCATGCGACACCTAAAGGGAAGTGCGGGCAAGCCCTGGACCTCTCACCTCCAGGGAACTCACCCCACCACCTCTAAACTGAATGCCAACTGCAACAAACACAATTGCTAACTTCCAGTCAGAGCAATATCCTGCCTCTATCTGGCCAGCAGACGCTAGTCAGCCAATCAGGTGCACTGTCATACACCCTTTGCCTGCTGTACCATACCTAGCAGGAATTACATAGATCAGCATTCAGGTGGGAGGCTTCGGTTGGACGCAATCGTGAATTGCGTCGTTTAACAGGGACGCCCCGTGTAGGCACATCTCCCACACGGTCCCCTGGGCCCGGGGCCCCTGGGCTGTCATGTGGACCAGTGTTTGTGATTTTAAATTTATTTTTTGCAGCTTGTAGGATGCGGTTGACAGGTGAGTGGTTAGGGAGGGGACCGTGTGGGAGATGTGCCTACACGGGGCGTCCCTGTTAAACGACGCAATTCACGATTGCGTCCAACCGAAGCCTCCCACCTGAATGCTAATCTATGTAATTCCTGCTAGGTATGGTACAGCAGGCAAAGGGTGTATGACAGTGCACCTGATTGGCTGACTAGCGTCTGCTGGCCAGATAGAGGCAGGATATTGCTCTGACTGGAAGTTAGCAATTGTGTTTGTTGCAGTTGGCATTCAGTTTAGAGGTGGTGGGGTGAGTTCCCTGGAGGTGAGAGGTCCAGGGCTTGCCCGCACTTCCCTCTAGGTGTCGCATGGTGGTTTGGGGGCCCCAGTGAGTGAGAGAGACCTGGGGCCCCTGGGCTGTCATGTGGACCAGTGTTTGTGATTTCAAATCTAAGGTCGTCAGATATCTGGCAGTTCCTAGTCTCTCAATTAATTCTTCCACACGAGGCATAGGGTAGGCATCAAATTTGAAGACAGCATTTCATTTTCGAAAGTCATTGCAGAAGTGCCAGCTCCCGTCCGGTTTAGGAATTAAGACAATTGGACTGGACCAATCGCTATGCGACTCCTTAATGACTCCCATCTCCAGCATCTTCTTAACTTCCTGAGATATGGCTTCTCGTTGAGCTTCGGGAACCCTATAAGGTTTTACGTTAACCCTTACCTCAGGTTCAGATATGATGTCATGTTTTACCAAAAAGGTTTGTCCAGGTTTCTCAGAAAAAAAAATCCCTATTCTTCATTACAAAGGCCTGTACTTCTTTCCTCTAAGTGTCGGACAAGGAGTCTGCCACCTTAACCTCTGGCACTAAGGGTTCTGCACTTAGGGATGAAGTAGGCTTGGTGAACAGTGACATCCTTTCTTTCCAAGGTTTCATAAGATTGACATGGTAGGTTTCCTTTTACCTGGTGAACCTTATAATTTACCTCGTCAATCTTCTCAAGGATTTCAAAGGGTCCTTACCACTTTGTCAAAAATGTGCTTTCTACTGTGGGTATTAGCACTAGTACTCGATCACCAGGGGAAAAATTACATATTTTAGCACTCCTATTATACACCCTCCGTTGGGCTTCTTGCGCCTGCTCCATGTGCTCTCTTACTATGGGCAGTACTGCCGTTATCCTGTCCTGCATTTGGCATATATTCTCAATGACACTTTTAAAGGGGGTGGGTATATAGAAGTGTGAAGTTAGTCCACTTTGAACAATCTGCACAACACCTTCATGACCCGGGACATAAATGAGGTGCCTTAGTCAGTAAGTATTTCCTTTGGGATTCCCACCCGGCTAAAGACATGTACTAACGCTCTAGCAATGGATTTAGATGAGGTATTATGTAGAGGAATAGTTCATCAATAGTTGTCAACTTTTGCATATAGTAGCTAGCACGTATAGCACTTGACTTAGTGGTTTCTGTAGTAGGCGTTTCTGCACTCCTTGCAGCTAGCTGCTGTACCACCTCTTTGAGGAGCTCATGGTCTTGTCGCTGTTCCTCTCGGTTTGCAATAAGCTGTTGTTGCTGGACTCTGGTGGCCTCTTGCTGAGCAGCCATAGCCTGTATCAGCCTTGACAATGTCATTCATAATGACATGCAACAAAACACTTTGCTTTCACTTAGGTTATGCCTTATGATGTTGATCCAGGGATTTTATCTGATTGCCATCTGGAGTCGGGAAGGAATTTTTCCCTTTTGGGGCTAATTGGACCATGCCTTGTGGGGGGTTTTTCGCCTTCCTCTGGATCAACAGGGATATGTGAGGGAGCAGGCTGGAGTTGTACTTTGTACTGGTTGAACTCGATGGACGTATGTCTTTTTTCAACCAAAATAACTATGTAAATATGTATGTAACTTTATACTGATGAGTTGCAATTAGGTTTCTGGCTCTTTTAAAGAGAGTCTGAAGCGAGAATAAATCTCGCTTCAGACCTCATAGATAGCAGGGGCATGTGTGCCCCTGCTAAAACGCCGATATCCTGCGGCTTAACGGGGGTCCCTGATCCCCCAAATCCCCTCCGTGCAGTGGGGGAGCGCTTACGCATTGGGGCAGGGCTAACTGCCGCAGCCCTGCCCCACGCGCGTCTGTCAGCGCGTATCTCCGCCTCTCCCCCGCCCCTCTCAGTCTTCCTTCACTGAGAGGGGCGGGGAGAGGCGGCGATGCGCGTCTGATAGACGCGCTGAGAGGCAGGGCTGCAGCCGTTAGCCCTTCCTCCAGGAAGAGCAAAATTTACGACCAAGTTGGGTCGTTGATTTTGCAAGGGGGGGTTTGGGGGTGAAGGGACCACCGTTTAGCCGCGGGATAGCGGCGTTTTAGCAGGGGCACACATGCCCCTGCTAACTATGAGCTCTGAAGCGAGATTTATTCTCGCTTCAGAGTCTCTTTAAATCTCAAAAAACAAAAAGACAAACAAAAAACAAACCCCCAATTTTTTTTTTTTTAATGCCAAAGCATCCTCCACCACATGTAAGGGAACTAGTTCTATCGGTGCAGTCTCAGGAGGTTTAGGTAGATTGCAAGGACCAGTTTGGTCTCTCTCAGAAACAACAGTTCAGTCAGCAGACCAAGTTGTAAGCTGATTGCATCAGCTTTATTCACATTTCCAAAACACAGGAGTACAACAGAAAACAAAACATAAAAATAAACCCTTCTAACTAACATACTAGCATCCAGCTCTACAAAACAAACAGTATCTTTAAGTTTGGTTACTCACTGTGTTTGGCTCTCTCCTTAAAGAGTAACGGTTAGCCCCCAAATTGAAATTTAAAACACTATTGCAATGTTTTATTTATTATATAAGTGAGCCAAAAAGCCAATGTACAAGTTAAAAATCAATCTAATTTTGTTACTATCTAACCTTTTCCCCCAGCTCCGGACGCAAGCCGCATATCAGATACTGTAGCATGCAGAGCATGCCTATGTCTGGCCGACCCCCCTCTCCCCCCCAGGACCAGGTGCCAATATATTCTCCCCACCGCAGCTGACCGCTCTGACACGGAGAGAGCGGCAGCACTTCCAGAGCAGCACCGCAGAGCAGCCGCCGCCGAGTCACATGTGAGAGAATCACATGTGAGAGAGATGCACGGCGCTGGCTGCTCTGCGGTGCTGCTCTGGAAGTGCTGCCGCTCTCTCCGTGTCAGAGCGGTCAGCTGCGGTGGGGAGAATATATTGGCACCTGGTCCTGGGGGGGAGAGGGGGGTCGGCCAGACATAGGCATGCTCTGCATGCTACAGTATCTGATATGCGGCTTGCGTCCGGAGCTGGGGGAAAAGGTTAGATAGTAACAAAATTAGATTGATTTTTAACTTGTACTTTGGCTTTTTGGCTCACTTATATAATAAATAAAACATTGCAATAGTGTTTTAAATTTCAATTTGGGGGCTAACAGTTACTCTTTAAGGTCCGTACACACGCCGGACTGCAGGCAACGACGGGTCCGTCGTCACCTCCCGCTGGGTGGGCGTTCCAGCGACAGTCCGGCGTGTGTAGTCTGTCTGCAGACTGATACGGCTGTTTCTGAGCGATCCTTTACTGCATGCAGGCAGATCCCCAGGAGGAGAGAGAGACAAATACGGGAGACACCACATTTAAAGGGTTTACCCTGAAGCCTAATGAGGCATTTAATTCGCTATGCTTTTCCGAAAGCCTGGATAGCCCTGTGAATGGAAGTCTCACCCGCTCACTTCTATTCACTCCAGGGCCCCTTTTACCGGCTTGTCCAAAAAGCCAAATGCAGTGAAAGAACACCCTTTCACTGCTGAAATGCTTGCCCTGGAGCTTAACTTATAAGAGAAAAATCTGGGAGAAATATACACACCTTCCACCTCTAACCCAGCATTTCTCTGACACTGTTCTCATCATTCGTTGCTTCTGTCTATTGGAGATTTTGTTTTCTTAGTCTGCCACTACGTGCCTTAACTTGAACTGAGCCCGTGGTCTTCCATTTCCTCAATATGTTCCTAAATGTGGAAACAGACAGATGAAATCTCTGAGACAGCTTTCTGTATTCTTCCCCTAAACCATGATGGTGAACAATCTTTGTCTTCAGGTCATTTGAGAATTGTTTTGAGACCCCCCATGTTGGTACTCTTCAGGGAAATTTAAAATAGGAGGGAAACTTACTATTGAGCCCCTTAAATACTCTTTCTCATAATTGATTTACCTGTGTATGTAGGTCAGGGGTCACTGAGCTTACCAAGCCAATTTGAGTTCCAATAATTAGTTCTGCAGCTTTTCGAATCAATAAAATGACAACTGTGTCCAAATTTATGCACCTGCCTAGTTTTATTTAAACAATTATTGCGCACTTTCTGTAAATCCAATAAACTTCATTTCACTTCTCAAATATCATTGTGTATATCTCTTAAATGATATATTTAACTGACATTTTTTATCGTAACAACCAGTGATTCATACAGGAAAATCATGACGATTAACAAGGTTGCCCAAACTTTCGCATCCCACTGTATATTGTATTTTCTCTTTTATTTTAACTTTTCTTAGGTAAAAGTGCCTGAAGAATTCTGATCTATTTGTAGACATATCTTGATTTACTTTTGGCGTGGTCTGCATTCCTAACTGTATGAGTTTTCAGAAAATAATCTGAAAAGTTGGCAGGTGATTCAACCCATTGATGTTGACTCAAACCTGCAGAATTATTTTTTCTTTGTTTGGGGGGGGGGGGGGGGGGGGGTACATTTATCAATAGTGTTCTTAAAAGTGTATTAAGGTGGCTTTTTTTTGCCTGGGTTAAGGGCACAGGTCTCCTGTACTTTCTGATACAGGTTCAGGTATTGACAACTAGTAACGGCCTGAAGCATTTGTTTTGAATATTTCAGAGGTGGGATTACTGAAAAGATCGAAAAACCTGTGTGGGAAATTTGGGTCTTTCGGCCACTAGACAACTTTGGTGCCACATAGACCACAATACTAATTACGGCTATTGAAGTGCCCTGTGGACAATTTAAACGCCGGAGGTGCTGGATGTAGCTGACGTGTCGGGCGGCAGGGTAAGTTACTGGGTGTAAGGGTGAAGGTGTTGGAGATTCGTGTTAGGAATAGGTAGGGGTAGGTTAGTGTTAGGCTTAGATAGCAATAGGTTAGTGTTGAAAGTAGGTAGGGGTAGTTTAGTGTAAGGCTTAGGTAGCGATAAGTTAGTGTTAGGGATAGAGGGTTAGTGTGATAACTTTTTTTTTTATTACAAATATTTTTATTGATTTTAGCATACAAAGATACAACATTGAGGGATGCGCACAAATTCACGCATTCCTCAGATTAAACAAAATACAACAGAGAGAAAAAATCGACCTATTGGTCCAAGAAGTATAAACCAGTACATAGTCATGACTACAACAAACATTGCAGTATACTTTATATTTAATGTTATTTGATAGGTGGTACAAACTAAGAAGAGTTATGATTGTGTACATCTGTGTGTCGGGGGATAGTGCTTCCCGTGACCAATGAAGCCGACTGAGAGAAGGGACCGCTTATCTTGCAGTAATTATAGAATGACCACTGGGGGACAACACTGTGTATATTATAGAACAGTGTCGTTCTGTGAAGAAAGGACACTAAGATATACATCTAGTATGACCCACAGGCCTATAAGTTTGAACTTCCTGTTAAGGGCTATTAATTGTACTGAAAGAAAGGAAGAATAGAGGAGTTAGGAATAAAATGTAAGAAAGTCAGAAGAAGAAGTAAGAAGAATGGAAAGATTTAGGACCCCGGTGTCCACACTACCCACCTCATCCTGTTAATCACTGCCACCCGCCAGCTCTTTGCAGTCTATGCAGCCAGACCATATTTTGTCAAACATGGCAGGACATCCCCGACTAACGTATGTAAGTTTATAGAGTGGTAGTGATTTATTGATCTCAGTGATCCAGTTGCTTTTGGTTGTAGGAGCTGAATCTGACCACATTAGAAGTATTTCACGTCTGGCATAGAAACAGAGCAGTGGGAAGAGAATTTTATTGTGATTGTTTTTTATTGTTTCCTCTGTGATGCCAAGTAGCGCCATTTTGGGGTTTAATGTTATTGTTTTTTTTAGTAGAGTGATAAGAGCTTTCTCTACCTGTGTCCAGAGATTAGTGGCAAAATAGCAATTCCAAAACATGTGCAGAAAGGAGCCTGCTTCTCTTCTGCATTTGCGACAGATAGGGTCTTTTATAGCTAGTTTCTGGGTTGTATAGTATATTCTGTGTAGAAATTTAAATTGAATGAGACGATCCTTAGCAGAAATTGCTATTTGTACAAACTTTTCAAGCATCTCTTCCCAGTCTTCATCTGTCAATAGTGGAATATTTGCCTGCCATTTTGTCCTGCACTTATCTATTTTGTAGGTATCAGCCATAATTAATTCAAAATAAATGGCAGGGGTTTATCCAAAGAGTTTTGTAATAATGCATCTTCCAGTGTGTTAGTGGGTGATAGGACGTTTAGGTGAAGCGGCAATAGAACAGAAAAACTTTCAACTACCAAGATTCTGTAATGAGAGAGACCAGGAGCCCGATGGTGTAGTAACCTTAGTAACGACAGAGCCTATGGGAAATTAACCGTTCCCATTCGGTATCCCAGGTCTGCTATGCAGGTGCTGGTCGTTCGCTCTCCTTAAGTTATTGGGACATGTGGTGTCCAATACTTTACCCCAAAGGGTTGGGCTATTGCTAAAAGGAACTGTAGAAGGCAACCAAATATATTCTATTCTAAGTCATAAAATATCGGAGTAAATTTGTCTTACCTCCATAAAAGTTCAAACCAATTAGGTAGATACAATTTTTAATGATGCACAAAAGACAACGCGTTTCACGGGTACTGGCCCACTTCCTCAGGGCAATAACAAGTGCCCAAGTCTGCAGCAGTCAAGGGTGCCCACACCTGCGACTGCTACAGACTTAAGAATGTGTTATTGACCTGAGGAAGCGAGCCAGTACCCCTGTAATGCGTTGTTTTTTGTGCATCATTAACATTTATATCTGCCCACTTGGTTTGTTGTTTTATGGAGGTAAGACAAATTTACTCCTATATTATATGACTTAATGAATAGAATATCTTTGGGCGCCTCATACAGTTTCTTTTAGTAGGGGAATATTTATAAAATTAGAGATATTCTATTATCAGAATAATTTAACTCCCAATAGTATAATATCGGCAGTATTGTCAATATTCTATTAGTGGTTTGACCCTCCATCAACATTTCCCTGTCGCCCTTTTTTCTTCTATGCAGAAGTATGCCCTGTTAAATCAGACCTTCAAATAAATTGGACTGTTTAGTTCACTGGTAGTAAGTATAGATGGCCCAGCCTAGGAGAACTCATGGAGAAGCATGTGATCAGTTTGATCAGCTGATAGATTTGTAAGGCTCTGATTTGCTGGTCATGTTCATGTGTTAAATCAGGAAGTCATCACTGCAAATTAAAGGCCTACAAATCTATCAGATGATCAGACTGATCACATGCTTCTCCATGAGTTCTCCTAGGCTGGGCCATCCCTAGTAGTAAGTTTCAAGAATTACAAGCCATAGTGGCTTCAGCGTTACACACACTGGCCAAACTGACTTTCTGCAAGCTGATTTTTTTGTACTAAGGAAAAGGGATGGTCAACAAGCAAATAATTCTGAGCTGATGCAGGACTGTGCAAATGTATGCAGCTTGAAAATGGATTACTCAAATCCCACCTTGGCTATATTCGATTAGTACA
This sequence comes from Hyperolius riggenbachi, assembly GCF_040937935.1. Lineage (NCBI taxonomy): Eukaryota > Metazoa > Chordata > Amphibia > Anura > Hyperoliidae > Hyperolius > Hyperolius riggenbachi. Next base: position 148,331,766 of record NC_090650.1, read on the forward strand.
TATTCAAGCTGCATATATTTGCATTAAAAAAATTGCACAATCCTGCAACAACTCTGAATAATTTGCATCGCTTTGACCATCCCTACTAATGACGCTTACTATGATTGGTGGCACGTGTGGCAAGTTACTTACAATGGTACACCTCAAATAACACAAAAATGACTGATCTCTTTTGACTAACAAGTTTAGACAGGTATTTCACATGTCTATTTAGCTATGTGTCAAAGGTTGCAGCTTGATGTGTACTGACTTGCACTGTGTTTCTGGGGAAATGCAGCCTCAAAACTTTGGTGCTGATATAACAGATATATGCACACAGAACTCAAATTCTGTGCATTTCTCTACAAGTTTATTACTTTTCACAGTAGACAGATTTCCAGGAATCAGAGCTTGCTTTTTCACGATATACAGACAATTGCAGTTATATCTAAAGTGCAAGCCAAAAATGTCAGTGATGCTTCCTGCCAGCTATTTTACATATTCAACGCTAGTTATTCTGACAGGAAATGCCTTGCATAAACCACAAGGCTGAATTAAAGGCTATGATATAAAACAGCCAGATTCGGCTTAGTGTACACATCAGGCAACAGATACACATTTTTTGTTGTTGAATGCTATGCAGACCTACAAAAGTTTATAAACAGAAAAAAAATACAGCAAATTAATATTAGGCTTGGCTACTGTTTGCCTTTTTAAGGCAGCAGTAATTCTCCCAGGGATGCTTACATACAGCTAAGTCTTTTGAAGACATATGGTCCAGTCAGAGCCGGATTTGTACTCTTTACCAACCAAGCCCACTGTCTGAAGCGTCCCTCCTCCAGTATAGATAGCCAGATGACTGCTGCCCCTCCAATATAGGTAGCCAGATGACCCTTCTCCCTCCAGTATAGGTATCCTGATGACCTTCCCCTTCCCTTTAGTATAAAAAGCCAGATGACCCTCCCCCCCATTCTGTATAGATAGCCTGATGACCACCTCCCTCCAGTATAGGTAGGCAGGTGACCTTTCCTTCCCCCTATTATAACCTGCTTCCCACTTGCCCTTGATCCTGTGGTGCCCTAGGCCATGGCCTACGTGGCCTTGGCTTAAATCAAACCATGGGTCCAGTGCATGATTAAATGGTTATACCAAAGAGATGCTAATTATCAATAAGATAACATTTACAAATAAAATGCAACCGAATCAAACAGAATCAATTGTTTTAAGCCTCGTACACACGCCTGTGACCTGTACTGTGCAATTATCTGATAGATCTTTCAACATTGTGCAACTCAGGTGAACATCATTTTACTTCACCATCGAGATGTCCAGCTTCCCAAATAATATTTTATGATTTCTAGCAAGACAAAAGTTTGCCTAGATGGAATTTGGGATAATTCAGGTTGGAGTGAGCATATGATGTCTCCCACAATGCATCATTGCTGAATATGCAAATTATTCCTTGTTGTTCGTGTAAGCTAGCCATATTTTCAGAACCGCTGGAATGCAAAGATGCGTCAACGATGGCGATTTTAAAAAATCGCTTTAAAAGCGCTTGTGCAATGTTTGTTTATGTGAGTATTCTCACATAAGCGATGAGCTTTCTTTCCAAATGCAAACACGGCTCCTGCGCCATTTCCAGAGCGTTTGCAATTCAGTGAAAAGTATAGGAAAATCACTAATCGCTTGAAAAAGCGATTTGAAAAGCGATTTCGTGAGTGCTTTTATGAATAATTACACTGTATTTATTCATTTCCAAGTCAAAGAGATCACTTCCTGCTTGATGGCAGGAAGTAAAAAAAAAAAAAGGAAATTGGTTTTCAAAGTGAAAATCGATCTGAAAGCATAGGGAAAAGCTCTTACAAAATTGCTCAGCGCTTGCGATTGCACTAGGGGATTTCTAATGTGAACTAGGCCTTACTAAAATGTTAAGCAAAACAGAAGTTTGCCTTCTTAAACCAGAAGGAATTTGCGATAATTCAGGTTGGAGTGAGCATATGATGTCAACCCATCCGAAACAGTCTGTATGCATGTTGGATTATTGTGGCTCTGTACAATTAACAAGCTGACGCATCATTGCCTTCCAGCGGTTCTGGAGGTGTGGCTATCTTACAGAGACAACAAGGGATAATTTGCATATTCAGCAGTGATGCATCGTGAGAGACCTCATATGCTCATTCCAACCTGAATTATCACAAATTCCTTCTGTTTTAAGGAGGCAAACTTTTGTTTTGCTTAACATTTTAGTTAGAGGGCTTTTTGGTCCTTTGTAGCCCCTTACACACTCCAATGAGTTCAGGTTAATAAGGCTGGAGGTTTAGTCTGGGGCTGTAAGGCACATGGAGTTGCAGAGCTGCTGCCTCTGAATAATTGTTCCAAATTACAATAGTAGCTTGTAATTCACAAGCAGCAGTTTGTAGTTACAAGTGCAGCTTTAAGTGATCTTGAACTCTGGATAGTTTTTTTTAATGTTCTCCTCTAAACCAGGATTATATACGGTAACTGTCATGTCTGCTCTCCGCTCTAGTGAGAACATAGTCTTTACTTTCCTAGTGGTTCTGGGTCTCTGTGAGCTATCTGGGTCGTTCCAAGTCCTTGTATATTCTCACTTCCTGACTTATCTCAGTTCCAGTAGCTGCTCCCTTGCACAGCCTCCCTCTTGTGTAAACAGCGTTATCTAAGATACACTCAAAGCAGGAAGTTTTGAATCAGGATGATACCATTTATTGGCTAACTTTACAACACTCAAAGATTAAGTTTTAGTGCATAGCTGTGATTCAGAAAAATAAATATATATATATATATATATATATATATATATATATATATATATATATTGTTTGAAAATCATAAAAAGGCACATTGATTTTATTAGCTACATCAAATACATATCATTGTGATGCATTAACAGCAGTGGACGTCAAAGATAGCATGGAGCAGGTCCACTAATCCTTAAAGCTTGTAAAGTTATTGAAGACCTGTAAATTCCTTTGAAGCTGAAAGAGCTTGAAGCTGAAAGAGAAGCATGTCAGTTAAAGAGTACCTGAAGCGAGAAAAATAAAAAAGTTAGATACTTACCTCAGTGGGGGAAGCCTCTGGATAGTCCAGACTAATTCAATCTTAGACCCACGGCAAACTCTGTCATAAAGTCATAGCATTTGCTGACGACACCACCATCGTTGGCCTGGTAACAAACAATGACAAGCAGTACTACCGTCAGGAGGTCAACAGAATGACAGTGGTGTAGGTAGAACAGGCCACACACAGCCAAAACCGTAGAGTTGATGGTAGACTTTAGGAAGCATGCCCCTTCCCCTCCACCAGTCTAGATCAATGGCACCAAGGTTGAAAGAGTGGCCAGCGTCTGCCTTCTGGGCACTACCATTACCAAGGCCCTGAGCTGGAAGGCAAACACCACCTCAACTCAGAGGAAAGCCCAACAGAGGCTATTCTTCCTCTGCCAACTGAAGAAGTTCGGCATGGCCCAGGAGCTGTTGACAAGCTTCTACACTGCCGCCATTGAGTCATTCCTCTGCTCATCCATCCTAGTCTAGTTCGCCATCTCTTCCACCAGAAACAGATTTCAGAGTCATTAAGTAGGAAGAAAGGATCATTGGAAGACCCCTCCCCTCACTTGACCTCCTCCACAACTCCAGACTAAGCTCCAGAGCACTGAGGATTGCCAGCAACCCCTCGCACCCTAGTCACCGCTTTTTCAGTCGGCTCCCTTTAGGCCAAAGGTTTTGGGCTATCACCACCAAAACAACGAGGCATAGGAACTCCTTTTTCCCTGCTGCTGTCAAACTCCTGAATTCCCTTTATGCCATTTCAGCTTTAGCGCCCACCCCCATCAGTTAATCCCCCTGTAAAGCTGCAGCCGTCGGATGGATTGATCTATCTAGTGGGACACGGTGTTGGGAACTGTATCGGTTTACCTAACTTTAACTTGCACCCTTGTTAATAATTATTAATCTGCACTCCTTTCGGATCTATTGACGTACACAAACTGTGAACTGTACCCTTTTTACTTTATTTCAAATTTCACTGTTTATAATTATTTTTTTTCACCCCTACTTATGCTTGTTCTGTTATCTATACTTCCTATCCCTACTCTGAGCAATTGTATGTACCAAACCCAATTCCAGACACCACCCAGTCGTGCTTGGCGATTAAAATATTTCTGATTCCGATTGCATCACACACCAGCAACAAGCATGTAGCTAGCTGAGTTGGATCACCTGTAGTGGCTGCATAGTGTACTGGTTAGAGGCTGTGCCTCTGACACAGGAGACCAGGGTTCAAATCTTGGCTCTTCCTGTTAAGTAATCCAGTACCTATTCAGTAAGGAGACAGTGAGCAACACTCCCTAACACAGCTACTGCCTACAGAGCGTCTACTATTGGCTGCATCTCTGGCGCTTTGAATCTGCTAAGAGAAAAGTGCGATATAAATGTTCTGTGTCTGTCTTGTCTTGAGTTTTTGAGAATATTGGTTTTCATAAAGTCTGCTCCAGTATTTTAAGATCTTTTTGTCAGTTGTTTCTGTGTTGTATTGAAGTATAATTACAAGCATTTCACAAGTTTCAAAGGCTTTCATTGACAATTCCATAAAGTTTATGGAAAAAGTCAATATTTGCAATGCTGACCCATGTTTTTCATGACCTCTGCAACTTGCTCTTTTTCTTCTCCGGACAACCATTTTGCCACATGCCCCAAATATTCGGAAAGGGGATTCATCAGAGAAAAATACTTTACCTCAATCCTCAGCAGTCCAAACCCTGTATTGTTAGCAGAGTATTAGCCTATCCCTGATGTTTTTATTTGGAGAGAAGTGGTTTTTTTACTGCCCTTCTTGACACCAGGCCATCCTTCAAAAGTCATCACCTCACTCTGCGTTGCAGATGCACTCACAGCTACCTGCAGTCATTACTGATCAAGCTCTGCACTGGTGGCACCTCTATTCCACAGCTGAATAATCTTTGAGAGGGTCCTGGTACTTGCTGGACTTTCTTGGACACCCTGAAGCCTTTTTCACAATAATTGAACCTCTCTACGTGAAGTTCTTGATGATCCAATAGGTTGTTTTCAGTGATCCAATAAGTGGTTTTGATTTTCTTAGTAGCAGCAATATCCTTTCCTGTAAAGCCCTTTTTATGCAATGCAGTGAGGACTGCACATCTATTCTTGCAGGTAACCATGTTTAACAGATGACGAACAATGATTTCAAGCATCACCCTTCATTTAAAGCATCCAGCCTGCTATTCTAACTAAATCAGTATGACAGAATGATATCCAGCCTTGTGTGTCAACACTCTCACCTGTGTTAACGAGAAGATTACTGACTATGGCCTCAATTCACTAAGCTTATCTCCTGTCTTTAGTAACGTTTCTAGAGTGGTCACCATGGTGATAAGGCATGTAGAATTCAGGAAACATTTTACCTCAGGCAAACCTAAAGTTGACTCCTCTGTCTTTAAGTTAACTCTTCAATCCTTAAGATAACTCCACAGTTAAAGACAGGCTGTTTATTAACTGCGTGTGAAAATGACTACGGAGGAGGTAACTTAACTACAGAGGAGGTAACTTAACTACAGAGGAGGTAACTTAAGGAATGAAGAGATAAGATAACTCTCTCACTGTGTGGAGGTAAGTTTTCTCTTGCCTTATTATCTCCAGCATGACCTTAGTGAATTGAGGCCAAAATCTCAGCAGGTTCTGTTGCGGCAGGGCTGAAATGTAGTGGAAATGTTTTTTGGGGGAATTAAGGAGGAACTTTAACCCAGGATTGAACTTCATCCCAATCAGTAGGTGATACCCTCTTTCCCACGAGAAATCTTTACCTTTTCTAGAATAAATCATCAGGGGGGTCTTTGTGGCCAATATTTGTGGTTAAACCCCTCCCACAGTGTGATGTCATGACTATAGTCCTGACAGTTTGCTGTCTGTGAACCTTGTTGCATTGCAGGAAAGAATGGCTTTTTTCCAACTGCTAAGCAAGGAATGTCTGTGCATAGAACTCTCAGTAAATGAACATTCCGTACAGATCTTCTGGCAGGACTAAGGCTGTGGCTATCGGTGATACATTTCAGAATATAAATCAGGGAAAGGAAAGGTTTTACAATTGGCAAGCAATGACTAAATAATCTATTCATGAGAAATTAATTTATTCAGTTTATTTTCATGGCAAAGAAGGACTTTGCAGTTTGTCTTATCACTCTTCATAATATTTTGGAGTACAGTATATACAAGCAAATTTACCATCATACAAACGGAAGCTGCAAACTTTGTGAAAACCAGTATCTGTGCCATTCTCAAAACTTTTGGACAAGACTAAACATACGCAAGAGCCTAGCAAGTAGCATTATTAAGGACCTCAGCAGTTGTCCTTACTCAAATTGAATTAAGCGTTAAGGATTTCAGTGAGCAAGTAAGAGATGTGGAATTATACTAATGACTTGAAATATAAATATGACAACATACCAAACGCAATCCAGGAGTATCAAGAGACAACTGCCACACAAGAGAAATGAACTGGTGAATTAGAATGGAAAAAGCAACAGAAGGCACAATATCTGAGTCAGAAGTGTTCATTAGAGTGTTATGGAAACTGTTGCCTCAATACACAATGCATGCTTCCTGTAAGTATTAATCAGATTAATCATGCCCTGGAATACTGATTCTCCTATGGACATCATTTTAGAGTTCTGTTACCTGGAGATTAAAGACAAGGGGCATTTAGAAGCTACAAAGCGGGTAGATGGGGCTTGAGGGAACCTCTATCTTTTTCCTTATATTTTGGCTATCGCCCTGGAAAAGAAGACAAAAGTATGTAAACCTCTAATGCTTGTTCTTTTAGGGTTTTCCAAGTCCATTTCCACCATGGGGTCTGAATGAAAAATTTGACTTACTAGTATTTTAATACAGTACAATCCCTTTATAGTAAACTTCAAGGGACCTGGCCAAGTAGTTTACTATATCACAATTTGTCATACATTATATATTTATATAGGCACATAGCCAGGACCAGGGGACGGAGTTTACTACAACCAGAGGTTTACTGTAATGTGATTGTACTGTATAAACTAAAGATTCCAGTCACTATTGCCTGTCAGTCATTGCAATGTTTTTGGATGATTTTTAGTCCATATCTCATTTTAATTTTTATATGACCCACCCAGTTGTCCCCCCAATTAATTGGATGGGGAATTCTTCAAAACAAGAATACAGACCGCAACAAATCCTGATAAGCGCCACACATACCTCACCTTTCTACAAAGTCTGCAAAGAGTTTGTATGTTCTCCCCGTGTCTGGTAGTTTTGGTTAAACAAAAGACATGCATACAACAAGTTTAACCAGAAAGAAAAAAGCAAAACAAAACAAAAAAAAAATGGCCTGAACCCACACTTATCACAGTTGATGTACAGTATGTATTAGTATTGCTGGATGGCCTGATTGTACAGTTTTTATTGTCTCATGTATCTATGCTACCCACTATTGTTTTTTGTACTATGTATAGCGCTACAGAAGATGTTGGAGCTATATAAATAAAAAATAATCATGATATTGTTAGGTTTGCAGTCCTAGGAACTTACAGTAGGTGTGCATGTTCCCCTCAATACTGTGTTAGAAGCTAGACTGCAATTAGGTTAGTTACCATCCACCCAAAACTGAATTGTCAGGTTTTAGGCAGTTTCCCATTCCTCCTTGTAATAGAAATGATAAAACAACAAATTATGTTATATACATGTCTTCATTGGCTAAATAGTGGAAAAACAGTAACTGATATGTTATTCTGATGTGTTGCGACTTTAATATGCATGAGATAGTCTTTCCATTTGCTACTTCCTGAAGACAAAAACAATTAGGCATATTGTTTTTGCTGGGAAGGTGACAGCACATTTTGCAATGTCTGCTGGCTAACTGTAAACATCCATTTACACTGAAGGCTTAATACAGTTGCCTTATCCCTGGCTTCTGTGAAACACACCCCTGCCAGGTGTTTTTTAATTCGCTGTCAATGTGTTATGTCTGGGTGTGGTTTATTCTTAAGCCTCTTTATCCCTTGCCTTTTTTTCCCTACTGTCTCATTTGCTAAACATCTCTGTGTCTACCTCCTGTTCATCACAACTACTACTGAATAAATGTAAACTAGATTTAAGTCTGTGTGAAATTGCGTTGTGTATGACTGTGGCATTGCAGGCCTATCTAGAATACTAAATGACAGGTGTAATTATGCATTTCATGGAAGCAGTGCGCGCATACACACCACAACCGCTGCCTATTGCGCTTGCGTGGTGGGAAGGTGTGTGTGTGTGTGTGTGTGTGCGCCTAGTGTGCAGGCCCAGGCTTTGGGAGGCGCAGGCTCTCCGATGGTTGTGGCGTGTGATTCTTTCCAGAATCCAGGGTTTACTGGTTGCAAATTACTATGCACTAACAGGAGCACCAAAACCTCACAACTGGAAGTCCACCAACAACACCTGTTGGGTTTCCAGGGCTCAGTCGTTTTCCTTCTGCTAAAACTCCATTGTTTTCTTCACTGTGAGCATTGATCCTCTGGCCTTATACATAAGTGCTGAGTTATGTGGCCACTATATAGTACCACTATATGTGCTCCTGTCATTGACTGACAATTCAAAAAAAACATGGTTGTCCTGATCCATTACAATTTTTTTCCCCGTGGCATCTTGAGCAAGAAAAAGCAGCAAAGACATTATACTTTAATTTATAGGCTCCCAACTTGGTGTAAAATAATGTCTAGTGTGATGCAAGTGAACAATTTACATGTCAAGCTAGTTTAATAGTAAGGTGAGAAATGGCAATATCAGTGTCACTGTACAACAGCCATATAGCAGAAGGTTGCCAAACGGAACACGCAAATCAATTAAATGCACCATTTTTAAAAAATATTTTTTATACTAATGTTAAAAAAATACTGTAATCGTTTAGAGCAGTGTCTCCCAAACCTTAAATAGATAATTAAACTGTGAAATTAATATAAAGTAGTACCCCATTGCATTATCTCCAGAAGAAAAAGAGTGTCCACCATTATGACTATCTAGTCTGCTAGCAGGAGCCTTCATAAAACTCTGCCACTATTATAATTCCTTAGTACCACCATAAAAATATTCCTGACACCATTGTAATTTGCCAATATTGTCCTTAGTTCCCCCCATTAGAAACTATGGACGTGTTCAATACCATGAGAATGTTACTAAAAGCTGCAAAAGCTTAAGTACATTTTGCAGGGTGCTGCTATAGACTGCAGACATGTTATAGGGTTATACTAAAGAATGCGAGCAATTATGGGAGATGCTAGAGATTGCAGGCATATTATGGGGCTACTAGGAATTGTACACGTTGTACAGGCATACTAGAGACTGAGGGCTTGATATAAGGGGATACTAGAGACTGAGGGCCTCATATAGGATGATACTGAAGACTGAGAACTTGTTGTAAGGGGTGCTAGAAACTGGGGGCTTATTGTAGAGCAGGGGTCTCAAACTCAATTCACCTGGGGGCCGCAGGAAGCAAAGTCAGGATGAGGCTGGGCCGCATAAGGTATTTCACAAAAAAAGTCAATCAGCAGCTACGGAAACCCCTCCACCCCCCCCCCCCCCCCCCGTCCCTTGCACTGATTTTTTATTTCAAAATCAAATTCACACTGAAGCGAACTATTTTGCCTGCTTTACCTTATAGTTTGCTTCAGTGCTTCCATTACAAGTAATCCGCCGTGTCCCCGCCGCAAAATGAGGGCTGCAGGGGGGGGCAATCCGCCGGCATTTCCTGGAAGGGGCAGAGCTTTCAGCTTCAGCTCTGCCCCTCCTGACGTCAATCGCGGCGCATCGCTGCCTCTCACCCCCCCTCTCTGTGAAGGAAGAGTGAGAGGGACGGGGAGAGGCGGCGATGCACCGCGATTGACGTCAGGAGGGGCAGAGCTGAAGCTGAAAGCTTTGCCTCTTCCAGGAAATGCTGGCGGATTGCCCCCTGGGCGATTTGGGGGCTCTGCAGCCCTCGTTTAGCGGCGGGGATGCGGCGGATTACTTGGGAGCACTGAATTGAACTATAAGGAAGCTTTTGCCGGCGGGGGCCACAAAATATTGTATCGAGGGCCGCAAATGGCCCGCGGGCCGCGAGTTTGAGACCCCTGTGAGGGATAATTGAGACTGAGGGCTTCATATAGGAGGATACTATAGACTGAGGGCTTGTTGTGGGGGTTACTAGAAACTGGGGGCTTATTGTAGGGGGATAATAGAGACTGAGGGATCAGTGTAGGGGGATACTACTGGAGACTGAGGGATGGTTGTAGGGGGATACTACTAGAGACTAAGGGCTGGTTGTAGGAGGATACACTACTAAAGACTGAGGACTTGTTGTGGGGGGATACTAGAGACTGAGGGAGTTTTGTAGGGGGATACTACTAGAGACTGAAGGCTGGTTGTAGGGGGATACTGCTAGAGACTGAGGGCTTGTTGTAGGGGGATACTACTAGAGACTGAGGGCTTGTTGTAGGGGAATACTAGAGACTGAGGGATTGTTGTAGGGGGATACTAGAGACTGAGAGCTTATTGTAGGGGAATACCCTTAGAGACTGAGGGATGGTTGTAGGGGGAAACTACTAGAAAATGAGGGCTTGTTGTAGGGGGATACTAGAGACTAAGGGCTTGTTGTAAGGATATGCTAGAGCCTGAGAGCTTGTTGTAGGGGGATACTAGAGACTGAGGAATGGTTTTAGCGGGATACTACTAGAGACTGAGGGCTTATTGTAGGGGGATACTAAAGACTGAGGGCTTGTTGTAAGGGTATACTAGAGCATGAGAGCTTGTTGTAGGGGGATACTAGAGACTGAGGGCTTGTTGTAGGGGAATACTACTAGAGACTGAGGGCTTGCTGTGGGGGGTGTTGTAGGGGGACACTAGAGACTGAGGGCTTGTTGTAGGGGAATACTAGAGACTGAGGGCTTGTTATAGGGGGATACTAGAGACTGAGGGCTTGTTGTAAGGATATGCTAGAGTCTGAGGGCTTGTTGTAGGGGGTACTAGAGACTGAAGGCTTATTGTAGGGGGACACTACAAATTCAAGACTTGTTGTAGGGGATACTAGAGACTAAGGGAAAGGGAAACAAAAGAAGTAGGTCTTTTATGCCAGGAACAATCTATGAGATTTTCTGGCAGATTTACTGTTAGATCGATTATTTCTAACATGTCCAATCTGATTTCCAAGCATTTTCCAATCGATTTCCAACTGCTTTCTGTTGACATCGGAAATTGATCAGAAAACGCTCAGAAATCGATCAGAAATCAGATTGGACATGTTGGAAATAATCAATTGGACAGTAAATCTGCCCGAAAATCTCATAGTGTGTTCTTAGCATTAGAGGGACCCTAGAAATTGAGGACGTTACAGTTGGTCACTGGTGTGATGCCCATCTATGGGTATGGAAACATGCATACACATGTACAAATCCATGTTCATTACAGGGGAGCCTGTTCTAGCTCCTGTTTTGTAGACTGCAGAGAGCCACAATTTGCAGTCTTTTAACCCAGTGAATCAGGCACAGTGTCTTCAATAATGAAGTGCCTTCACTTGGAAGAAACTTATTTTATGTGCTGTCCTAGTGAGTAAGACTCTGGCTGTATTTAGTATATCTTCCTATTTTTATATCACAGACATGAAACATTGTATAAGTAGTCCTACTAAAGCTAGCCAGTATGTATCTAATATTACTCTATATTTCTGTATAGTTTTGTGCCCTTGATGTCTCCTCATATGAATAGGGAAAGAGGATTTGCAGAATGCAGTAATCCTCTGTATTCAATCAAATTACCATTCAGGATGTTTTGCTGCATCACTCCAGGGATGACACTTTAATCATATGATATTTCTCTTTATAGCAAATATTTATTGAAGTTTGTTTTTCTGAGTCTTCCCATCTTGGGAATAAGGAAATCTCAGACATTCCAAGCAGCCGAGATAATTATATATCTGTCCAGCTGTAATCAAAATAAGGAAGATTTTATTAAGTGTCACTATTCCCACAGCCTCCTTAATTCTCTCCTGTGAAAAATGTCAAATAAGTCCTAATAAAATTTGATGTGGATTAATAGATTTTATTGCATAATATGGCAACAGAGTGTTTTGCCTGGCTGGAACTTCATTAGAGTGGATACTTTGCAGTTTGGTATAATCTATGTGCTTGCTGGATTCGATTTAAGCTTTTAAGCTTTCACAAATCGTCATGATTACATAATCAAAATACGTTGTACAGATTTTCCTGCCTTTTATTTTATGTTTTTTAATTTATCCATTTTAGATAACATTTTGAAATGTTACGCCAGTTCTCTTCCATTAGCAGGGCCTAAGTAAGTTCCATAAGTAAGGCAAAGGGGGCAATTGCCCTCAGGCCCCAGAGTTCATGGGGCCCCCTTTGCCAGCCAAAGATGCCTGAAAATCTGCCCTGACCGCGACAGCCGACGGATGCTGGCCAGCTGCCACCCACTCAGTGTGTGTGGTCTGCCTGAGAATGTGATTGTACCGGGGAGCAGGGCCGGTTCTAGCTACAATGGCCCCGGGGCAACAATTAATATCAGGGCCCCCCGACACTCCCCCCAACAAATTTCACTACAAAGGAGCCAAATAAATGGTAGGATGCCTGGTGGAAGGCTGTGGGCTGTGTCTGTCTGTCTCTGTGGATTGCGTCTGTCTGTCTGTCTCTGTGGACTGTGTCTGTCTGTTCCGTCGTTGTTTCCTGTGTCTGTCTCTTTGTGGACTGTGTCTGCCTGTCTGTGGACTGTGACTGTTTGTCCTGTCTCTGTGGACAGCGTCTGTCCTGTCTCTGTGGACAGCGTCTGTCCTGTCTCTGTGGACAGCGTCTGTCCTGTCTCTGTGGACTGCGTCTGTCCTGTCTCTGTGGACTGCGTCTGTCCTGTCTCTGTGGACTGCGTCTGTCCTGTCTCTGTGGACTGCGTCTGTCCTGTCTCTGTGGACTGCGTCTGTCCTGTCTCTGTGGACTGCGTCTGTCCTGTCTCTGTGGACTGCGTCTGTCCTGTCTCTGTGGACTGCGTCTGTCCTGTCTCTGTGGTCTGAATCTATCTGTTTCTGTGGTTTCGTCTGTCTATGTGGACTGTCTGTCTATGTCGACTGCATTTGTCTGTCTTGTCTATGTGGACTGCGTTTTGTCTGTCCTGTTTCTGTGGGCTTTGTCTGTCTCTGTGGACCAGGGCTGGTGCTATAATAAGGGCGAACAAGGCAATTGCGTATGTACGTCCCACCCTCTAGCTATACTAAACCATGGGTGCAGGATGAGATTCTTCCGCCGCCAGGATTCATGCATAATATGCTCAGCTGGAGCGTTGGGTTCACAAACATTATCTCTGCAGCAAGTGCATTGTTCATTTACCTTCCACCAGGCGTCCTACCATTTCATTGGCTCCTTGTAGTGGAATTTATTGGGGGGGGGGGCGGGGAGTGTCGGGGCTCCGGGGCCCCATTGTAGCTAGAACCGGCCCTGTTCATTAGAGCTGTATCTTTAGTACACTTGATAGTTTATGATTGACAACAGCTGGCAATAGACCCCTCCAGTCAGTGTCTCAAGATCAGCTCTTATTTTCTTCTGAGAGGTGGTGGTGTTTGGCTGCTATCTACCCATCCTCCTTCATAGACATAAACCTGCTCACTTAGCTGTCTAAAATACATGGTTTCCTGTAAATAAAGGCCTGTTGCTTTTCAAGTGAGCTACAACAATGTAAAAAGCGGGTTTACAAAGTTACATACTTGGACTGAAAATGATGTATGTGCCTAAATTTTAATTAGATCACTAGAAAAATACCTACACCACTATAAACTGAAACTGATATAACGAAATATTTCCACCAATATATCCATTTTCTTTTCAAGAGAGAAATACATTTTCTGCAGCACTTTACAGAGTACACTGAATAATGTATACCACTAACTGTCCCTCAGAGGAGTCACAGTCTTATGCTGCAGGCACTCTCATAGTGTAATATCCCTACCATAGCCTAGGCAGGAAGAAAGACAGTTAAGTAACCAGAATGATTTTGGATGTGGGAGGAAATCTCAGTACCCAGAGGAAAGCCCCAAGTATATGGGGAGAACAAACAAACGTCATACAGAAGACAAGAAATTCAGTCTGGACTCTAGCACTGCAAAACAAGAGCGTTAGCCACTCAGCCAGCCTGCTGGCCAAACAATTCACTCTTAAAGAGGAACTCTAGTGAAAATAATGTATTAAATAAAACTGCTTATTTTTTACAATATTCATTTATAGATTATTTAGTCAGTGTTCGCCCATTGTAAAATCTTTCCTCTCCCCGATTTACATTCTGACATTTACCACTGGCGGTAACATGTTTAGTCCTGCCAGGTGATCTGTACGGAATGTTACTTACTGAGAGTTCTATACACAAAGGGAGATGCTGGTTGCTTGACAGTTGGAAAAAGCCGTTATTTGCCACAATGCACTTATGGTGTCCATTGATGGTACAATCTCCCGAACCATCGACTGTACAATCGATCGGATCAGATACAGTTATTGGTGCCGTTTCTGAATTCTCAAACTATTTGGTCTGATCAGATTGCGTATCATTTTCACCTCCATTGGTGGGCCCAAAAGATCGTTTCCAATCGATTGCAACTATCGGATTGGACGGTTGATCATTCAGGAAATTGTACTGTTAACGTTAAAACAGTTAAATAAAAGAAACTATGGTGGGATGCAAAACATTTAAAATAAAAATGGTAGATATAGGCATATATTCATGGTTGTAAGGTCAGTAATTTATATATATAAATGGAGGGATATAATACTGCTCTACTGCTATTTCATCTTCTGTAATGTTTTACAATTAGATATGGATCATTGCTATTAGCTTCAAACTGTTCATGTTGTTCACAGTCACTATGGTCCATATACAATTCACTTTTTCTCCTTAGTTGTCTCCTAGGTGATATTTTCAAAACTTGGCATTACATGTTTTTTAAACCATCAACAAGCAAGAAAATGCTCTGAATCATTTTGATAGTACTTTTTCACCAATTTTGGGTACCTTTTACATTTGGAAAATGCGTAAAAGTTATTTTAACCACTTGATGACCCACCCTTTACCCCCCCTTAAGGACCAGCGCTGTTTTTACTGATCTGTGCTGGGTGGGCTCTGCAGCCCCCAGCACAGATCAGGTAGCAGGCAGAGAGATCAGATTGCCCCCCTTTTTTCCCCCCTATGGGGATGATGTGCTGGGGGGGTCTGATCTCTTCTGCCTGCTGGGTGTTGCGGGGGGGGGCACCTCAAAGCCCCCCTCCGCGGCGAAATTCCCCCCTCCCTCTCCTACCTGCTGCCCCCCCGGCGATCGAGGCTGCACAGGACGCTATCCGTCCTGTGCAGCCAGTGACAGGACGTCCCCTGTCACATGGAGGCGATCCCCGGCCGCTGATTGGCCGGGGATCGCCGATCTGCCTTACGGCGCTGCTGCGCAGCAGCGCCGTACAAATGTAAACAAAGCGGATTATTTCCGCTTGTGTTTACATTTAGCCTGCGAGCCGCCATCGGCGGCCCACAGGCTATTCACGGAGCCCCCCGCCGTGAATTGACAGGAAGCAGCCGCTCGCGCGAGCGGCTGCTTCCTGATTAATTAGCCTGCAGCTGGCGACGCAGTACTGCGTCGCTGGTCCTGCAGCTGCCACTTTGCCGACGCACGGTATAAGCGTGCGGTCGGCAAGTGGTTAAAGAGAAGATGAAAATTGTCTCCTATGAGATAACTTAGGAGAATAAGTTAATTGCATATGGGCCTATGTATGTTACCAAGAGGGAAATTGAAAGAATACATACATATATGCATGTAAAGGTAGAGGGAGAGAGAGAATATAATATGCTGTTATATACCTAAAATCTTAATACAGGTAGTCCCTGACTTACGAGCGCCCGACTATGAACAACCTGCCAATACGAATGGCATGGATTCTGTGTTTCCATGGGAACAAGTAAAAAAAATGATTTTAAAAAATTCTAAGAAAAATGGCTTTTAAACTTGTATAAGCAGGTGCAGAGGTGACACGGAGGGGGACATTGGAGGCACAGAGGAGGTACAGGGGACAGAGATGGCACAATGGCCTTCTGAACAGATTCAGGTTAAGAACGAACCTACAGTCCCTATCTCATTCATTAACCGGGGACTATCTGTAGTGATTAAAAAAAAAATCCTTGATTACCATTGCTGTTTTAGGAAAACCCAATGTAAGGAGAAAATACAATATAGATGGTAGCTGTTCCCTGCAGACAGACCTTTAACCACTTGAGGACCCACGCTTTACTCCCCCTTAAGGACCAGCGCTGTATTCTGTGATCTGTGCTGGGTGGGCTCTGCAGCCCCCAGCACAGATCAGGTAGCAGGCAGAGCGACCAGATCGCCCCCCTTTTTTCCCCCCTATGGGGATGATGTGCAGGGGGAGTCTGATCGCTCCTGCCTGCGTGAGGTTTGCGGGGGGGGGCACCTCAAAGCCCCCTTCCGCGGCGACATTCCCCCCTCCCTCTCCTACCTCCCTTCGTTCCGGAGATCAGAGGCTGCACAGGAACGGATCTGTCCTGTGCAGCCTCTAACAGGCTCCTGCCTGTCATGTGACAGCGATCCCCGGCCGCTGATTGGCTGGGGATCGCTGATCTGGTACAACGCTGCTACTGTTAGCAGCGTTGTACAAATGTAAACAAAGCGGATTATTTCCGCTTGTGTTTACATTTAGCCTGCGAGCCGCGATCGGCGGCCCGCAGGCTATTCACGGAGCCCCCCGCCGTGAATTGACAGGAAGCTCCTGATTAATTAGCTTGCAGCCGGCGACGCAGAACTGTGTCGCTGGTCCTGCAGCTGCCACTTTGCCGACGCGCGGTATGAGTGCGCGGTCGGCAAGTGGTTAAAGGTACAGTCTTTGTGTCTCAAGCAGCAAACATTACTGGATCTTATCTCCATCTTGTCATTTCTGTGGGATGAAGAGTAGTCAGAAAGGTCTAAAATCCTTTCCTGATCATTATTGGTTCTCCTGAGACATGCCAGCCCATGGTATGTCTACCCATGCCTCAAATGGTTTTTAACATTCATACATATTTACAAGCTAGCTGAGATTTGTACCTGCATATTCAGCCAGTGTTTTCAGTCTATGCACAGCTTCATGTTAGTATTAGGAAACTTTAGTTTGTTCAGTAGTATTTAAACAACCCATCTCTGTTACCCCAATATCAATAATTTCACAGAAGCTGCCTGGCAATTTATCAGGCCTATCAATCTACTGAAAAATAGTTTGATATTATCTGATTAGTTTACTCTGGCAAGTACAGCATTGTGTTTTTACAACAAAAGGTAATTGAAGGTCCTCTCTTCTAGAGCATGTATGGAAAATAATGCCTTAATGCATAGTTACATAGTTATTTTGGTTGAAAAAAGACATACGTCCATCGAGTTCAACCAGTGTAAAGTACAACACCAGCCTGCTCCCTCACATATCCCTGTTGATCCAGAGGAAGGTGAAAAAACCCTTACAAGGCATGGTCCAATTAGCCCCTAAAGGGAAAAATTCCTTCCCGACTCCAGATGGCAATCAGATAAAATCCCTGGATCAACATCATTAGGCATTACCTAGTAATTGTAGCCATGGATGTCTTTCAACGCAAGGAAAGCATCTAAGCCCCCTTTAAATGCAGGTATAGCGTTTGCCATAACGACTTCCTGTGGCAATGTATTCCACATCCTAATCACTCTTACTGTAAAGAACCCTTTCCTAAATAAATGGCTAAAACGTTTTTCTCCATGCGCAGATCATGTCCTCTAGTCCTTTGAGAAGGCCTAGGGACAAAAAGCTCATCCGCCAAGCTATTATATTGCCCTCTGATGTATTTATACATGTTAATTAGATCCCCTCTAAGGCGTCTTTTCTCTAGACTAAATAAACCCAGTTTATCTAAACTTTCTTGATAAGTGAGACCTTCCATCCCACGTATCAATTTTGTTGCTAGTCACTGCACCTGCTCTAAAACTGCAATATCTTTTTTGTAATGTGGTGCCCAGAACTGAATTCCATATTCCAGATGTGGCCTTAACCTCCTTGCCGGTCTAAAAAATCCGGCAAGGAGGCAGCGCCGCACATTTTTTTAATTTTTTTTTTTTTTAAATCATGTAGCGAGCCAAGGGCTCGCTACATGATAGCCGCTAAGCGGCGGCATCCCCCCACCCACTCCGATCGCCTTCGGCGATCAGAGTATGCAGGGAATCCCGTTGAGAACGGGATTTCCTGCAGGGCTTCCCCGGTCACCATGGCGACGGGGCGGGATGACGTCACCGACGTCATGGACGTCGGGACGTCATAGGGAATCCCGATCCGCCCCTCAACGCTGCCTGGCACTGATTGGCCAGGCAGCGCAGGGCTCTGGGGCGGGGGGGAGCGACTCGGCGCGGCGGATTGCGGTGGATCGGCGGCGAGCGGCGGCGATCGGAAGTTACAAGTGGCTAGCAAAGTGCTAGCTGCTTGTAACAAAAAAAAAATTATGCAAATCGGCCCAGCGGGGCCTGAGATATCCTCCTGCGCAGGTTACCCCGAGCTGAGCTCGGGATAACCGGCAAGGAGGTTAATAGAGAGTTAAACAGGGGCAATATTATGCTAGCATCTCGAGTTTTTATTTCCCTTTTAATGCATCCCAAAATTTTGTTAGCTTTAGCTGCTTGGCATTGAGTACGATTAATTAACTTGTTGTCAATGAGTACTCCTAAGTCCTTCTCCAAGTTTGATGTCCCCAACTGTATCCCATTTATTTTGTATGGTGCTAGACCATTAGTTCGTCCAAAATGCATGACTTTACATTTGTCAACATTGAATTTCATCTGCCATGTATGTGCCCATATAGCCATCCTATCCAGATCCTGTTGCAATATGACACTATCTTCCTGAGAGTTGATGATTCTGCACAATTTTGTATCATCTGCAAAAATAGCAACATTGCTCACTACTGCATCTACTAGGTCATTAATAAATAAATTGAAGAGCACTGGACTCAGAACAGACCCCTGTGGGACCCCACTGCTAACAGTCTCCCATTTTGAGTACGATCCTTTGACCACATCTCTTTGTTTTCTGTCCATTAGCCAGTTCCCTATCCATGAACACAGACTCTTCCCCAGTCCTTGCATCCTCAACTTTTGCACCAGACTTTTGTGGGGAACAGTGTCGAAGGCCTTTGCAAAGTCCAAGTATATCATATCTACAGCATTCCCAATATCCATATTAGCATTCACTACCTCATAAAAGCTGAGCATGTTAGTCAAACAGGACCTGTCTTTAGTAAACCCATGTTGATGCTGAGAAATAAGATTATTTTCTTCTATGAAGTCATGTATAGTATCTCTTAGTAACCCCTCAAATAGTTTGCATACAACTGATGTTAAGCTTACAGGTCTATAATTTCCTGGATCTGATTTTTTGCCCTTCTTAAATAATGGGAAAACGTGGGCTGTACGCCAATCCACTGGAACTCTGCCAGTTGCAAGAGAGTCACAAAAGATAAGATAAAGGGGTTTATCTATAACTGAACTTAATTCCCTTAGGACCCGAGGATGCATGCCATCTGGGCCAGGTGCCTTGTCTATTTTTCATTTATTTAGTCTTGCCTTCACTTCTTCCTGCGTTAAGTATTTAATATTACAGTTAGAAGATTGAGACTCTTCCGCTTCTGTAGTTTGCAACAGTGCGGTTTCTTTTGTGAAGACAGAAGCAAAGAAAGCATTTAATAACTCTGCCTTACCTTGGTCATCCACTATTGAGTTCCCACCCTCATCCTTTAGGAGTCCTATACAGTCAAACTTTCTTTTTTTTAGAGTTAATGTACTTGTAAAACTTTTTTGGGTTAGATTTGATATCCTTAGCGATATGTTTTTTTTCAGCTTCAATCTTTGCCTGCCTAATTTCTTTTTTACAATTTTTATTGCACTCCTTATAATTGCTTAGTGCGGCCTCAGTCCCCTCCTGTTTTAGGACCTTATAGGCATTCTTTTTCCTCTTCATTTTATCTTTAACCTTTCTATTCATCCATAGAGGCCTTTTTTTATTCCTAGATATTTTGTTTCCATATGGGATATACATACTACAATATTGATTGAGTATACGTTTAAAAGCTTGCCATTTCCCTTCAGTGTCTTCCCCTTGTAGTACATTATCCCAGTTCACCAAACTTAGTGCCTGCCTAATTTGATTGAACTTTGCTTTTCTAAAATTCATAGTTTTAGTGGTCCCGCTGCCCCGTGGCCTATCAGTCACCAGATCAAACGTTATCATGTTGTGATCACTATTTCCCAAATGTTCTTGAACCTGCACATTTGATACATTATCTGGTCTATTAGAAATGATCAGATCCAGTAACGCATTCCCCCTAGTTGGTTCAGTTACCATTTGAGTCAAGTAATTGTCCTGTAGTGCTGCAGAAATCTGCTGCTTTTACCAGAATGGGTAGCCTCAATACTCCAGTCAATGTCTGGAAAGTTGAAGTCGCCCATAATTATGACCTCATTTTTACTTGCAGCTTTTTCAATCTGCTGTAGTAATCGCAGTTCTGCAGCTTCATTAACCACCTTAGCGGTATGGACGAGCTCAGCTCGTCCATTACCGCCAGAGGGTGCCGCTCAGGCCCTGCTGGGCCGATTTGGATGAAATAAAAAGGAGCACACGCAGCCGGCACTTTGCCAGCCACGTGTGCTGCCTGATCGCCGCCGCTCTGCGGCGATCCGCCGCGAGCAGCGGCGAAAGAGGGTCCCCCCAGCCGCCCGAGCCCTGCAAATAGTTCCGGCCAGCGCTAAGGGCTGGATCGGAGGCGGCTGACGTCAGGACGTCGGCTGACGTCACTCCGCTCGTCGCCATGGCGACGAGGTAAGCGAAACACGGAAGGCCGCTCATTGCGGCCTTCCGTGTTACTTCTGGCCGCCGGAGGCGATCAGAAGATCGCCTCCGGAGCGCCCTCTAGTGGGCCTTCATGCAGCCAACTTTCAGTTGGCTGCATGAAATAGTTTTTTTTTTATTAAAAAAAAACCCTCCCGCAGCCGCCCTGGCGATCTTAATAGAACGCCAGGGTGGTTAATAAGAGGTGGCCTGTAGCATACCCCAATAAGCAATTGGCAACTTTTATTTCCACCATGAATATTTACCCAAACGGACTCCACATCTTCGCAATCTTCCTCCATCTCATCGTTGAGGACAGCTGTAAGAGAATTCTTAACAAAGAGACAAACCCCTCCACCTTTTTTCCCTGTTCTATCCCTCCTAAACACATTGTATCCTTTTAAATTAGCTATCCAGTCATGGCTTTCATCCATCCATGTCTCGGTTATTCCCACAATGTCATAGCCTTTGTCATTCAGAATGAACTCTAGTTCGTCTATTTTATTTGCAAGGCTCCGAGCATTGGTTACCATGCACTTTGTATTTTTGCCACCACATTTACCAATTTTGTTTACATGAAATGGGCTATTTGAATTTTTACCAACCTCCTTAATCTTTACACTGTCCCCACCCCCCTCTCCACCCCCCCATAATGTTAGGTTCCCACTGTCTTTTTACCTCATCTTGTCTACGTATTGAGACTTTATCCTCCCGCCTCCCCCCAGATCCTAGTTTAAAATCTCCTCCAACCGTTTAGCCATCTTCTCCCCCAATGCAGCTGCACCCTCCCCATTAAGGTGCAGCCCATCCCTGCTGTAGAACCTGTAGCCGAATGCATCCCTTGAAGTCAGATGGCGGGGTTGTGTAAAGTCTTTGCTTTATGTCCTTATAGGCCAAGTTGGCCCAGAGGCTTCCCAGCTTTCGAGATCCTCTTTGATGACACAGTTCCTCCATAGAATCCTCTCCTTGTGGCCATGCTCTCATCCATGTACAAGTGTATTCGCACTTAGCAGGCGCAAATAAGGTCCGGGCATGCCCAGTAGAATGGTGTACTAAAGTGCAGAGGGAAAAAGCTGTGCATAAGCGGCTCCCCTCTACCGAACATGAGGCGCTTGTTCTTGCCTGGCCCGTCTGTAAGTGCTCGTACATGACACGGCTATGAGAAACATGTGCAATAAATAAGCTTTTATCCAATATGTTTAGAAGGACCCAGTGCTAGAACAGTGGACTGCAGGAGGATTGTGGAAGCCTCTGGACTATCCAAAAGCTTCCCACTACGGCGGTATCTTAAAGAGTAACTGTCAGGCTGCAGAAGCTAATTTAAACCTCTATTCTCCTGTGTTAAACAGTTTAGACGGAAGCCAAAAAGGCAATAGTGAAGATAAAAATCTGTCTTTCATTTGATGTGTGCTTATCAGCAAAGCTGTTAGACCCAAGGTCTTAAGAGGACGCAAGCCGCATACCATACTGCAAAGCATTCTGGGGCCCTCCCCTCGGCTGCTAAGGAGAAGTTACAGGATCAAGTTTCAGCAGCTTGTAACTCAGTCCAGCGCACAGCACTGAAAAATCTCCGGGCAGAGTACACTGCAGGAGTCTGCTATTGTTCCTAGCCACTTAGCTAATTAATATTCACTGCACACTAGTGTTATTCAGTACGAGCTTTTCTGTGATCAGGAAGCAGGCAGGACATGACGACACATTTGGCTTCATAGGAGACAGACAAACATGGAACCTGCCATGAGCTGTCAGGGCCCTTTTCCACCAGCGCGTTTGCGCTGGCTGAATCGCAAAAACGCAAACCGCTAGCGATTTTACAATCGCTACGGTTTGCTTTTTAACATAGGAATCGCGGTAGGTCATTTCCACTACCGCGATTCGTTTTTTACCCGAACGCGAACGCGCGGCGGAGCGATATTTCCCGCGATTTTGCTATGCAGTGCACAGCATAGCAAAATCGCGGCCGCAAAACGTCGGGGAATCGCCGGTTTTGCGATTCAGCAATCGCTAGCGTTCAGCGTGAACGCTAGCGACTGCAGGTGGAAAAGGGCCCTCAGGAGCATCAATCTCTGCATATACTATATACAAATTCTGTGAAGTACAAACGTGGACAGTGAAATGCATATGTAATGTAAGTACAGCC
Source organism: Hyperolius riggenbachi (assembly GCF_040937935.1). NCBI lineage: Eukaryota > Metazoa > Chordata > Amphibia > Anura > Hyperoliidae > Hyperolius > Hyperolius riggenbachi. The sequence goes on from NC_090650.1 coordinate 148,354,808, forward strand.
AATCTTTAGCTACTGATATATGTGTTTATTTTCTCTGAGACCTTATACCTAACAGCTCCTCTTTAACTTTTTGTTAAATGTTTACTGTTGATACGATTTAAAGATCCGGCATGTTGATTCTTTAAGCATTTTCTGCAGATACCTGTACTCACTCTAGATTCATACGCGAGAATGGTCTAAATGTCCGCCTTGGACAAGTTTCATCTCGCTTGTGTGCAAAGCTAGCAAATGTCTGTATATCTCAAATTTAGTTTGTCTCAAATGTTGCATATTGCAGAAAGAGAAGCAATCACATGTACAGTTTGCTCTGCAGCAGAATTCCATGCGCTGTGTGCCTCTGTTCATAGACATACAGGGCTTGAGGATACAGAAGCAAACGGATGGTGGTGCACATGATTCGATGAGAAAATAGATAGTGTTTGTTCTTCAGTATGTGAACACACAGACCTCTGTTTGGTAAGCACTAAAATGAATTAATGAGGCATGTGGCGGAACATGTTTTTGAACATGGAACTCCGTACTAAAATTCTCCAACAAATTAACTTGTACATGGTGTAAAAGCTGTATCGTAATGTACAGTGCTCCTCTGTCAACAGAAAGCCCATCCTTTAACCGCTTAATGAATTACGTTATGAATATCGCAGTCACTTGTATTTTGTAATTTAGTCGTTGCTTCTGTTTTCTATTATGTAAAAATAAGAGCTATTTAGCCCTTTATACCTTGTCTACAGTCTATTGGGTTAACGCCTTTAATGTGAAAAACATTTTTTTCCTTTTAACCTCAGAAAAAATTGAGGGATTAAGGGATAGTAAGGGGAGTGGGGAGCAGATATCTGGGAGCGCCTTCATTGAAGATTCTGCTAGGAGCTGCCCCCAGGACCTCCACCCACACACATGGAGAGGGTTTTCCCCACCTTTTCCTGGGCACAAATTCCTGTTTGCCACAGTCAAGCATTGTTTTGTTAATTGAATCAGCAGGTAAAGTGTGTGTGATGTTTGCTGATAATTCTATGCACCAGTTGCATTGTTTTTTCTCTGGTAATTCGGTTAGGTCCTACCTTTGTTATACTTTATTATTTTCCATGTGTCCAGAGAGCATTTACAAACTTAAAGGACATTTGACCTGAGTTTGGCGTATATGTTGTCCCAAAGTGCATCTCTTCTAAATATGCATGTTATCCCTTTGTTGTCCCTGAAAGCTAAACACACCCCGAGATTCGCTGGAATGCAGTGATGTGTCAGCTTGTTAATTGCCTGGCTGTATTGCGGATCCACTGCTTCCAATAGTTTAAGTCATAAACGCTAAACAAGCATGCAGATGTTTGGCTTAAGTTTGACTACATTTGCCACATATTTGTTTCAGGTGTGTGATTCAGACACTACTGATGCTTGGAAGATTAACAGGATGCCAGGCAACTAGAATGGTTTAAAAGGAAATAAATATGGTTGCCTCCAAATCCCCTCTCAGGTCAGATGCCCTTTAAGCCTAAACTGGATTAAGGTATTGGCTTTTATTTGTTTATGCTAGCTAAAAGCCAGTCATCTGCAAAAAGGAAAAAGAATGTACTAAGCGTTTAGCTAGTTTTCTGATATTTCACATCGCTGCCCACTGCTTCAGTGCAAGGGGCAGCATTTCCTGTTCCACCTTTGCAGCTTGATGAATGAACTGCCCGTGACCACATTAAATGTAAAGCAAGGCTGAATAAAATAGGTGAAATTCACTGCTAGCGATAACACTGGTTTCATTAGTGATGCAAACCTACTCCTTCATGACTACACTTGGCTGTGTCAGGATGACCAATTTACTAGGTGGATAGGATACAAATTGGCAAGAAATGCAGATACTATAAGCAGGAAGATGAAACTGTTTCATTCCCATTGATGAACTTGTATGAATATGTCTGCCCAGCCCTGTTACAAAATACTTTCTTAGTATAATTACACATGACTAAGAATTTGGAATTAATTTGCTATATCCAGCTATAGGCTTGTAGAACATTCATATCGATAATTACACTGAAAGTTTCTGTGGTTGGTTAGGTGTGAAACAGATATTGAGGACTATAGAGATAATAACGTATATATATATATATATATATATATATATATATATATATGGAAGAGAAAAAGAAGGTGTTTCCTGTTCAAGGATCAGCAGCTATTTTCAGTTTTCATTTTGTTTGGTTCTGTAACCTCCTACATTAAAGGGACTCAGAGCACCTCTCGTGGGCATGCCTTTAAGACTCCGACCAATACTGCAAAGTACTTAAAGATGCATACCTTTCTGTAGCTTGTGCTCTCCTCTTTCATTCGGTGCCTGAATCACCATTCTACACCAAATAGTTTTTGTTCGATTTCAATTTAAAAATCGCAGCTGCCATCTTGGCTATGTTATAACTTCCGGGTCACCCCCCTGTCTTCTCTGTTCGAGAAGTGCATCACTGAATAAAGCAGGAAGAGGAAGTGACATGCAAGGCCATTGCAAGAGGCTCCTCTAGAGGGGTCATAGCATGACTTTGTTGGAAGTCGTCTGGCTTAAAGGCATGCCCATGAGAGGTGCTCGGAGTCCCTTTAACAGGAGACCCTGTCGTGTGGAACACTGAGGTACTTTTCCTGAATCTTGAATATGTCACTTGTTTATAATGTAATTCTGTTAACAATTACACTTTCTGTAAGTAAATGCAGTCCTTTCCTAGATAATGTATATGTTACGGCCAGAACCCGAAGTCTGGCCACTTCGGGTTCTGGCCGGTCAGAACTAGAAGTAGCTGTCTTGCTGCGGCCAATGTGTGAAATGAATTGTATCCTGGCGGATCCGTTCTTGTCCCCTGGCTCTGGCTCCTCCCCCCTCCTCTTGGCTTCTGGCAGCCGTGGACACACGCAGTGCAGCCATAGTTGTTCGTGCTGCAGACATTGCTTCTGTTTGCACCCGCTCTGCAGGAACGAATGACACAAATCCTTCATTTCCTGCCGCAACAAACGACTCTGGCTGCATTGCGTGTGTCCCCAGCTGCCGGAAGCCAATAGGAGGGGAGACGGGGGAGGAGCCAGAGCTCGGGGGGAGGAACGGAGCCGCCAGGATTCAGTTCATTTCACACACTGGCCGCAGCAAGACGGCCAATTCTAGTTTTGACCGGCCAGAAACCAAAGTGGCCAGACTTCAGGTTCTGGCCATAACATATGCAAAAAATTCCCATTTACCAATGTGGTTCTATTTTTATAACCCCTTTATTTTCTAAAAGGGAATGTGTTGATACAGTGTTTGATTCAAACCATTTTTTAAATATTGCTAATATTGATTCAGACCCTTTAACCACTTCCCTATCACTGGTTAATTCCCCTCAAAAACGTGGAGTACTGATCGAGGAACAAGAACATGTGTTCACCGATCACTGGGGGGGGCATAAAACATTAGGGGGAAAGCAGCTAAGGGGAGTCGCCAAAATATTTTATGCTGGCCTGTGGTTTATGGTGGCCAACAGATCTCTCTCTTCGATCAGATTCAATCAGAGAGAAATCTGTTTCTTGGTCGATCACCACCAAAATTGCTAGTGATATGGCTACCTTAAGTGGACCTGAACTCTTGCACAGGACAGAAAGAAAACATAGAGAAATGCATCCTGTATGTATTTAGAGATTTTAGCCTGTCTAATGCCCCCTCATCTGTATCTAATCACAAGTTGTAATTTGATCTCTCCCCTGTGTCACCTGCCTGCCATGACAGATAAGCTCATTTGAAAGCGCAGGATGTTAACAATATGTCTGCTTTCATGAAACCAGGAAGTAGAAACACTGCAGATCTATTTCAGAATTTGATCGGCTGTAACAAAAAAAAATGTTTTCTTTAAAGGTTATTAAGCTGTTGCGTATCTTTTAGAGCAGAGAGGAAGTTCTGATTTCAGGTCTGCTTTGAGAGGTCTACCAGCCCTATTACACCTACATCACATACTTTGTATTGTGAGAAATCAAAGATTCTTATCTAATTTTTATCTATTTTGTTTACAGATTATATTTTTGCATTTCATCTATAAGATACATTTTGGGCCTCCAGCAAGCAAGAAAATACTTGAAAGAAGGTTGCTTACTTTTTCAATTATGTGGCAAAAAAAAAATGTTTTATAGATAAGATGAAAAACTATTTCCTAGCAGAAAGTAAATATAAGAAGGGCCTTTAATTTCAAATTCCACTTTCATAACAGCAGATCCAGATCCAGACCCATACATGGTTTTTTTTTCTGATTCTACAAAATGCATGTCCCACATCTGGAAAAACCTGTGCATACACTGAAAACAGTTGCAAATCTGTCAGCACTATAAAATGCCTAATAAAATATACATGATTGATGGAACTTTCCACTGATGCTAAGTTTGTTCATCTGCAACAATATCAGCAGATAAGCAGTGATTGGATAGTAGAGTCAGGTGACAGTCTGGTGCCTAATTATGTTGTTTGGGGAAAATGCCTGCTTTCTTATGATCTAAGATTCCAGGAGTGGTACATACATACACAGGCTATATATATATATATATATATATATATATATATATATATATATATATATATATATATATATATATATATATATATATATATACAGGCATCTCATATGGTGGTTTAGGCCTATTGTTTATGAGGATGGAGACTTCAACTAAAGTTATGCTGGGAAAGGGGCGGTTTGCATTGATTTTTTTTTTTTAATTAACCCTGCCACCATTCACATGCATTTTGTTAGCCAACCCTACAATCGATCATGACCACACATTTTTTTTTTAAACAGCACAAGTAATGTGCCACACATTTATACCTCCACTGATAGGTACCAAAAGCTTACCCGGATCTTCTGAGATTCTAGCAGCATCCCTGAATTCAGCTCCACGAAAGATGCTGGTGCTACCAGTATATAAATCAAGAATAATCACAATCCCTAACAATGAGGACATCTTATCACACAGTTGGTTAGGAAGCCCTTATTGTTCTTTCTAAACAGCACCTAGATTTATTCCCTCTCATCACAACAACCTAGTAGCATCTCCCAATTTGGACTGCCTCCTTGATCATATTAGTGTAGTGTTAATATAGTCCTGTTAACCATCATAATTCTTAGACACTTTGCTGGACCCATACAAGGTACACTTAAGAGCTCCTCAATGTTTATTTAGATATACCACATATACCACGATCTGGAATAATGACACCGTTTATGGAAGCAATAATAGTGCTTCTCATAATTTGCCAGTGTCCAGTTGTGATGTGAGTTGTCATGGTCTAATGCGTCACACATCACACCTAAAGGTGACAAGAAATATCTCTATTCAATTTCATTTTACCTTTCTTATTCCAATGCGTGTAACTGCCCATGTTTCCTGTACTGACTAATACCAGTAAGTACCTGCTTTATATGGGAAAACCGTCATGAAAACTAATGGACACCATTCCTTTCACTTTGGCCTCCCCCTCCCTTCCATTATCCCTGCATAGTCTAGTACATAGCTCCCCAACCCTGTCCTCAAGGCCCACCATGTTATGCTGGAATCCACAAACATTCACAGGTGGGGTAATTAGTGTCTCAGCAGAGCTCCTTAACTACCTCTGTGTATTTCCACAAAATGTACTGTTGGTGGGCCTTGAGGACAGGATTGGGGAACACTGGTCTAGTACACTCTGGGTCACCATTGTTTGTGCAATGCCTCTTTCTGTGATACACCCAACACCAAAGAGTTTCCACTTGTCAGTGAAATACTAGGAATGCCAAACTTGGCAGAGATGCAAGAATGAATCATGAAATTCCTTCATGCAGTATCATTTGATTAATCTGCTTATCTGACTTCAGTTGTTTTGTGGTTTGTCTTACAGACTAAAAAAAGCATACTCATCTTAAATATATTTTTCTGTAGACATTTAAAATTATTAGAGACCCCGCAGTAACAAAAAACTAACTTTTAAAAGTGATGGTTTTCAAGCAGGTTTAAATGTTTACCTGCATTTTCCCCGTTTTTTATTATTATTATTGTGCAGTCTGTGGAGGGTTGGCTCTCATAGCATCGTACATATACTGCTTTGTCCTGACTTAGGCCCCCAATTTTTTGGATCTATATGCAGTACAATAGTGGTAGTAGTAGACGCCCAGTTCTGCCTTTTCACACCTTTGCATGGGTTGCTTCTCAAACTTTTTTATTCCTTTTAAGTTCTCATGTTACCCTTTTCCTATTTGTAATATCAGCTTCATATGAAGCTGCTAGAGAAGAGGCTGCTAGGTCAAGTCCTTATCATTGACTTCTAACTAATGAAGACGTGTAAATTAGTGTAGATTGTGTTAATCCTATCAAGAGGCTTAAAGATTCAGCAATTCAACATGTGCTGCAGAGAAAATCCTGCAAAGTCGACTAGAAGACAATCTCTTATGATCTGCCAGTTCTGGTGTTTGCCAGTGAGAGTGTGCCAATAATGGCGCCTGCAGAGCTGTGCCTATGTCACACAGCTAAGAGCTGCACTATTTTCTCTTTGATTTAATATTTTGATGCCAGTAAAATGGATAGGTAATTTCCACCAAAACTATAGCTCAGAAATTTGGTTAAGTGTAAAGATATTAAAATAAACAAAATTACTTGCTGCCTTGTTTCTCAGGTTCAGCGGCTGAGGAGCTTATTCCTGTGCTGGCAATGTTGCCATCTCGCTGCCTTGTGTGCCAGGCTCACTGAACAAACTGTTGTACAAAGTGTACCTTCTTGTCGAGGGAAAAAAGAACAATCCACTCTGGGCAGACGTATACATTAACATGCATTTGGCAAGCCACGCTGGAGATTAGAGTACTGAAGGTAGTGAGACAAGCCATTGCAGTGAGGACTTGACAGGAGATGGATAAAAACCAATCCAGCAAACTCTTCTAAATATAAATCAATCAGACTTTTTTCCACGACAGTCAATAAATTTCATACAATAAAGGGGGGGGGGGGGTGCGCATCCCTAAAAACATGCTGCAATTGACCGCTTAATCGTTCCAGCGACTACAAATTACATACAATGTTTCTGCACAATTGATTTTTGCCCCCCCCCCCCCCCCCCCAAAAAATGGAAAAATCAAATATCTTGATCGAATCGTGTATGACATTGGATCAGATTTTTATGGCCAATCACTACAGTAGAATCTGGTTATAGTAAACTCTTATGTAGTAAACCTCTGGCTATAGTAAACTCTGTCCCCATGTCCCAACCATGCGCCTATATAAACAATGTATGATTAATAAGGATATACAGTAGAATTCTGGTTATTCTGGTTATCCAGAACTCCACTAACCAGCAGTCTCAACCAACCAGAACAATTCCCAGGCAGTGGATACAAGTACTTGTGTCCACCCCTGGTGGAGGGGTATGCCCACTTTTTTCCTATCTACAGAGAGCGACGTCTTAATCCTGAGTGGGGACAGGTCTAATCTCCTCACCTTCCTATTCAGTGGTTGCCTAGGAGGTAACCCTGGTTTGTGAGTATAACTTTGTACTCTTTAATCATCATCCATTTACCTGTAGATACTACACTATATTGGGTTCTCGGTGTCACTTCTTTTGTAATTCCCAGGCAGTACTCACAGTGGTGAAGGCCAACTTCTTAGGCTGATGCTGTGGGCTCTGCTGTGCTTAGACTAGGTTCCACAGCTTCCCTGAGGTTAATATACTCTCAATTACTGTATATTAACATTTAATACACAGATCATGGTATGGATACAGGGTGGTGTATAATATTGTATTAGCTAAACTTATTTTGAACACTGAGTCTCAAACATGAAGAAAGCTCACTTATCTGGCATCAGCCGATCCCCATTGATGCTGGATAACAGACTCTACTGTAGTAAACTTCTGATTAAGTAAGCTAATGGCCAGGTCCTTTGAAGCTTACCATAAAGGGATTCTACTGTATTACAACCCTTTATTAAATGTTTTGTCTGCTCCCCTTTCTACTCCTCTTACATAAAAGTGACTCTTCATGGATAGATCAGTTCAGGGCCAATCAAATTTGCTTCCTGCATATATAGACTGGCCCAAATCCAAGCTGCATACTATGTGTATAAAATTGGCATGTAAGTCAGAATGATTAGCATTTCATTTCACAGAACAATGCTAATCAGGTGCTCTGCACATCAAGCTACAATCTCATGACTGTCAATGAGTGCTCAGTGTGTACTTGAAAAGGTTTACTCTGGGTCACTTTTTTGACCTGGTGAAGTATCATTTCAGGTGAATGGAAGTACAATAATATGTTAATTTACAGACCTACCAGTAGTTTGACCATGACAGTGTCTTCTACATAAGATAAGTACCTGACTTAGGTGAAGTTAACAGCTTTGTCTCTCTTCCCCAGGAGATGCGCGCCTCTGTTCAACAGCTCCGTGAATTGGCCATTTTCTTTGGTGTAGTGTCCGGAGTAGGATGTGGCACAATGTATTATCTAATACAGAGTAAGTGTTCAGTAGTATGTGGTAGAATCCACTGTATGGCTTGTTTCCTTTATTCTGTTCTTATGGCAGACCACTCATTTGTGTCAAGAAGTCTGTATGTACAGACATGCTGCTTGCCCCCGACCAAGGACTGCATTCTGTTCTGTAGACAGGGGACAGGGAAGGAGAAGATGAGGTAGTAGTACTCCACTGTAGAAATGTCCAATAGTTTTCCACAGGAACAATAGAGGTTAGGACACCATGATCCCTCCTGTTAAATCACTAAAAGGGAGGCCAAAGATGTTGGGGGGGGGGGAGGGCAGCTGTACACTGTACAGCTGTGTAGCTTCTCAGTCAAGGCAATCACAAGTGATCACTTTGGCCAAGGAAAATCTGAAGTGTGCACATAACTACAGGTGTAAGAAGCTAGAGTACAATTCAGTCAGCCAAAATGTACACAGAATGAACATTTGTTGGGTGGCCTGACTTTCTAGGATCACTATATTTTCAAAAGAGAATAATATGGGGTTCCTAGTTCAACCCAGACTAAAAATAACCTATAAGCCCTTGAGTAAAAACTCTGCACAAGTACAATATTGCATTCTCGAAACAAAAGGTAATAACGTGTTCAGTATCTCTTGCGCAAATTGTATAACCCATAATTCCTCATGCAATCATGTGATTGATACGCACCACGTGTAACTGCTATCCCCACTCTCGATGCACCCCTATCTCCTTCCTTATAGAAACACAGAGGATCAGCTCACTGCCCTATTTCCCACAGATTGCAGCAAGTATGGATGGATGTAAGAATACAGTGGAAGTGTACTAATGTGTTGTGGTAATACATTATATGTAATGGAGACTTTGGGCCTACTTTATATATATATATATATATATATATATATATATATATATATATATATATTCTGTAGGTAAAACCACAGCTTCTACCAATAGCACATTTTGGGCTGTCACATAGTTCCTTCTTAGCCTGTTCTGTTGGAAGATGTTTTGTTGGATGCTTTTATTTTTATTTCTATTTGTCTTATTATTCTTTTATAACGATCATCAGGTCACCAATTTAGTTAACTTGGTGACTTGTATAAGAATATTTATGTACTTATTGAAATTGTTCTGTTATGACACTACCAAAAATATTAGACATGACTTGATGTTTTTGTATGACTGGCTTCTCTATTAATGACTTTTATAAAAACTGTTGTCCTATAATAAACAACACGTGTTTTTTGCAGAGTCGTTTACCAAAAAAGATTATTATACAGGAGCCCTAGAAAAGCTGGAGTCTCAGCCCAGTGCTCTAGAGACCATTGGAGCACCTCCCCTTAAAGTTCACCATCTCAGCTTAATGGACCAATACAACCATGTGGATAAATCAGCAGCTCAGGTTAGTTCATCTTAGCAGTGACAAAGATCATATATAAAAAAACTTTTTTTAGTTAGCCATTTTATTGCTATCCTGAAAAACAATGGGCTTGATTCATGAAGCTGGGCTGCTGCAGCAGGGCGAGCTCCATGACAGCAACACGATCTAAACCCTGAGCTGCACACTACGTGCGGTCTTGCAGCGTAGCATGCCTTCCTTAGTCACTAGCATGGCCCCTACTATGTTAATTCATTGACATAGTAACTAAGTTAATTAACATAGTAGTGGCAGCACTAGTAAAGTATCACAGATGCAATACCTCACAGCAGCAGCCAGCATCCAATGGAGCGCACGTTGCTAGGTAAGCAACGAGCATAGATAAGAAAGGTACACTACGCTGCATGACCGCACATAGCGTGCCTCCCTGGATTTAGGTTGCGCTACTTCATGAATCAAGTTCAATGTTTATAGCTCTGTTCTTTTATTATATTTCAGTCTCTTTTTATCATATTTTTATGTTAAATCAAACCTTTTAGTATTTGGAAGTCTAAATGGTGCACAGTTTTTCCAATATCTTGAGCAGGCTAACAGCCAATATTATATTGTGTGAAACCACGCTGCTGTGTTTGGTAAAACAGGTGTGGTATGTATTCCAACAGAAGCAATGAACATGTATAAAGACAGATTACATATTTTTTACTAGTGTTTTCAATGAAAAACAAACATGACAAAAAAAATGACAATTCCACACATACCCCTCCCAAATCAGGTCTCCCTTGCTGTCAATTGTCAACACATGCTATAAAGGATGCCAATGGATAGAAAATAAATATGCCAATGGATACAACAAATCATACATTGAATCCGCTGTGACCGTATACAGTGAAATCTGGCATAGTGTGGACCTAGCCTTAATATGAGAAACACTGCTGGCATTGCTTGGGGCAGAAGGAACACAAGGAATAGAAAGAGGCTACTTCCAAATTTGTGGAAGGAAATGTGGAAGCTAAGCCTTTTGAAAGGAGTCATCATACTCCCAATATTTCCTGTAGTGTCGACCCTCTTTCCTTTCTCCTGTGTGGTGGTATGCAAGCTACAGTATCGTCCGGTCGTTTAGCAAATTTTAAGAATAATCAAATGACAAACTAGCTATAGACATCATTAAGGTCTGCTAAGCACAGCATCATTTTTGAATACAGCAAAGTCCTTCATGTTGTGACAGTTAAAAAACTTGTTTGAAAATGTTGACAAAGAGTTCAAGCAAATTATCACAAATACTAGGCCTCTTACCATAACAGGCACTAGAACAGTTGCAGTTTCCTGCATAGGAGAAAGCACTTCAAGAGGCAGCAGAGTGTGGAGCTTCTGCTGAGAGAACCTGTCCATGACAGGTTAACTGTAAAACAAAACCTAAAGGCTTGTACACAGTAGTAATAATAGTCATCCAAAATGATCATTCTTGATTGTTTGGGGCAGCCTTTTACCGTAAGAGCATGCAGTTAGGCTACGTGTCAGTCTATGTGTTCTGCTCTATGAAGGGGGGTTGCTTCTACCCGTTGTGGAAAAAATACAGTAGTGATCTAGCACAATTTTCTAGCATGTCCAATCACTGAAAGCTGTCGTCAGGCTTTGAGGAGACACCAATAGACACTTCCAAAGTTAAGGTGATCGCCTTTTCCAATCTCCCATCAGGTCCACTTATGGTTTCTTTGTTTATATTGGTTATTTTTGTGTACAGTGAGGGTATTTGAAGAAGGTTATAGATACGAGTGTTTGTGCACCACACAGCTTTAGAATGGTCAACAACCTGCCCAAGACAATAATCTATCAGTGTCTGTAGCATTGACGTGCAGGCTGTATCGTTATATTTATGTCTCCTGCAGCAGTGCTCAATCGCTATAATTACATTGACTTTATAGCTATAATTACTATCCTTTGCCGAATACTGTTGGTACTATAGCTGCAATGCACAATGACATTTTAATTGAAGATTATATAAATAAATTCAAGTGTGTGTGAAGAAGCAAATTCCCTAATAATGGATGAACTGTTAACTGTCTTTTTTGGATGAAATGATGTGTATGTCCTGGTTGACTGACCATGCGCTATTTGATAAGAGGAGGAAGGGTTCCTGATTGGGTATACAGACTTGGAAAAGACAGCTGATTGTGAATATGAACAATGATGTTGGCTGACCTGTATTATAAAGTCTTGTACACACATCCAATTATGATTGGCCAATCTTCACCTCAATGTTCTATGAGGGCCAACAGATTTTGAATACTATGAATAGATTGTGTAGGTAAGTTCTCATACTACATGAAGGTGGCAACATTGGCCAATCAAAATTGGATGTGTGTATGCACCCTAAAGATAACCACAAACGTGACATTTTTAGTGAAGAATCGTTTGAGCAATCAAATAAAGTAAATCAGATTGGAAGAAAATTAACTCTGTTGATGTTTCCAATTGACTCCAAACAATTCTAAAAGCAATTGTTCTGTGGCAAATTTGTTGATCACGAATTCATTTTTTATAATTGGTTGTGATGGATAGGAAGCATAGACTGATTAAATGATGGAGAAATAATCAATGTATTATGACGTTTTATTTCCTGATTGCATTTATCTGATCACTCATACAATATTTTGCTAAAAATTGAACAGTTAGTGGCCACCTTAAGGTTGTACTGGCCTTAAAGAGAAACTCCGACCAAAAATTTAACTTTATCCCAATCAGTAGCTGATACCCCCTTTTACATGAGAAATCTATTCCTTTTCACAAACAGACCATCAGGGGGCGCTGTATGGCTGATATTGTGGTGAAACCCCTCCCACAGGTAACCCCTCCCACAAGAAAAGTTCAAACTTTTGGCAGTTTCCTGTCTGTGAACCTTGTTACAGCTGTTTCCAACTGCCAAAAACCATGCAGCAGCTACATCACCTGCCAACAGTAAAATGTTCACTGGAGTTCCTCTTTAAGACTTTACATTAACTCATAACAGAGTATAAAATCAAGATGTAAGATTTAAAGCAACCCTGAAGTAAAAATGCATTTATTAGATGATTCATTGTATGTATTTTACTATAAAGGTACATATCACAAAGAACTGAGTCTCTTTTTTTATGTATGTTCAGTTTAGGGGCTTCATTTTAAGACTGTATTCTAAACAGCAGCCATGCCAAATCTGCCTTGCTGAACTGAAAAAACAAACTGAAGTAATGACACTTTAAACTTTCCAGCACTAAAACCTTATAACAATCCTACTCACTCTCTCACACACTCTTTTGACTTCTATTTACTTTTCAAGAAACAGACTGAATTCAACGAGCTGTTCTGCGTCCTACTAAGCATAATACAGTACATACAGAGGCACCAAGCAGAGTAAAACAATGTTCTAAAAATGATAAAAAGAGAAGTCGAGGTGGACTTACCTCCCTCTGGTAGTGGACATGTACTCAAATGCAGAGTAAAAAATATACAATTTATTCACAGCTCCATAAAATCGCAACGCGTTTCGCGGTCAACAGTCTCGCTTCATCAGGCAGTACAGGAGCATATAAAACTGGTCCAGGTCCATAAAACGTGTGAGCGCTCACACGCTTTATGGACCTGGACCAGCTTTATATGCTCCTGTACTGCCTGATGAAGCGGGACTGTTGACCGCGAAATACGTTGCGATTTTATAGAGCTGTGAATAAATTGTATATTTTTTACTCTGCATTTGAGTATATGTCCACTACCAGAGGGAGGTAAGTCCACCTCGACTTCCCTCTTTTTATTATTTTTAGAACATTGTTTTACTCTGCTTGGCGCGTCTGTTCATACATATTACAGCATGATTAAGTCCACCCCTGGTGGAGGGATTCTTTCCCCATTTTCCTATCTACAGAGAGCGACTTTTATACCTGAGTGGGGTCAGGTACTAATACTCCCCACCTGCCTGTCAAGTGGTTACCTGATGGTAACCCACCTTTGTGAGTATAAGAACATTTGACATTACATTATATATTGAGCTTACCAGAGAATATTGCACTATTGGGCTCTTGGTGTCCTCTGTTTTGTTTTTACATAATACAGTACAAAGTTTGTGCTCAAATTCTAACAGTGCATTAACATTCATTATGGAAGATGTCATATGGATGTGAACCAATTCCCATAACACTGATGCACTGACTCTCTGTAGGCTGCTATCCAATACTGTTTCTGTATTTGAACACAGGGATGCTTTGTTAAGGTGTTGCAACACAAGATAAGCTGGTCAACTCACTCACTTCCATTGTATGGGCAGGAAGTTTTGAATCAGGATGATACTATTTATTAATTGTCATTCATATGTATTATTTACAACAGGATATTGTAGGTGTACTCACATCCATGGAATAAATCTCCCAGCATGCATTACAGAGGTAGGGGTGGGGGGCAGACGTGCAAAAAGCAATTGACCACGCATCGCCAGAAGCCCGTGTGAACCGATCCTTAATACAACATATGCCAGAACTGGCCATCATGTGTTGCAACATTTGTAACAAAGCATCCGTATACAGATATAGTCACAAACTTTTATATAACTGCGGTTTGTCAAACAAGGACTATAATGTGCTGGCTATGACTGGTATATTCATCAATTTTGCCTTTGCTTAATACTGCTGTAGCATCAAATTCACTTGTGTCATCATGATACTTCTGGGATTCAGCACCAGTATATACAGTGGAATCCTGTATCTATTGTGATCATGCTTGGGCTTAGTAATAGGTCAATTAGGGATTGATTCTCACTCTCGCTTATCTCTCCTTACTTATAGTTAACCATATGTTTAATAAATATTTTCAGCTCTTTCCAAGCTAAAAAAAAAAAAAAAATCAAGATAAGTTGTTTCTGATTATCTTAACTAATCAGGTTCCTGGTAATGTTGACATTTCAGCTGTGTAGCAACTGATACACAGAAATATCTTTTTCCTTACTTATGACATGTATTGTTATACTCAGCATAATCTAGACTCTCTCAGGGAAATATTTTTCCAGACATTATTCTATTCTATGGGCATTTTACAGGGAAATATAGATGTGAATGCAGAAAATACATTTGTTTTGTTCTTGTTTCCTAATTTCAAATGACAATTGCCATTGCTATAAAACTCCTTAAAATCTAAACTTTGGCTCTTCCCAGTTAAAATAATACCACATGTGCTTTATTTCATTAGTAGTTGGGCGTGTAATGTATCATTATCCCTAGCCTGCACATCTGTCGTGATCACTACGGTGACAGTTTGGGGGCCCTGATGCTTTACAGATGCATCACCAGGCAATGGCCGAGCAATGCATCAATGGGGGCCTGAACTGTCACCCTAGTGATTGGGCAGCAGTCATTAAAGGTGTGCATGGGTGACACTAGGCCAGGTAGGGGTTAACTCTTCACTAAAGGAAAAAAAACCTTAATTCTTTACACTGCAAATCTGCCACTTTTTCAACTTTTTTTCCCCTTAACTTTAAATAAAAGATTGCTACTATGTGCACAGCAATCATTTCCTTTTCAATGGAGTGCACAGTAAATCTATGACCAGGAACGATAACTAGTTAAAGGGACACTAAGTCAAACAAAAAAAATGAGTTTTACTCACCTGGGGCTTCCAATAGCCCCCTGCAGCTGTCTGGTGCCCTCGCCGTCTCCCTCCGATCCTCCTGGCCCCGCCGGGAGCCACTTCCTGTTTTGGTGACAGGAGCTGACAGGCTGGGGACGCGAGTGGTTCTTCGCGTTCCCAGACACATTAGCACCCTCTATGCTGCTATATGGTATATGATATATGCTATAGCAGCATAGATGGCGCTATTGCGGCCAGGAACGCGAAGAATCACTCGCGTCCCCAGCCTGTCAGCTCCTGTCACCGAAACAGGAAGTGGCTCCCGGCGGGGCCAGGAGGATCGGAGGGAGACGGCGAGGGCACCGGACAGCTGCAGGGGGTTATTAGAAGCCTCAGGTGAGTAAAACTAATTTTTTTTGTTTGACTTAAGTGTCCCTTTAACTTCAATGTTTTTCTAAGATAATTTTTTGTACTTTTGTGCTTGTTGAGTGCTTAAAGGACAATTGAAGTGAGAGGTATATGGAGGCTGCCCTATTTATTTCCTTTTAACCACTTGCCGACCGCCCACAGCCGATGGGCGGCGGAAAGTGGACGCCGAAAGGACCGCAATACGCCCATCGGCGCTGCTTCCTTTCGGCATGCCCGGGCGCGATTGCGTCACTGGTGACGCGCCCTTCCCCCGGCAACTGGCTCCGCCCACCCGCGACGACAACCCGCCAGCCGTTCGGAAGCGCCGGCGGGTTGTTAACCCCACGATCGCCGCATACAAAGTGTATAATACACTTTGTAATGTATACAAAGTGTATTATACAGGCTGCCTCCTGCCCTGGTGGTCCCAGTGTCCGAGGGACCACCAGGGCAGGCTGCAGCCACCTTAGTCTGCACCAAACACACTGATCTTGCCCCCCTTCCCTCTGATCGCCTACAGCACCCCTCAGACCCCCCCCCCCCCTGCCCACCCCTCAGACCCCTGTTTACACCCAATCACTCCCCTAATCACCCATCAATCACTCCCTGTCACTATCTGTCAATGCTATTTTTTTAGTGTAGGTCCTAACTGCCCCCTGGGGGCTCCTCATCACCCCCCCCCCCACCCCTCAGATTCTCCCAAGACCCCCCCCTGTGTACTGTATGCATCTATCCCCCCTGTAATAACCCACTCATCACCTGTCAATCACCCCCTGTCACTGCCACCCATCAATCGGCCCCTAACCTGCCCCTTGCGGGCAATCTGATCACCCACCCACACCATCAGATCGCCCGCAGACCCGACGTCAGATCACCTCCCAAGTGCATTATTTACATCTGTTCTCTCCTCTAAACGCCTACTAATTACCCATCAATCACCCCCTGTCACTGCTACCCATCAGATCAGACCCCTATCTGCCCCTAGGGCACCCAATCACCCGCCCACACCCTCAGAACGCCCTCAGACCCCAGCCCTGATCACCTCGCCAGTGCATTGCTTGCATCTATTCCCCCCTCTAATCACACCGTGAGACACCCATCAATCACCTCATGTCACCACCTGTCACCCCCTAGCACACCTACCCATCAGATCAGGCCCTAATTTGCCCCGTGTGGGCTCCTGATCACTCGGCCAAACCCTCAGGTCCCCCTCAGACCTCCTTCCGATGACCTCCCCAGTGCATTGATTGCATCTATTTTCCCCTCTAATCACCCCCTGAGACACCCATCAATCACCTCCTGTCACCCCCCTAGCACTCCTATCCATCAGATCAGGCCCAATACAACCTGTCATCTAAGAGGCCACCCTGCTTATGACCGGTTCCACAAAATTCGCCCCCTCATAGACCACCTGTCATCAAAATTTGCAGATGCTTATACCCCTGAACAGTCATTTTGAGGCATTTGGTTTCCAGACTACTCCTCACGGTTTTGGGCCCCTAAAATGCCAGGGCAGTATAGGAACCCCACAAATTACCCCATTTTACAAAAAAAACCACCCCAAGGTATTCCGTTGGGTGTATGACGAGTTCATAGAAGATTTTATTTTTTATCAAAAGTTAGCGGAAATTGATTTTTATTGTTTTTTTTTTCACAAAGTGTCATTTTCCACTAACTTGCGACAAAAAATAAAACCTTCTATGAACTCACCATACACCTAACGGAGTACCTTCGGGTGTCTTCTTTCTAAAATGGGGTCACTTGTGGGGTTCCTATACTGCCCTGGCATTTTAGGGGCCCTAAACCGTGAGTAGTCTAGAAGCCGTGAATAGGACGTTGGGCCCCTTAGTGCACCTAGGCTGCAAAAAAGTGTCACACATGTGGTATCGCCGTACTCAGGAGTAGTAGTATAATGTGTTTTGGGGTGTATTTTTACTTATACCCATGCTGGTTGGGAGAAATATCTCTGTAAATTACAATTTTTTGATTTTTTTTTTTTTTACACACAATTGTCCAAGTTAGCGGAAATTGATTTTTATTGATTTTTTTTCACAAAGTGTCAATTTCCGCTAACTTGTGACAAAAAAAAAATCTTCTATGAACTCACCATACTCCTAACAGAATACCTCGTGGTTTTGTCTTTCTAAAATGGGGTCACTTGTGGGGTTCCTATACTGCCCTGGCATTTTAGGGGCCCTAAACCGTGAGGCATAGTCTTGAAACCAAATGTCTCAAAACGACCTGTGAAATCCTAAAGGTACTCATTGGACTTTGGGCCCCTTAGCGCAGTTAGGGTGCAAAAAAGTGCCACACGTGGTATCGCTGTACTCAGGAGAAGTAGTATAATGTGTTTTGGGGTGTATTTTTACACATACCCATGCTGGGTGGGAGAAATCTCTCTGTAAATGGACAATTGTGTGTAAAAAAAAACAAAACATTGTCATTTACAGAGATATTTCTCCCACCCAGCATGGGTATGTGTAAAAATACACCCCAAAACACATTATACTACTTCTCCTGAGTACGGCAATACCACATGTGTGACACTTTTTTTGCAGCCTAACTGCGCTAAGAGGCCCAAAGTCCTATGAGCACCTTTAGGCTTTACAAGGGTGCTTACAATTTAGCACCCACCAAAATGCCAGGACAGTAAACACACCCCACAAATGACCCCATTTTGGAAAGTAGACACTTCAAGGTATTCAGAGAGGGGCATGGTGAGTCCGTGGCAGATTTCATTTTTTTTTTCTTTTGTCACAAGTTAGCAGAAATGGAAACTTTTTTTTTTTTTTTTTTTTGTCTCAAAGTGTCATTTTCCGCTAACTTGTGACAGAAAATAAAATCTTCTATGAACTCACCATGCCTCTCAGTGAATAGTTTGGGATGTCTTCTTTCCAAAATGGGGTCATTTGGGGGGTATTTATACTATCCTGGAATTTTAGCACCTAATGAAACATGACAGGTGCTCAGAAAAGTCGGAGATGCTTCAAAATGTTTTTTTTTTTAATCAAAGACATGTAGCACAATAAATTTGGACAAAAATGTATACAGACATTTACTTTATTTGACAAATTTTATCACAAAGTTAAAAAAATCTTTTTATTTTTTTGACAAAATTCATGTCTTTTTTGATGAATATAATAAAAACTAAAAATCGCAGCAGCAATCAAATAGCACCAAAAGAAAGCTGTATTAGTGACAAGAAAAGGAGGGAAAATTCATTTAGATAGTAGTTTGTATAACCGAGCAATAAACCGTTTAATCTGCAGTGGTCTGAATGGAAAAAAAGGCTCTGGTCCTTAAGGGGTAGAAAGAGTGTGGTCCTCAAGTGGTTAAGCAATACCAGTTTCATGGCTATCCAGCTGATCCTCTTCCGCTAATACTTTTAGCCATAGCCCCTGAATAAGCAAGCAGCAGATCAGGTGTTTCTGGCATTATTGTCAGATCTGTCAAGATTAGCTGCATGCTTGTTTCTGGTGTGATTCACTCACTACTGCAGCCAAATAGATTAGCAGAGCTGCCAGGCAACTGGTATTGTTTAAAAGGAAATAAAAATAGCAACCTCTATATTCTTCTCACTTCAGTTGTCTTTAAAGGAAACCTAAAGTGAAATAAAGGTGGCCAATTTAACTTGCCTGAGCTTCTTCCAGCCCCCTGTAGCCCTCCTGGCCCTTTGCTGTCTTTCTGCACTCAGCTCTGCTGTTTTGAAAGTAGCATACGTGTTCCCGGGGCACGCGCCTCCCGTCCACGCTTCTAATAATGGGAGTGTTCTGTGCATGCGCAGTTCGTAAAAATTGCTACTACGTATGCACCAAATGCTCCTGGCTATGGGAGTGTGATTGAGGAGGCACAGGGCGATGCGTGCACAGTAAGCCACGAGTGGACCAGTCAGCCAGCTTTCGGAGGGGGAAGCCGCTGAATTAGACAGAGCAAGGGGCTGGAAGAAGCCCCAGGTAAGTTAACCACTTAAAGGACCTCTATCTTGTCAAAGATGTAAAAAATATAAAATACATGTAAACACATACAAATAAGAAGTACGTTTCTTCCACAGTAAAATAAGCCACAAATTACTTTTCTCCTATGCTGCTAACACTTACAGTAGGCAGAAAATAATCTGACAGAACCAACAGGTTTTGAGGGCTAGTCCATCTCCTCATGGGGAATTCTCAGCATGGCCTTTATTCTTTATAAAAGACACTCCCTGAAAAGGATTTATACAAGGTGCTGGGCAGCCTCCCTGCTCGTTGCACACTTTTTTGGCAGTTGGACGGAGCCACTGTCATTAACTAAGTGCTTTTGAAAATAATGAAAACCCTGAGAATCCCCCATGAGGAGATGGACTAGTCCAAACCCTGTCGGTTCTGTCAGATTTGTATTACCTACTGTAAATGACAACAACATACAAGAAAAGTAATTCACATCTCATTTTACTCTGGAATAAATGTACTTCGTATTTGTTTGTGTTTACATGTAATTAAAATTTTATGATTTTTACGATAGTGGACCTGGTCCTTTAAGGCAAAATAGACATTTATAAACATTCTCTTTGTGCTCTAATTAGTGCAAATAGGACATTAAATACATTTTTCATTTTGCCAAAATACAAGTGCAGGACACGCCTGTTCTAACCTCTTTATTAGGCGTTGCGTTGTTAAACTGACCACTTTTATCTTCCTTTAGCTTCCCTTTACAGTACACCTGAAGTGAGAGGGATATGAATGCTGACAAATGTATTACCTTCCAACTCAGTTTGGCCTGCTCGGCTTTGGCCCTCTGGACCAGAGACTTTTTTTTTCATTTTTTTCTTTGTGATCACTCTGATTGGCTCACAGTGATCACAGGGTCAGGAGCCAATGAAATTGCCTTGATTGTAGTACAGCGCGCGATCACATCCCGTGCATGGGAGCCAGTGTAATTAAATCTACGCTGCATCAAGCTTAAGCAACTACAGTTCCGGTGTTGCTTTAACTACGGCCGGTCTCAATGCGGTTATAAACCATGCACATTGCCTCGCTTTCCTAATGCCCCTGCCTCTAGAACTTTAGCTATAGACCCGTTCAGGCTGCTGGAGAGATACGCAAAGAGCGCACTTCACTTACGTCAGACTGGCTGCGACTGGCTGAAGTGACGGTACCGGAGCAGCAGGCAGCGGAAGATGGCGGCGTGGGAGCGATCTGAGCTTATGGGGCTGGGGAAAGCCCCAGATATGTATAAAACGCAGGGCTGTGGAGTCGGTCCAAAAATCCACCGACTCCGACTCCTCAGTTTAGGATTCCTCCGACTCCACGACTCAGACTCCTCTAATTTGCATATTACAATTTTGTTGATTAAAAGTATGAAACATGAAATTCGTCTTTTAACTGCCAACGCTTAGGAATTTTACAAGACAACTGAAGTGAGAAGGATATGTAGACTACTATATTTATTCCCTTTAGACTAAAACTAGTCCTTGGTAAGAGTACTTGTGAAAGGTACAAACCGGAACAAAGAACATCTATCAGGCCCTAGGCAATGTAAGTGTGGGTACATGTAAGAATGATGTGCAGGTACTCTGCAGGGGAATGAGGAGATTGTAAACCGACAACACCTCTGTGTTCAATGTGCACAGCATTCTCAGTGGATTCCCTGCAGCTCTGTGGGGAGTGCATATGTAGAGTATAGTACTACTGTGTAACAAAGTAAACCTGAGACAGATGAAATTAAAGTTTTATACATACCTGGGGCTTCCTCCAGCCGCCTTCAGGATAATCAGTCCCTCGTTGTCCTCCTCCGCCACCTGGATCTTCTGCTATGAGTCCAGGTACTTGAGCCAGTCAGGCGTAGTGCGCATGCACACACTCCGCAGCCAGGAGCATACTACACCTGTGCAGCACTATTGCGCAGGTGCAGAATGTTCCTGGCTGTGGGAGCGGCATGCGGCCGGACAGCGCTGACTGGCTGAATTACCAGGACTCATAGCAGAGGATCCGGGTGGTGAAGGACAGCGAGGGACTGATTAGCCTGAAGGGGGCAGGAGGAAGCCCCAGGTATGTATAAAACTTTACTTTTCATCCGTCTCAGGTACCCTTTAATTTGTAGTCACCAAACCAAATTTTAACAACATATCAAATTATTTGATTTCATCAGCAAAGGGAGTGCATACATTTGCATAAATCAGCATCAATGCAGAATTATTTCCATCTCGTTGACCATCTCTATTAGTGACACAGCTACACATCAGGCTTTATTCTTACAGCATAGATGTTATTTAGTATATATAAGAGATTCCTGGGTACACATCATATATACAGTCACAATCAGATATGTATATCTGACCTTAAAAATACGGGGACTGCTTTATTGAAGCAGCACAAGTAACTAATTTTGATTGGTTTATTTCATTTTTGTGGACTAAGCACAGCTATTACTGTATATATACTTTATATATACATTATTTTTAATGACTATTATCTGAGAAATAGAACATTTTATCATATTTTCTAGTTTAATTACAGTTACAAATTCATTAGGAGTCGGAGTCGGTGCATTTTTTCCCGACTCCGACTCAGACTCCAGGCACCCAAAATTGCCCGACTCCACGACTCCGACTCCACAGCCCTGATAAAACGTTTTCATTTCAGCAGCTCTGGTACACTTTGAGGTGAAAAACATACAAGGTAAGAATTGGTGATATTCCACAGGTGGAGAGAGGTTATCAAAAGCAACCATTAAATTCTATGGCTGTGGGGCGTGGCTACCGCTCGATCCGGATGGTTGTGTGCCTCTGAGCTCCGTCCTTACCGCCGCTGATCTATCCCCCTAGGCGAGCTTTTTTCAAGCATTTTTTCTCAGGGACACCTGCCTCATTACCCCGGAACGCTGATGGGACCAAAGAAAGCGCAGAAGCACCAAGCTGAAGCGGAGGCCATGGAGAAGTTCCTCCGTGATACTCAGCGCTCACAAGATGGCGTCTGTTTGGGACAGGCAAAAGACCTTCCTCAGGCTGCAACTGGGAAGTCTGTGTCTCCTCTCACTGCGGAGAGCATGGAATTTCTACTGACTCGCCAGAAAGACTCCCTGATGGCTCACATGAATAAGCTAATTACATTTGCTACAAAGGAGCTGAAGACTGAAATCGCTGCCATAGGTGAATGCACGAGTGCTCTGGAGAAGAAGACGGATGATCTCATAAACAAGCAGAACATCTTGGAGGATGAACAGACCCAGGTTCACTCTGACATACGCTTTCTCCGGCTAGCCCAAGAGGACTCTGAAAACAGAGACAGACGCCAAAATGTTCGCATCAGGGGGATCCCTAACTCTGTGACCACAGACATTCTATGTGAGTACCTGCTCCGTTTATTTAAACATTTAATCCCTGACCAACCTGACGAAATGTGGCGTCTAGAAAGAGCTCACAGGGCCGTGGGAGGCTCGCTAAGGAACTCACAAGCACCCAAAGACGTCATCATGCGTTTTCATTATTTTGAGAGTAAAGAGGCTCTTTTGAATGTCACCAAAAACATGGCCGCAGTAAACTTTGAAGAGAACTCACTAAGCTTTTACAGTGATCTCTCTCTGGGCACTCTTGAGAAGAGACGCCAGCTTTGCCCACTCACTTCAGCTCTTAAAGAAGCAGGAGTACGCTACAAATGGGGATTACCCTTTAAATTGATTGTGACACGAGACAGTCGCACCTACATCTTGCAAAACCCTGACGAAGCTTCGGATTTCTTTAAGAAACTAGGACTTTCGCGCTCTAACGGGAAATCCCTGGATTTCTCATCTCAACAAGACTCTATTCCGGCTGCAGCATCCCCTCCTAACAGACAAAGGATGTCACCGGACTGGTCTGCTGCTGACTCGAGACGTAGGGAGTCCCCCTCCGAAGCAGGATCAAATCCGGCCTCACCAGACCCATTTGTTTGATCTCTCCATGCTTACATAGCTTTCCCTCAGTACCCCCTGGGATTTTTTTTTTTACATACTGAAGGCGGCTCGGACACGTCAACCTACGTTTTGAGCTGAAACTCGTTCTCCCACCTTACTGCCTAATACCTTATCACTCTGTGCCTCCATTCTTATGTATCAAGCTTGGCAGGACTTTGGCAGTATGGCATCCATGCGTAATGGATGCGGTGATGGTTTATTACAGACTGTTTGTTCTCTGTTTATTCTGTTTTTGTTTAACCCTCTCAGGTTCGACCCTTTAATGTACAGATAAGAAAAAGACACCGAGAGCCCAATATGGTGTAGTATGCTCAGGACAATAGTGGATAATGTAATGTGAGAAGGTTATACTCACAAACAAGGGTTACCGCTGAGGCAACCACTGTGAATGCAGGTGAGGAGATTAGACCTGTCCTCACTCAGGGTTAAGAAGTCGCTCTCTGTAGATAGAAGAAAGGTAGGGGTGGGTCCCCCTTCCACCAAGGGTGGACACTATAATGACTTTGATGAACAGAGGCGCCAGCAGAATAAAAACAACAATTAAAAGTTTTAAAATATGCTGGGGAGGCAGTGGTGGACTTACCTCCGAAAGCAGACTAGACTACTTGTCTGACATAAATAAACACTTTATTAGTACCCCAATAGATGCAACGCGTTTCGCAGGACCAAGCCCGCTTCATCAGGCAATAAAACAGGGGACAAAACTGTGGACAAAGGCAAAAATTACAGGACTGCAGTGAGCTACATAATATGAAACATTCATACGGTGCATACAAATATATATATTAATTGCTAAAAAAACGTTGAGGGGAAAAAAAAAAAAAAAAAAAAAAAAAAAAACCTGCATAAGGTTTGCATGCGGTTTTGTAAACAGGTGTTTGTAGTTAATTGATGCAACTGCTCAAGGCAGCCAGACAGTGGGTACCCAGACTATGGATGCCCATGTGAGGTGTGGGAGCGGAGCCCCAATCACACCGTTTTAAAGTGCACTGTGTAATAAATATTAAAGTGCAAAGTATAGTAAATAAATACTGTGGCATAATGTATTAATCATGATGACAAATGGCCTGAAAAAGTAGTTAATAAGTGAATAAGAACAAGGGAATGCTTAGTAGCTAACCAGGGGCCAGACGTTATCTCACCGAGTGACACATACTAATAAAAGGACATTTTTATGTATAGTAATATGTAATAAAAGCCTTAAAGATTATGAAGCCAATAATAATAAAAAACAGTCCAACTAAAAGGGATGACGAGATGTAAGGGAATCGCAGTCTTAATGAAAGGCAAACAGCAGAGTATAAAAAATGGAGTGTAGCTTACCAGTAGCTCTCAGGTAGCACATATAGCGCCTCTGTACAGAGGTCAGGATGCTGGGTGCTATTAATGCAGTTGTAGACAGGTCTCACCCAATCCGGGGCAGCCACTGGAGTAAAGTGGGTGGGGCCAGACAGTATGGAGGGAAAGAGTAGCAGCCAATCGGCTGCTGACATGTGTATATTCGGCATTGCGTGTGCTGAAAATGGCGTATCAAT
Source organism: Hyperolius riggenbachi (assembly GCF_040937935.1). NCBI lineage: Eukaryota > Metazoa > Chordata > Amphibia > Anura > Hyperoliidae > Hyperolius > Hyperolius riggenbachi. Next base: position 148,380,080 of record NC_090650.1, read on the forward strand.
GCAAACAAAACTACGGATGGCATGCATATTATTATTAAGCTGTGGCAGGATGGTACAGTGGTCAAGTGCTCTGCCTTTGACACAGGAGACCCGGGTTCAAATCCCGGCTCTGCCCGTTGCCATGTTTAAGGGCAAATGCTGGGGGCACCTGTATTTTGAAGGCGTATAGTGAAAATCACCGCTGTATTTCAAAAATAAAGGCTGCGTTGATGGACAAGGGGGGGGGATCAGGGCTCAAATATATGGGGGCAAAATGGTATTATGTTTAAAAACAGGGGAAATTTATAAACAGCATGTACAGCTGGAATCTTGTTGCCAACTAGTGGTGGAAGTATAGAATTGCATCTTTGGGGATATAGCTACTATATAAATACAATTTCACAAACACAAAACACAAATAAACAACAAAATCTAGTTAAAATAAGTAAAATATCTGGAAATAAAGTGCTTAAACATACCCAATTCATAGTTATAATCCCTTGGACGTCTCTTAGTCTACCGATAAATGATATGTACGATCATTAAAGTGACAAAATATAGTTTTCACAGAATATACATTGGTCTCTTTGCACACAAACAGTGGTAATATATGGAAAAAATGGTGCAATGAATTAAATTGGGTATAGATCATGTAATTTTCATATTCAAAGTAAAATCGTTATGAGATGATAAAAAGAATTAAAAAACTAAAAGAGAGCGACCAGGATAAAAACAGCGGATAAGAATATTGATAGGTTAGTGTAATTTCTCTAATTGTTCATTGAGGCCCTCTGGAACGAGGGTCCTCAGGATCTGGATCCAATACATCTCAGTTTTTTTCAGTATGTCAAAGGCATCAGGCAGGTATGCACGTACTGAATCGATAAGTGTGATGTGAAAGAGATCCGGGTCATTATTGTGGTGAGTGGAGAAGTGACGTGAAACACTGTGCAGGGGAAATTTGTTGATAATATTCCTTTTGTGTTGGCCGATCCGATCGGCCAACACAAAAGGAATATTATCAACAAATTTCCCCTGCACAGTGTTTCACGTCACTTCTCCACTCACCACAATAATGACCCGGATCTCTTTCACATCACACTTATCGATTCAGTACGTGCATACCTGCCTGATGCCTTTGACATACTGAAAAAAACTGAGATGTATTGGATCCAGATCCTGAGGACCCTCGTTCCAGAGGGCCTCAATGAACAATTAGAGAAATTACACTAACCTATCAATATTCTTATCCGCTGTTTTTATCCTGGTCGCTCTCTTTTAGTTTTTTAATTCTTTTTATCATCTCATAACGATTTTACTTTGAATATGAAAATTACATGATCTATACCCAATTTAATTCATTGCACCATTTTTTCCATATATTACCACTGTTTGTGTGCAAAGAGACCAATGTATATTCTGTGAAAACTATATTTTGTCACTTTAATGATCGTACATATCATTTATCGGTAGACTAAGAGACGTCCAAGGGATTATAACTATGAATTGGGTATGTTTAAGCACTTTATTTCCAGATATTTTACTTATTTTAACTAGATTTTGTTGTTTATTTGTGTTTTGTGTTTGTGAAATTGTATTTATATAGTAGCTATATCCCCAAAGATGCAATTCTATACTTCCACCACTAGTTGGCAACAAGATTCCAGCTGTACATGCTGTTTATAAATTTCCCCTGTTTTTAAACATAATACCATTTTGCCCCCATATATTTGAGCCCTGATCCCCCCCCCTTGTCCATCAACGCAGCCTTTATTTTTGAAATACAGCGGTGATTTTCACTATACGCCTTCAAAATACAGGTGCCCCCAGCATTTGCCCTTAAACATGGCAACGGGCAGAGCCGGGATTTGAACCCGGGTCTCCTGTGTCAAAGGCAGAGCACTTGACCACTGTACCATCCTGCCACAGCTTAATAATAATATGCATGCCATCCGTAGTTTTGTTTGCATTGATACGCCATTTTCAGCACACGCAATGCCGAATATACACATGTCAGCAGCCGATTGGCTGCTACTCTTTCCCTCCATACTGTCTGGCCCCACCCACTTTACTCCAGTGGCTGCCCCGGATTGGGTGAGACCTGTCTACAACTGCATTAATAGCACCCAGCATCCTGACCTCTGTACAGAGGCGCTATATGTGCTACCTGAGAGCTACTGGTAAGCTACACTCCATTTTTTATACTCTGCTGTTTGCCTTTCATTAAGACTGCGATTCCCTTACATCTCGTCATCCCTTTTAGTTGGACTGTTTTTTATTATTATTGGCTTCATAATCTTTAAGGCTTTTATTACATATTACTATACATAAAAATGTCCTTTTATTAGTATGTGTCACTCGGTGAGATAACGTCTGGCCCCTGGTTAGCTACTAAGCATTCCCTTGTTCTTATTCACTTATTAACTACTTTTTCAGGCCATTTGTCATCATGATTAATACATTATGCCACAGTATTTATTTACTATACTTTGCACTTTAATATTTATTACACAGTGCACTTTAAAACGGTGTGATTGGGGCTCCGCTCCCACACCTCACATGGGCATCCATAGTCTGGGTACCCACTGTCTGGCTGCCTTGAGCAGTTGCATCAATTAACTACAAACACCTGTTTACAAAACCGCATGCAAACCTTATGCAGGTTTTTTTTTTTTTTTTTTTTTTTTTTTTTTTCCCCTCAACGTTTTTTTAGCAATTAATATATATATTTGTATGCACCGTATGAATGTTTCATATTATGTAGCTCACTGCAGTCCTGTAATTTTTGCCTTTGTCCACAGTTTTGTCCCCTGTTTTATTGCCTGATGAAGCGGGCTTGGTCCTGCGAAACGCGTTGCATCTATTGGGGTACTAATAAAGTGTTTATTTATGTCAGACAAGTAGTCTAGTCTGCTTTCGGAGGTAAGTCCACCACTGCCTCCCCAGCATATTTTAAAACTTTTAATTGTTGTTTTTATTCTGCTGGCGCCTCTGTTCATCAAAGTCTTTAATGTACAGGTTTTTACCCTTGACAAGTAAAGTTCTAGGTCAATATATGTCTGATTATCCTAATCCTAACATTCAATTACGAGTCTTTCTATGTATAATAGAATGGTGGTCATTATCGCAATTAATTGTAAGGGGCTTAATTCCCCTTTAAAGGGACAACTTTTGCTGAGCGAGTGCAAGGGCCTTCAGGCTGATGTGGTCATGGTGCAGGAGACTCATTTTAAATCTCCTGATCATCCTAAACTGATATCTAAAGAGTATCCAAATGTCTACTATGCTTCAGGCAAAACTAAAAAAGCGGGGGTTGCTATACTATTTAAATTCTCTTCAATTTCAGGTCCAAAAGGTGATCTCAGATCCTCTTGGCCATTACTTACTCATACAGGGGATCTTGGGGGGCAGGAATATCCTTTTAGGCGATGTCTATGCTCCAAATTCCAACCATTTTATTTCTCAAAAAATTACAGAGTAAACTGATGATGTTTCATTCTTCTGAATGGCTTCTGGGAGGCGACTTCAATCTAATATACTCCACCATACAGGATAAAACTCTAAAGAATAAAGCTACACAGATTAAAGTCGATCATTTGTCAAGAGAATTTAGGAGGTGGGCGCGTGGGCTCCAATTGGTGGATATCTGGAGAATCAAAATCCTAACTGACAAATCATACACTTTTTTTTCCCACCCTCACCAATCATTCAGTAGGTTAGATTATTTTTTCATATCCAAGAGTCTAATTAGAAGGATCTCCTCTACTGATATACAACCTATTACCTGGTCAGACCACGCGCTCATCTCCTTGTCACTGGACTCGGGTTCCCGCCGGAAAGGCTTATGCCATTGGAGGTTGAATGAAACCCTTCTGAAAGACGATGAAATTCTTGTCAATCTCATTAGAGACTTAAATTAATACTTTTCTTTAATTACAAACTCAGTCTCACAGATGTCTACTTTATGGGAAGCGCACAAGGCCTATATTAGGGGATGCTTAATTGGGGCGGGATATAAAAAGAAAAAGGAAGCCCAGGCCCTTTTACAATGGAAACTAGATTTACTGAAGCAGGCCGAAGGCAGCTATAGGTTAAATCCGTCTAAGACTCATTATGAAGCGTGGCAGACAGCCAAACTTAAAGTGCAGGAAACACAAACGCATGCAGCTGAACGGGCTCTGAATTGGACTTGCCAGCTCTATTACGAGAAGGGAAACAAGGCGCACACTCTCTTAGCAAAAAGATTACGCAAGGCGCAATATGCTAGAACTATTTATGCTTTAAGAAACTCGAAGGGTTTTGTTTCTGCTGATCCTGATCATGTGTCCAAGACCTTTGAGGAATTTTATACTCATCTTTATAATATCCATTGGGAGGGGAATGGTTCCTATACAGGTAAAGGCTTTCAAGCCTTTGTGAATAAAACTACACTACCTCAGCTTTCTGAGAACCAAGTGCTAGGCTTGAATTCTGAGATCACTTTTGAAGGAATAGCATTAGTTATTAAGGAATTGCCTAATAAGAAAACACCTGGCCCAGATGGGCTTTCATATATCTACAACCTACGCTTCCAACATATCTTGATCCCCTATATGGTGAAACTATTTAACTAATTTATGGATGGCTCCCCTATCCCCACCTCCATGAAACGTTCTTACTGACAGTCATACCAAAAGATGGGAAGGATCCTCTTGACCCGAAGAGTTACCGCCCAATATCTCTATTGAACTCTGATCTTAAAATTTTAACAAAAATTCTAGCTAACCGCCTTAATGAAGTGGTTGCTTCATTGGTGGGTAGTGATCAGGTGGGCTTCATCCCACAAAGACAGGTGGGGGACAACACCCGTAGGGTTATAAATTTTATTCAGGTGGCGTGATCCTGTCGGAGGCCTTCTCTCCTCCTGAGTTTGGATGCGGAGAAGGCCTTCGACAGGGTCGCTTGGCCTTACTTGTTTCGTATACTAGATAGATTTGGCTTTCAAGGTAGTTTTATGTCTTCCATAAGGGCTCTGTATGGTGGGGTGGAAATGGCAATGAAAATCCCCTTGGCATCTGCTTCCTATTTCCCCGTTTCTAACGGAACTAGGCAGGGGTGCCCCCTGTCTCCACTATTATTTGCCTTATGCATCGAACCCTTAGCGGTGGCTATCAGGCAGGCACAATATATTAAGGGCATACAAATAGGAGGTGTTGACTACAAAGTAACATTGTACGCAGACGATGTGATGTTGACTCTATCTCAACCCTTGATCTCGTTGCCTAATTTACTCCAGCTGATAGACTCTTTCGAAAAGATTTCTGGATTTAAAATCAACCCAGATAAAAGGCCCTCCCACTATACCTACCTGAGGCAGATCTTTCCTCCTTAAAATCACACTTTCCTTTTAAATGGAAAAAAGACCCTATTAGATACCTGGGAGTTAATATTACGAAGTCATACGCTACACTGCATGGGTCTAATTTCCCCCCACTGTTGAAGCAGATTGAACGTGATCTTGATCGTTGGTCTTCTTATGGGATCTCTTGGATTGGGAAAATCTACCCTGTAAAGATGAATGTCCTACCTCGCTTATTGTATCTTTTTGAGACGCTGCCGGTGAAGGTTCCCTCAAAGGTCTTGGACAGATTTCAAAAGGATATCAGGAGATTTATTTGGGGAAGGAAGAGACCTAGAGTTCCCTTTTCGGTCATGGAGTCCGATAGGACCAGAGGCGGACTTTCAGTCCCTAATTTCAAGCTATATTACCTGGCCTCTCACTTAAGACAGGCTATTGAATGGTCATCTAAATTCTTGCGATATAAATGGACGCAGATTGAACAAGCTTCAGTTCACCCTGGTTCATTGGGCTCCATGCTCTGGTATAATGGGACTTCATATGGGTCCTATCCTTCTGCGTTGCTTACGGTTCGTTTTACTAAAACAATCTGGGACTCCACTAGATTAAAATATGGCCTACGGGAGGTGGTCACATCGCTGGAAAGAATTAGAGATGTTCCCAATTGTCCTGCAGATGCACTTGATCTTATCTCACGCCACTCAGAAGACCCTGAAATATTTTACCTTCAAGATTTATATGATCCCTCTACAGGTTCCTTCCTTTCAATTTCAGTATTCCAGTCACAATTCCAACTCCCACCTTTTTCATTCCTCCCATATTTACAACTCCGTTCTTGCACTGCCTCCAGGATATCTAGTAATAACTTACCCCCTCTTACCGAGTTTGAGAAAATGACTTTAGAAACACAGAGGCCATCCCAATCTATTTCTAAATTGTATGGTATCCTCTCACTGAAGGCCTCCCAACAACCTGCAACCATAAATACATGGCATACTGGGAAGAGGAATTTGACGAATACTGTAAAGGAAAACATATATAAATTAATGTTCAAATGGTATTATACCCCTGTACTTTTACACAGACTGTTCCCAACTACTTCAGATCAGTGTTGGAGGGGATGTGGTAATAGAGGGACTTTGGCCCATATATTTTGGTTCTGCCCCAGAATTCTGTCGTTCTGGCAGTCTATAGCTGACTTGATTTTTAAAGTCATTAGGAAAAAGATCCAGCATGGGTTTATGTTTTGGGTAAATCCCCACCAGGGCTCCGCTCTCATACTCGGAAAATGGTAAATCACATCCTAACTGCCGCACGACTGCAGATCTCGGCCAATTGGAAAAATAATTATCCCCCCACTTTAGAGGAGGTTATCCTCCGCATACGCAGGATCAGGATAATGGAATATCTGTCATCCTTGGTCAATGAATCCGCAGGACAATTTTGTAAAACCTGGGACTTTTGGGATATCAATTTTGATTTGGCTTCTGAATCCTAATCCCCCCACTCTCCTCCCTTTTCTCTGAATATTATCTATGCTCCTTAATCTTGATTCATCCTGTTGAGACGAATGCTAGGATATGACATAGCACTATATCAGTCATGTGAAGGGTTATTGTTTTCACTCATACCTTAACTATTACATGCCTTTTTTATGACTCTACACTAGTTAAGGAAAAAGAAAAAGAAAAGGCGTTCACTCTTCTTTATCCTTTTTCATAGGTTTCATGGAATAATATGTTACTTTGGTATGCTTACTTATCTGTTACATTTTCTTATAAGATATATTCTTTGATTTCCTGTAAATCCTGTTTATATATTGAACCTCTTAATAAAAATTGAGTTACAAAAAAAAAAAAAATTCTCTGGCTGTGTGTGGTAAATGGAGAGGTGTGGACGTGAACTGTGTAACACATGTGGTGTAATACATAAAAGTGTAATGCAACATCCTTTCTAGGTACCGTATTTTTCGGACTATAAGACGCTCCGGACTATAAGACGCACCTAGGTTTAGAGGTGAAAAAAAAGGGGAAAAAAATACTAAACCTGGTGGTCTATGGTGCAGGGGTGTCTTATGGACCTTTTCCCCCAAACTGTCACTACCTAGAATGACCCCCATTGGTGACAGGACACCATTAACAAGCAAGAATTCACTTTTGAGGTCAGAGGAACACTCCTAATCTATTTAGCATTAGTTTACTGTACTTATTCCCCCTGTGAAGTACTGAGCCAAACATCTTTAGTCCCACACACCCACACATGCTGCAGCCCCCACGCTCCTCTCCTCTGCCTACCTCTGCAGACGTTTTCAAGTAGGCACCCCTAGAACTGGAGGCAAGTGATACATTAGTGATGTCCTGAGAGTTCAGTAGCAAGGCGGGCATCCATTTGCGGGCATACTGTACGTGCAGTGAACTGGTGGGTGGGAGATCGGCTATGTCCCAAGTGTTCAGCCATGAGGCAGCCATCCATCCATCCATGTGCGGGCACAGTAGTACATATGACAGTGAACTGGCGGCGGGTGGGAGATCGGCCATGTCCCAAGTGTTCAGCCATGAGGCAGCCATCCATCCATCCATGTGCGGGCACAGTAGTACGTATGACAGTGAACTGGCGGCGGGTGGGAGATCGGCCATGTCCCAAGTGTTCAGCCATGAGGCAGCCATCCATCCATCTATGTGCGGGCACAGTAGTACATATGACAGTGAACTGGCGGCGGGTGGGAGATCGGCCATGTCCCAAGTGTTCAGCCATGAGGCAGCCATCCATCCATCCATCCATGTGCGGGCACAGTAGTACATATGACAGTGAACTGGCGGCGGGTGGGAGATCGGCCATGTCCCAAGTGTTCAGCCATGAGGCAGCCATCCATCCATCCATGTGCGGGCACAGTAGTACATATGACAGTGAACTGGCGGCGGGTGGGAGATCGGCCATGTCCCAAGTGTTCAGCCATGAGGCAGCCATCCGTCCATCCATGTGCGGGCACAGTAGTACATATGACAGTGAACTGGCGGCGGGTGGGAGATCGGCCATGTCCCAAGTGTTCATCCATGTGCGGGCACAGTAGTACATATGACAGTGAACTGGCGGCGGGTGGGAGATCGGCCATGTCCCAAGTGTTCAGCCGTGCGTGAGGTAGCCATCCATGTGCGGGCATGGCACATGCTGCACACTAGTCTGCAGCCTGCACGCTCCTCTCCTGTCCCTCAGTATGCAGCCGGTTTCAAAAATCCTGCAGCGCTATCGGCTTCCCGTACTTCCTGGTTTGTGACGTCCTATCACCGCGTGACCTGAAAGAGTCACATGCTCTTTCAAGTTTTGTTTCTTCCATTGTCCACCCGCGGGGATCGAGCGCGGTATTGATCCGGTGCGCTGATCGGACACGTCGGGTATTATCAATCGAGCCATCAGCGGCTCGATTGATAATAAAAAACGAGCCGTGTATGCCCAGCATTATGCTGGGAATACACCCACACAATTTTCTGTTAGATTTACCTGACAGATAGAATAAAGTTCAACATGTTGGAAATGTATCTATCTTACCATCTATCATCCGGGCAATTAGGCATTGTTCTACTCAGCAGGAGATAAACAGAAGACAATGCACCAGAGATAATGACCATTCTCTACAGTAAATAATCTAATTATGCATTCTAACAGAAAATCTAACAGAAAAATCTAACAGAAAATTGTATGGTGTATTCCCAGCATTATACTATGCACACCATCTCAGATGTACCTGTGGTCGATTTCCCACTTTCCCTCCTGTATCTGGGTATCCTGCATTTAGACAATTGTTATTCCCTTATATTTACTTATCCAGTGTCCCATTCCTTGATTTGGAAAGACTATGGGTTCCTTGCTCCTTTAATTACGTTACTTTTATTGCCTTCATTATTATATTGCCATCCCAGTATCTCTATTTTGTTTTGTTCTCCCCAGTGCCCTGTTATTATACTTTACCCTGGTGCCCCTGTTATAATACTGCATCATAGTGCCTCCATTAATACAGCACATCACATAGTGCTCCCCCGCAGTATCATTAATACAATACTCCTCTATTATTATAGTTCTCCCCCACAGTTGCAACAGTGGTTATAGTGTCCCACATATTACAGTGTTCCTTCCTAGTGCCTCCATTATTATAATGATTCCTCCTAGTGTGCACCTGTTATTAGTGTTTCCTACTGCTCCTGCTTATCTTTTTTGGCTTGCTGCAGCTCTCACAACCACCTGTGCAACATGTTGCATGTGGAGGAGCATGCCATGGGTGGTTTTACTCACATGTCTGTTCTTTCTTTGCCTTTTCCCAGTTGCAGGCACTACTGTCAGTCTTCACACTGATCTGATGGTAACATGAAGCATCAAATTACCATCTATTCAATGTGAAGACTTCAGCGTTGCATGTAGCTGGAAAAGGATTGTGATGGTGCATAAATACATGCATATAGCAACCCGCCACACAGCTCTGAACAGGAAGGGAGTGGGGAGCAGGAGGTTGCAACACTTAAGCCAGGGACACACATCAAATTTTTATTGGCCATTGACTGACCTGTTTTACCTCTATGTAGCATGAGGGCCAACACATTTTGAATAGTATGCACAGATTGTGTACCGGTATGTAGGTTCTCATAGTATATGGAAGAGGTAAAATTTGCCAGTTATTTGCCAATCAAAATTGAATGTGTGTACAAGGGTTTAGGCTGTCAGTTCGGTGGCACTGAAAATATGCTGAGTGGGATGTCTGGCCAAGATCAATTAAGTCAATGAGATGCTAATTTTCCTGACTGTTTTTTTTTTCCAAGTTGATGCAAATTGTGTCACAATTTTTTATGCAGCTGGAAATTGGGCCAATCCAAATTTGTAGCAACTGCATTTGACTGGCTTAATTCTAAGCTTCATTCAATTTGCTACAACATGGAAAACTAGCATCTCATTGGTCCCCTCTAATTAGGAAGTGACTGAGCCTGAGTCATACCTCAACTTCTATTCATAAATTTAGCTATGACAATGTTAATTTCATAACACAGGAATTTGTGAAGGAGCTTGAAAAGTCTATAAAACATTCATTGGTTATTTTTGTTTTTCTTTGTAGATCAAGATTCCAATCTCTGGATCTCTACTGACTGGCCATCTGTTCTCTACAGCCATCAGAGACCATGTAAATCAGAGGTATGCGAGTGTGGTTGAGTTTTGTGTATATGTTACGACCAGAACACGAAGTCTGCCCACTCCGGGTTCTGGCCGGTCAGAATGCGAAGTGGCCACCTGATGCGGCCAATATGCAAAACGCTCCTCAATTTCGGACTTTGGCCAGCCAGAACGCGCTGTAAATAAATGTGGCCGGCCAAGTCCCGAAGCTCACTTCGCTGCAAGTGTCCCGCTTTCCCCGCTCAGTTCTCCGCTTCATTCCCGCTGTCCCCGCTCAGTTCTCCACTTCATTCCCGCTGTCCCCGCTAAGTTCTCCGCTTCATTCCCGGTCCCCGCTCAGTTCTCCGCTTCAGGTCCGCACTGTCTGCATGCAAGGACCCTGGCCTGCCTATATGCTGCCAGCTGCTTTTCTCCTCCAACGATGAGTTAGTGAAGCAGGGGGATTGGTGTGTGTGTGACAGGCCCTGCACAATTCGTCCACACTGTTCCCGCTGTGCCAGCAGCCATGTCCCATGAGGCTTGGAAGGACCCGAGGCTGCCTTTCATTCAAAGGACCCTGCCTAAATGCTGCTGTATCTTCCGTCTTCCCTCTTCCGCTGCTCACAGTTCCTTGCCGCCCAATTAAAGTGGACCTGAACTCTTGCACAGGACAGAAAGAAAACACAGAGATATGCATTCTGTATGTATTTAAAGAGTTTAGTCTGTCTAATTCACCCTTGTGTGACTAATCACCAGTGTAATTTGATCTCTCAGCTGACTCAGCTCAGGAATCTCCTCTGCCATGGCAGAGCAGCTAATTTGTAAACACAGGATGTTAATATGTCTAGTTCCATGAAAGAAGGAAGTAGACAAACTGCAGAATTATTGCAGGATTTTTAACAGCTGTAACAAATAAATGTTTTTTAAAGGTTATTATGCTATTGCGTATCTTTCGGAGCAGAGAGGAAGTTTCTGAGTGCCTTTCATACTGCCGGACAGGACCAGGGATGTTCTGGATTTGTGCATTTTGGACTTTGGCCTACTGACTTTGGCCATTTTGCAAACTGGCCGGCCAATGTCAGAAATTTTCAGCATTTTGGACTTTGGCCGACGTCAAATCAGCAAGTGCTAGAAACGGCCGGCCAATTCTAGAATTGGCCGATTTCTGGTTTTGGCTGTAACATATACATATTATTTTCCTCTTAGTCTTGCTATGCGTTCAGATTTTCTAACTCAATGGACAACAATACAAGTACCAGCAGGTTTACAGAAGCCTTCACCTGGGCAGCGTTAACTGAGCCAGGTAACCCTGATGCTGCCCATACAGGGTACAATAAAAACACTCAATTTTCCCATTTATTCGACCAAAATGATCGAATCAAGTGAAAGTCAAAAATAATCTTCTTTTCGATTAAGAAAAACAAACGGTTATCCTATTTTTTATGATAATCAGAACGGACATGTTCAAAAAACCTTTATATTCAATCGAATTGTAATAATCAAACCATATTATCTAATCGAAAAAATTGTGCCATGTATGGGCACTAGGGGTGATCAAGGAGATGCAAATTTTTCCGAGTTGATGCAAATTTATACCAATTTTTTTTTCAACTATATGCAGCTTTAAAATGGACCAATCAGTTTAAACCTGGGTTTAAATTGATTGGTCCATTTTCAAACTGCATATATTTGCATTAAAATTTGCATAAACTTAGAAGTATTTGCATTTCTTTGATCATCCCTAATGGGCACCTTTAGAGTGAACCTAAAGTAATGAAACTCGCTTCAGGTCAGATACCTATATAGAGGGACAGCTCGCGATACCATAGAGCCTTCCCGATCCTCTCTATTCCCTCATTCCATCACTGCCCCCCATTGAATTTACATGCCTTTGGGACTCCTCAGCAGGCTTCAGAAGCACTCATGTCCCCGAGGATTTAACCACAGGAAATTAAACCTAGGAAGGGAGGCCCCACAATTTGTAGATACACTCCTGATATGTCACAAAGGCTGGAATATTAAATCAATATTGCTAGTGATAGGAGTGCTGACCACACAATTGCCTGGGGGGGGGGGGGGGGGGGTGAGTACATAAATAGTGTAGAGCAAGGAAAGGGTGGCATGCAGCCATTCAAAGCCTCTGGCTACTTAATAGGTAACAGAATGGCAGCTACTGGCTGTGGCTGTCATTTTTTTCTCTGCCCCGGTCAGTGGAAAATATCATGTTAAATCCTGCAGTGCATATTCCCAATCTGTTGGAATTGACTACAGATGTGGCTGGCTGTAGTGTAGCTTTGTGTAAGTCAGAAATACTGATGCCGGCTCAGTTTTGTGCTAACTGTACTATTTTCTCTTATTTAGATGGGAACTCCAAGATGTGATTCTAAAACTAGAGGACGGTAAAAATATCCCAATTTACCATTCCAATACACCGCTTCAAGGCGAAACAGAAGCAATTGTTAATGTCTCTTAAGTCTTATGATATGAAATAAAGCCTTATCATGAAGCCAAGAAAAGTGGATGACATCATATACTGCTTTGCTCTTTTACCTGGATATGAATATAAAATATTTTTTGGGCCTGATTACATCAGAAGCTTTACTGGTGTCTGATTCAGTTCAGCCTGGACTGAGCTGGGTGCAGATGAGGATAATTGTCAGCCAAAGCAAGTTGTATGTTAGTCTGTCCCTGCTCTGAACCCTTGGCTTGACTGTGTAGCTTGTTTTGCACTCTGGAAAGAGCAAGTGAAATAAAATACAAATCGGTTAAATAAATTCAACATAGCCAGCTACTGTTTAATGTCAGGCCTTCACCCAATCAAATCATACATTATCTATTCAGGTTATGGTAATCTAGTCTTTGATACAAGAAGAGGCGTAAAACTGGGTGTACATCCAGCACATGGCAATATTACCGATAATAATCCCAGCAGTGTGCAGTAACATGAGCGTTGCTACTGTAACTTGTACCCATGTACCATGAGCCACTCTACTTGTGCAACGTACAGTACTCTGCTGGTATTTGTACTGGTTATATTGCCAAGTGCCATTAACACACAGTTTTACGGGTGCCAGTAACCTCAGCCAGCTGCACTTCACCTACCTCTCTGACCCTCAAAATAACCAGTCTCTGCCCACCTACCCACCCATGCAGCTCTCAGACCTGCATCTCCCCAGCCAGCACCCTCACTTGCTTCTGCACAGTCATCCAGCAACCTAACGTGTCTGTCTCCACCTTAGTCTTTTGCCTGCACTTTTTGATGCATTAAAAAGGCTGGGAACCATTGAGTTTCCTACCTCATCTTTTTAGGGGTCCTGTATAGTCCATTTTGTTCTTTTTGAATTGATATACAGGTCCTTTTCAAAAAATTAGCATATTGTGATAAAGTTCATTATTTTCTGTAATGTACTGATAAACATTAGACTTTCATATATTTTAGATTCATTAAACACAACTGAAGTAGTACAAGCCTTTTATTGTTTTAATATTGATGATTTTGGCATACAACTCATGAAAACCCAAAATTCCTAAAAAATTAGCATATCATGAAAAGGTTCTCTAAACAAGCTATTAACCTAATCATCTGAATCAACTAATTAATTCTAAACACTTGCAAAAGATTCCTGAGGCTTTTAAAGATTCCTAGCCTGGTTCATTACTCAAAACCGCAATCATGGGTAAGACTGCCGACCTGACTGCTGTCCAGAAGGCCATCACTGACACCCTCAAGCAAGAGGGTAAGACAGAAAGAAATTTCTGAACGAATAGGCTGTTCCCAGAGTGCTGTATCAAGGCACCTCAGTGGGAAGTCTGTGGGAAGGAAAAAGTGTGGCAGAAAACGCTGCACAACGAGAAGAGGTGACTGGACCCTGAGGAAGATTGTGGAGAAGGACCGATTCCAGACCTTGGGGGACCTGCGGAAGCAGTGGACTTAATCTGCAGTAGAAACATCCAGAGCCACCGTGTGCAGGAAATGGGCTACAGGTGCCGCATTCCCCAGGTCAAGCCACTTTTGAACCAGAAACAGTGGCAGAAGCGCGTGACCTGGGCTACAGAGAAGCAGCACTGGACTGTTGCTCAGTGGTCCAAAGTACTTTTTTCGGATAAAAGCAACTTTTGCATGTCATTCGGAAATTAAGGTGCCAGAATCTGGAGGAAGACTGGGGAGAGGGAAATGCCAAAATGCCTGAAGTCCAGTGTCCGGTACCCACAGTCAGTGATGGTCTGGGGTGCCATGTCAGCTGCTGGTGTTGGTCCACTGTTTTATCAAGGGCAGGGTCAATGCAGCTAGCTATCAGGAGATTTTGTAGCACTTCATGCTTCCATCTGCTGAAAAGCTTTATGGAGATGATTTCATTTTTCAGCACGACATGGCACCTGCTCACAGTGCCTAAACCACTGGTAAATGGTTTACTGACCATGGTATTACTGTGCTCAATTGGCCTGCCAACTCTCCTGACCTGAACCCCACAGAGAATCTGTGGGATATTGTGAAGAGAAAGTTGAGAGACGCAAGACCCAACACTCTGGAAGAGCTTAAAACCGCTATCGAAGCATCCTGGGCCTCCATAACACCTGTGCAGTGCCACAGGCTGATTGACTCCATGCCACGCCGCATTGAAGCAGTCATTTCTGCAAAAGGATTCCGACCAAGTATTGAGTGCATAACTGAACATAATTATTTGAAGGTTGACTTTTTTTTTGTTTTAAAAACACTTTTCTTGTATTGGTTGGATGAAATATGCTAATTTTTTGAGATAGGAATTTTGGGTTTTCATGAGCTGTATGCCAAAATCATCAATATTAAAACAATAAAAGGCTTCAACTACTGCAGTTGTGTGTAAAGAATCTAAAATATGTTAAAGTATAATGTTTATCAGTACATTACAGAAAATAATGAACTTTATCACAGTATGCTAATTTTTTGAGAAGGACCTGTATTTGTAAAACAATTTTGTATTAGATTTTAGTTTCCATATTTGCCAACCAATGTATTTTTACAATTTGTATCACACTGATTATATTTTAATGCATACTCAGTCTTCTCCTGTTTTAAGACCTTAATGGCATTCTTTGAACCTGTACACTTGATACAATATCCGGTCTATTTGAAACAAGCCAAATCCAATAACTAAGCCGCCTGTTCTGCTCTCTAACTTCATGCAGTGGGGAACTTCTTTGAGCAAGATGCATCAGTGATCTAACCAAGGGAGGCCAGCAGCATCAGGGACACCTGTACACACTTTAGATTTCTGTCTGTCACAATTAGACAAATTGTTTTTACCAAGGAGCATCCAAAGTGTGTATGTAGCATTAGGCTGACTATATTACCGATTTGTAATGGCCCATACACACGGGCTACAACTGTCGCCGCAACCACGTGGCACGCGCGTGTTGCGGCGACAGGTCGCCCGTGTGTATGAGGCGCGCACCCCAAACCGTCACTAATCGCTGCTGTCGCCAGGCGATAGGCGCGGCCAATCGCCGGCAACAGCTGTCGCCGCAACATCGACGCAACTGTCGCTAGTCCGCCGTGTGTATGCGGACTAGCGACAGCAACTCCATACACAATGTTTGGAGCTGATGGCGTGGGGGGGGGGGGGGGGAACCTTTGGCGACAGCTTCCGCCGCATCTGTGTCCCTTTGTGCACCGTGTGTACGGCTGTTGCACAGAGGGGCCTGGCGACGAGCTGTCACTGCTTTTTTTTTTTTTTTTTTTGAGCTGTGGCTCATGTGTATGAGCCTTAAAGCACTGTAGAACAAGTCTGAGCTATAAAAGTGATGATGCAGAAAGTATTAAAGGCAGAGGATCAACAGAGAAATGGAATAAAAAAATAAAAAAACAAAAACAATGTATAACAATGGCAGTTTCTATATCTCACTCACTACATTTTCTCTAAGTATTAACCTTCTGCCACCCGCGTCACGCCAATGGGAGTGGCCACGGCGGCAGCCCCAGGACCGCCTAACGCCAATTGGCGTAAAGTCCTGGGGCTGTAATTTGCATGAGATCGCGTGCATGGTGCGCGCACATCTGATGCTCGGAGGGCGGAGCTCCGCCCCGCCTTCAGTCTCCGAGCGGCTATTGCCGCTCGGGAGACTGTTAGACGGCGATCACGCCGTCTATTTACTAGGTGAAGCGCTGCGATGAGCAGCAGCGCTGCACTGGGGTCAGCCGTGTGACACGGCTGACCCCATGGGGGACAAGAGAGCGATCGGCTCTCATAGGCAGAAGCCTATGACAGCCGATCGCCGTAATTGGCTGGCTGTGGGGAGAAATTTAAAGAAACCGGGTTTTTTTAAAAAAAAAAAAACACAACAAACAATAATATTTATTTAAAAAAAAAATAAACATGAGGGGAGCGATCAGACCCCACCAACAGAGAGCTCTGTTGGTGGGGAGAAAAGGAAATCACTTGTGTGCTGAGTTGTGCAGCCCTGCAGCTTGGCCTTAAAGCTGCAGTGGCCAATTTTGCTAAAAATGGCCTGGTCACTAGGGGGGTTTAGCCCTGCAGTCCTCAAGTGGTTAATGCTTTATACACACTTGAGATAAAAGTCTTTGGAAAATGCAAGATCACAGACCAATTTTACCCCCTTCCATGTAGTATGAGAGACACACCTATACAGTCTATTCTATGGAGCTGAACTCCCCATCAGATAAAATCTTTGCAAGATGCTGCACACACATGCTGTACACACTCAAAAGATCATTATCTGCAAAAGATCTGTTCCTGCAAAAAATCCATTCCTGCAAAATGCATTCATAGTCTATGAGATCTGCAGATCTTCATACACACCTGATTTAACAGACTTCATCTGCATATCTGGCAATCATCTGCAGATCTGAAAGTCGATCCTGGTGGATCTGATCTGCAGATGATCTGCAGATGATTGTCTGTTAAACCAGGTGTGTATGAGGATCTGCAGATCTCATAGACTATGAATGCATTTTGCAGGAATGGATTTTTTGCAGAAACAAAACTTTTGCAGATAATGATCTTTTGAGTGTGTACGGGCATCTTTGTGTGCAGCATCTTGCAAAGATTTTTATCTGATGGGGAGTTCAGCTCCATAGAATAGACTGTGTAGGTATGGCTCTCATACTACATGGAAGGTGGTAAAATTGGTCTGTGATCTTGCATTTTCCAAAGACTTTTATCTCAAGTGTGTATGAAGCATATGTCTCCAAGAAACCAAATCCAGGCCTTGCAACATCCAGTATTTATTGCTGATAAACAATCCTGCCTTACGTTTTTAAAGCTTTATGACTGATTCCAGAGTTAAATGACCCATAAATTACTTTTCTCCTATGTTGGTTGCTGTCACTGTAAGTAGTAGAAATCTGGCAGAAGTGACAGGTTTTGGACTAGTCCATGTCTTCATAGGGGATTCTCAGCAAGGCTTTTATTCTTCATAAAGATATTCCCTAAAAAGGATTTAAACAATGATGCTGGCCAACTTTCCCTGCTCGCTACACAGTTTTTTGGCAGTTGGACAGAGCAACTGACAATCACTAAGGCCTGGTGCACACCAAAAACCGCTAGCAGATCCGCAAAATGCTAGCAGATTTTGAAACGCTTTTTCTTATTTTTCTGTAATGTTTCAGCTAGCGTTTTGCGGTTTTGTGTAGCGGTTTTGATGTAGTAGATTTCATATATTGTTACAGTAAAGCTGTTACTGAACAGCTTCTGTAACAAAAACGCCGGCAAAACCGCTCTGAACCGGCGTTTTTCCTATACTTAACATTGAGGCAGAGGTTGAGGAGCGGGCTCGCACACCAGCTTCTCAAAGGAGCAAAAAAAGTCGTTTATTAATCCATCATGTGTCAAACACAAAGCATGACAATTGTTTCGGGGCCACTGCGGGTCCCCTTCATCAGATAAGTGCAGACAAACATTGAATTGAAAGGTGCACACCAATAAGTACTAGTGATACAGGCTCAGCCCATTCAAGTGGGAAACACCCACTCATTATAATGTAAACATGTAGCAAACAGATAGATAAATGCCATCTATGCAAATAACACACACATCAACAAACATTATGGATGCATAGTGTAAAGCCCAAGTAGTGGGTCTCATAGCAAGCTTTGCTGTATGCATAAAAACTGAACAGGAGTAATCTATCTATGCTGTCACTCACCGCTAAGTTCAAACCTATTGGCCAGCGCCGCCCGTGTGGGACAACACCCACCATGAGCAGCCGTTGGAGCAAGTGCCGATCGTGAAGAACATCAACAATCCGCCCATTTCCGGCCAGCCTGATCCGCCGCGAGATCCAATAGAGCTCGCTGAAGCGGAAGGGGCGTGGCCCGACGTACCACCGCAAGATCCAATAGGAGCCGGATCGCTCTGCGCATAGGAACAGAGCTCGCCGGAGTGGAAGGGGCGTGGCCCGACGTGCCGCCGCAAGTTCCAATAGGAGCCAGATCGCTCTGCGCAAAGCAACAAAGCGTGGCGTCATACACGACCAATAGAGACAAAGCAGCTCAATCAGCTGGTATACCTGGCGTCTCACATCACCTTGGCAACCACACTGAGGCCACCCTGGAGTATGCGCTGCGCTGGCTGCTCCCCAAGTGCGCTAGCGACGACCCATAAGAACGTGCACACATCATGCTCCAATATCAAATGCGGGGGTGTCCCACTAAGGTCTGCGCTGACCAATCATAGGTATCAATCTTTGCAGAACATGTAAAGTTATCGTAACTATCCATATAATGCTAAACAAATAGGCCCTTGTAATACATCCGCAGTGTTAGAACAAGTGACAAAGCTGCATGCACATTAAAGAGATGGGCAAGGAAGAATAGGAAGGAAAAGATCAGGGAATGGGAAACGAACAAGGGAAATACACAAGAGGGAAAATAACAGGAGGGCCTGTATAAATGAACAAATACATCATGCAATTGCAAGTAGTTAATTGGAGACTACAGCGGAGAACTGCAAAAACTAATACAATAAACCTTCCTAAGGGGTAAATAGAGCTATCTCTCATCAAGATAACATGTGAAAGAATTTAACTGATTGACTCCTTTAGGTGACACAGTGTCCAGAGTATGTATCCAGAAAGTTTCCTTCCTTAGTAAAAGATTGTCCCAATTGCCCCCTCGCCTCGGTTTCTTTACCCTGTCAATGACAAGGCCCCTAAGCTCACTGACTCGGTGACCCATTTGCACAAAGTGTACCGCAACAGGCTTAGTAGAATCCAGGGGTTTGCCTTTCTCATGTGCCTTTATGGCAATGCGTATATCACTCCTATGGTGTTTGAAATCTGGTTTTAAAGGCTTTCCCACATATCCCTTGCCACATGGGCATTTCAATAGATAGACACAGTGTTCGCTGTTACAATTGTAATAGTCATTCATAACAAATTTCTTACCAGAACTTGGATGGGTGAAGAAGGTACCTGTGATAAGAGAATTACAAACATTACAGTTAAAACACTTATAACATCCTTTCTTTTCAGAGAAAATAAATTGTTGTTTACTATATTTTTGACATGGATCAGCTTGCACTAAAATGTCCCGGATGCTCCTGCTTGATCTATACGAGAACAGTGGTTTTTCTCTAAGTATAGGATTAAGGCTTTTGTCAGATTGTAAAATCGATAAATTTTTATCTTCTGATCTTTTAACAGCTATAGACATTTGGCTAAAGTCTTGGACAAAGGGAATGTTGTTTTTGACCGGTTTCGTGACTGTACCATTGAAGATGGCATGTGCCTTACCAATAGCTCCCTGGAGGATGTGGTCTGGATATCCTCTCTCAGTGAATCTGTCCCTCATATTTTCAACTTCATCCTCTGCTTCTTTTGCATCAGAGCAAACCCTTAGTACTCTAAGAAATTGAGAGACAGGCAACCCATTCATTAAATGACTGGGATGAGCACTACTATACAGTAAAGGTGTGTTTCGATCAGTCTATTTTCTGTACAATGTAGTGCTCAGACCATCTGCCGTTTTTTCCACCTTAACGTCCAAGAAGGGCACAGAGAGATCAGAGATCTCCGGGTTGAAAACAATACCTACAAAAAGTGAATTGAGGTATCAATGAAATCAAAAAGATCATTACGATCACCTCTCCATAGCACAAACACATCGTCAATGTACCTTACCCACATAACAGCGTGGGCAAGGTACAGTGGTGACCGGAACACAAACATCTCCTCAAAATATCCAACAAATAAATTGGTGCTACACAGAGGAGGGGTCCACCAAGGCGGTGGCCGAAACCTAGGGGTGGTGGTAAACCAAAACCCAAACCCAAACAGACACCAGAACAAAATCCGGATTCTGACATCATCACTGAAAACCCCTCATCAGATAGTGACGCTCAAGGCGCATCGGGTTTTCAGGGCGGTCAAGGCAGCGAAGACTCAGGAGGGGTAAATCCAAAAGAAAAAAACCCACGCCAACCGCAATCACAAGGACAACAACCAACCACACGGAGCACCCAACAACATCACCAATAGTGAATCTGAGTGAGTACACACTTAATAAATACGAAATGGCTGTATTATCTAAGGGTTTATCATTCTGCCCTACGTCTTGTTTTGACTCTTTTCGCTTTGAAGTTGATCTCTTCAAGTTTGAAAGATCACTTAAATTGAAACAGTTCTTTTATAACAATCTTGCACTGTGAGAGACAAGTCGGCAAGGGTGGGGGGGTTGCCATATGCTTCAGATCCTCCTTGAACATAAGGCCCCTGCCCATAGGCCCCACTGAAACCTTTGAATGTATTGCAGCTCAACTGTCAGCAGAAGTAAACATCAACATATTGCTCATATACCGCCCCCCAAAAAATGGTCCAGCCTTTCTTAAGGAAATATCTGAACTCTTATCCTGCGTAACAGTGGAACACCCTAGATGGATCATCCTGGGAGACTTCAATGCATGGGTGGATGATCACGACTCCCAGCTAGGAAGTGAACTACTTCTCATAATGAATGAACTGGGTTTCTCTCAGGCTATCAACCTCCCCACCCATACGAAAGGGCACACCCTGGATCTTATATTTCATTCCGGACTTTTAATATCACACATGGATATAAACCCAGTGGTATGGTCAGACCACCACACCATCCACTTCTCTCTGACAGCACCAGCGATAAAACACAGAGGGAAAGAACTCATAAAATACCGTTCACTGAAAGATGTCTCACCCCAGCACGTTCAGAATATCCTCAACTTCGACGCATTAACCAATCATTGCGCAGACCCAGACTCCATGGTCCTGATTTACAACCATGCAGTGTCATCTGCCTATGACGCCCTCGCTCCAGTTCGCATCAAACGATCTACACCACTTCACCATGCACGGTGGTTTGACAGCTCACTAAAGGACCTAAAGAAAGAAGTGCGCAGACTAGAAAGGAAGTGGCGAAAATCTCAGAATTCAAAAGATAAACACACCCTTGTCTCTCACCGGGAAAGCTACCAAAATGCGATCACCAAGAAAAAATCCTCCTACCTATCACAGGAGATCGCAAAGGCCGCCAACAGACCAGCCCAACTATTCCGCACAGTTGATAGACTATGTAATCCATCCTGTCTAAAACCCACTATAACTCCCTCAAAGGAGCTATGTGAGAAATTTGCCTGCTACTTTGCTGACAAAGTATCTTCTATTCGGTCTCTCATTCAGTCCACAGCACCCAAGACTCATGCAACTAATGGAAATAGCTGCAAAAACAACCTAACACCCTGGACTGATTTCAAAAGTATTAGTGAGGAAGAGATCTCAGACACCCTCTGCCGTCTCCACCAGACAACCTGCGACCTGGACCCTGGACCAACTAAACATATGCTGAAATGCCCTGACCTGCTTGGTCCAGCATTTCACAAAATAGTAAATTGCTCTCTGCAAGCAGGGAGGTTTCCTACCTCTCTAAAAGAAGGAATCATCAAGCCCCTTCTCAAAAAACCTTCCATGGATCCAGATGCTATGAGCAGCTACAGACCTGTCTCCAACCTCCCCTTCTTAGGTAAAGTTATTGAAAAGGCTGTCTATCTGCAACTTGAAACCAGGCTGTCAGTAAACAACATCCTGGACCCTCTACAATCTGGCTTTAAGAAACACCACAGCTGTGAAACAGCCCTCATCCAAGTCTGCAACGATCTGCTCATGGCAAGGGACAGAGGGGAATGCTCCATCCTAATCCTGTTGGATCTCTCAGCTGCTTTTGATACAGTTGACCATGAAATCCTGCTTAACAGACTGCAGGAGTACTGTGGCATCAGTGGATCAGTCCTCCAGTGGTTCAGATCATTCCTGACTGACAGAACACAGAGAGTATCCCTAGGACCTATAATGTCCAAACCTGCACCTCTACAATTCGGAGTGCCACAAGGATCAATCCTATCCCCTCTGCTGTTTGCAATCTACATGTTGCCACTCGGTACACTTATCCAACGACATGGCCTGACGTACCACTGCTACGCCGATGACACACAGCTATACCTGTCCTTCAAACCTGGTGGAACAGACCCTACCCCAAAAATAAACTCTTGCTTAGCTGAGCTTCAGGCATGGATGAATGATAACTGGTTGAAACTGAATGCTGACAAAACTGAGGTCCTGTTTGTCCAAAGCCAGTGCTCGCCATCAAAACAGCTCTATCCTAAAGCAACACCAATCAGGATTGGGAATTCAGACATAAACAGCTCCAACCTTGTGCGCAGCCTTGGCGTACTAATCGATGGGGAATTGAGTTTCAGAAACCAAATTTCATCTGTAGTTAAATCTTCCTTCTTTCATCTGAAGAACATTGCAAAGATTAAACATCTGATTCCCCCAGAGGATCTTCAAACCCTAGTCCACGCCTTCATCACATCACGGCTGGACTACTGCAATGCCCTTTATGCTGGCCTCCCCAAAAAAGACTTGCGTCGCCTGCAATTAGTGCAGAATGCTGCTGCCAGATTGCTAACAAACCAGCCTCGCCACTGTCACATTACACCGATCCTTCGCTCACTGCACTGGCTACCAGTACAATGGAGAATACTCTTCAAGATTGGACTGCTGACATTCAAATCCCTGCACAATCTGGGCCCTGGATACATGAAGGACTTGCTGAAGCTGCACCACACCTCTCACAACCTCAGATCAGCAAGTTCTATAAACTTGGTCACTCCCAGAGTGCACCTCAAAAAATCTGGAGACAGAGCCTTCTGTCATGCTGCCCCTACTCTTTGGAACTCCCTACCACACCCAGTAAAGACAGCACCATCCCTGGAGCTATTCAAATCCAGACTGAAAAGCCACCTGTTTAGCCTGGCATTTCCAGATTTATAAAATTCTTCCCCTGTACCACGATGGTCGGAGCCATGCTTATGCGCTTTGAGTCCCACGGGAGAAAAGCGCTTTACAAATGTTATTTGTTGTTGTTGTTGTTGTTGTTGATAACAAACCTACCTCTGAAACAACTGCACCTACTTCAAATTTCAAACTGAAAAGCAAATTTGTTCCACCCGGATCTTTCCCCAGTATTTAAAGTTTTGTCAAAACTGTACGTTATGATGTATTGCACACTGCCCAACATAAGACTTCCAATCGAAATCTTACACGGAATGAGAGATTGGCCCTTAAATCTTTGAAAGAAAATAATGAAATCATAGTGAAGCCAGCCGACAAGGGTGGTGTCATTGTGGTATTAAGTTATCAAGAATATAGCAAAGGCATCAGGGCAATGCTTAGTGATCAGAGCAGTTACTGCATGATACATGGAGATCCCACCCATTCAATACTGAGGAAATTGAAAGATCTGCTATTACTTGGGAGATCTAACGATTGGATAACAGAAAAAGAAATGGAGTTCCTCCTGCCGGAACACCCTCAAAAACCCGTTGTTTACGGATTACCCAAAATACACAAAGGGACCACACCTTTGAAATACCGTCCAATCATATCTGGCTCCGACTCGGTGACCCAACCAATTGCTCAATTTATTGACTTCCATCTCCAACCTATTGTGCAATCCCTACCTGCCTACTTGAAGGACACACAGCACTTTCTTGCTAAACTTAATGATATCTCAATTGAACTGGATGATGTCATCCTGTGTACAATGGACATATGTTCATTGTACACGTCAATTCCTAATGAGGAAGGACTTGGTGCGGTAAGACATTTTTTGCTACAACAACAACATGTCCTTTTGCCATCTGAGTTTATCCTGGCAGGTCTAGAGCTTATACTCACATGCAATTGCTTTAGGTTCGAGAACATGTGGTTTAGACAGAGCAAGGGGACAGCCATGGGCAGCTCGGCTGCCCCTGCCTATGCTAATTTATTTGTTGGATATCTTGAGGAGATGTTTGTGTTCCGGTCGCCACTGTACCTTGCCCACGCCGTTATGTGGGTAAGGTACATTGACGATGTGTTTGTGCTATGGAGAGGTGATCGTAATGATCTTTTTGATTTCATTGAATAGCTCAATTCACTTTTTGTAGGTATTGTTTTCAACCACGAGATCTCTGATCTCTCTGTGCCCTTCTTGGACGTTAAGGTGGAAAAAACGGCAGATGGTCTGAGCACTACATTGTACAGAAAACCAACTGATCGGAACACACTTTTGCTGTATAGTAGTGCTCATCCCAGTCATTTAATGAATGGGTTGCCCGTCTCTCAATTTCTTAGAGTACTAAGGGTTTGCTCTGATGCAAAAGAAGCAGAGGATGAAATTGAAAATATGAGGGACAGATTCACTGAGAGAGGTTATCCAGACCACATCCTCCAGGGAGCTATTGGTAAGGCACATGCCATCTTCAATGGTACGGTCACGAAACCGGTCAAAAACAACATTCCCTTTGTCCAAGACTTTAGCCAAATGTCTATGGCTGTTAAAAGATCAGTGGATAAAAATTTATCGATTTTACAATCTGACAAAAGCCTTAATCCTATACTTAGAGAAAAACCACTGTTCTCGTATAGATCAAGCAGGAGCATCCGGGACATTTTAGTGCAAGCTGATCCATGTCAAAAATATAGTAAACAACAATTTATTTTCTCTGAAAAGAAAGGATGTTATAAGTGTTTTAACTGTAATGTTTGTAATTATCTTATCACAGGTACCTTCTTCACCCATCCAACTTCTGGTAAGAATTTTTTTATGAATGACTATTACAATTGTAACAGCGAACACTGTGTCTATCTATTGAAATGCCCATGTGGCAAGGGATATGTGGGAAAGACCACTGGAGCCTTTAAAACCAGATTTCAACACCATAGGTGTGATATACGCATTGCCATAAAGGCACATGAGGAAGGCAAACCCCTGGATTCTACTAAGCCTGTTGCGGTACACTTTGTGCAAATGGGTCACCGAGTCAGTGAGCTTAGGGGCCTTGTCATTGACAGGGTAAAGAAACCGAGGCGAGGGGGCAATTGGGACAATCTTTTACTAAGGAAGGAAACTTTCTGGATACATACTCTGGACACTGTGTCACCTAAAGCCCCGTCTACACCATAAGAGGTTGCAGCGATCCGGCGGCTCGATTAGCCGCCGGATCGCCTCTTCCACGTGCCCGCCGCGTCCCCACTCGCCGCGCGTGCGCCGCATTCAATTCCCCGCTCGTCCCCGCCGGCGCCGCTTATCTTCCGCTCAATTCCCTGCCATTGTCCCCTCGCGGGGAGCGAGCAGGGAATCGGCGGTGCGGAGATCCGTCCTGTCGGATCTTATCAATCGAGCCGCATCAGCGGCTCGGTTGATAAGGAGCATCGCGGCCGCATCTACTCGTGTAGATGCGGCTTAAAGGAGTCAATCAGTTCAATTCTTTCACATGTTATCTTGATGAGAGATAGCTCTATTTACCCCTTAGGAAGGTTTATTGTATTAGTTTTTGCAGTTCTCCGCTGTAGTCTCCAATTAACTAATTGCAATTGCATGATGTATTTGTTCATTTATACAGGCCTTCCTGTTATTTTCCCTCTTGTGTATTTCCCTTGTTCGTTTCCCATTCCCTGATCTTTTCCTTGCCCATCTCTTTAATGTGCATGCAGCTTTGTCACTTGTTCTAACACTGCGGATGTATTAGAAGGGCCTATTTGTTTAGCATTATATGGATAGTTACGATAACTTTACATGTTTTGCAAAGATTGATACCTATGATTGGTCGGCGCGGACCTTAGTGGGACACCCCCGCATTTGATATTGGAGCATGATGTGTGCACGTTCTTATGGGCCGTCGCTAGCGCACTTGGGGCGCAGCCAGCGCAGCGCATACTCCAGGGTGGCCTCAGTGTGGTTGCCAAGGTGACGTGAGACGCCAGGTATACCAGCTGGTTGAGCTGCTTTGTCTCTATTGGTCGTGTATGACGACACGCTTTGTTGCTTTGCGCAGAGCGATCCGGCTCCTATTGGAACTTGCGGCGGCACGTCGGGCCACGCCCCTTCCGCTTCGGCGAGCTCTATTGGATCTCGCGGCGGATCAGGCTGGCCGGAAATGGGCGGATTGTTGATGTTCTTCACGATCGGCACTTGCTCCAACGGCTGCTCATGGAGGGTGTTGTCCCACACGGGCGGCGCTGGCCAATAGGTTTGAACTTAGCGGTGAGTGACAGCAAAGATAGATTACTCCTGTTCAGTTTTTATGCATACAGCAAAGCTTGCTATGAGACCCACTACTTGGGCTTTACACTATGCATCCATAATGTTTGTTGATGTGTGTGTTATTTGCATAGATGGCATTTATCTATCTGTTTGCTACATGTTTACATTATAATGAGTGGGTGTTTCCCACTTGAATGGGCTGAGCCTGTATCACTAGTACTTATTGGTGTGCACCTTTCAATTCAATGTTTGTCTGCACTTATCTGATGAAGGGGACCCGCAGTGGCCCCGAAACAATTGTCATGCTTTGTATTTGACACATGATGGATTAATAAACAACTTTTTTTGCTCCTTTGAGAAGCTGGTGTGCGAGCCCACTCTTCAACCTCACCTTAAGTATTGGATGTTAGCTTAGCGTCCAGGACTCAGCACCCAATTTTTGAACCCGGAAAGGTGTGCCGCTCCTAACCCCATTCTAACATTAACATTGAGGCAGAAACGCATCCACAATCCAAAAAATGCCTCACCCCGGGAGTATGCGTTTCAGCAAAACGCCTCCCGCTCTGGTGTGAACCCCATTGAGATACATTGACCAAGCGTATCCGCAGCCGCCAGCTGAAAGAGCCGCTCGGTGTGCACCAGCCCAAAGGGCCCTTTTCCACTAGCGCGTTTGCGCTAGCTGAATCTGCACTACAGCATAGCAAAATCGTGAACGCAATCGCCAGAGGTTTCCTGCACTTTTGCGATTCAGCAATCGCTAGCGTTCAGCGTGAACGCTAGCGACTGCTAGTGGAAAAGGGCCCTAAGTGCTTTTGAAAATAAATAAATCCCTGAGAATCTCCTATGAAGAGATGGACTAGTCCAAAACCTGTTGCTTCTGTCAGATTTCTAATACCTACTGTGACAGCAACATAGGAGAAAAGTCATTTATGACTCATTTTACTCTGAAAAAAAGTACTTATTTGTATACAATTTTTTGCCAAAGTGCCCCTTTAATGTGCCCATTAACGGTACAATATTTTTCATCAGATGTGCTCTGACGTAATTTTTGAAATTGAATTGTACCAAAAACTGTACAGTGTGTGTCTAAAAAACAATCAATTTGAAAACAATTCCATGGTCAATTGGATCAGAACATTTAATTGATCTAAATGTTGGATTTTACAATTGAATAGAAAAAAAATGCCCTAACCGACCTGTTAACCTCTTGACGACCAGCTAACGCCGATTGGCGTAAACTGGTCATCTGCGGGTTACCATGGAAACGGCCGCTCGATCGAGCGGCCTTTCCATGTCAGTTCACGGAGGGTGTCTCCGTGAACAGCCGGAGAGCCGCCGATCGCAGCTCTCCGGCAAAATGTAAACAGGCGGGGAAGAAATCCCCGCTGTTTACATCATACGGCGCAGCAGCGCCGTAAGGCAGATCGGCGATCCCCGGCCTCTGATTGGCCGGGGATCGCCGGCATATGATAGGCTGAAGCCTATCCTTCAATGCGCAGGACGGAACTCCATCCTGCGCATTACGGAGAGAGGGAGGGAGGTAAGGAGCGTGAGGGCGGAAATGGCTGCGGAGGGGGGCTTTGAGAAGCCCCCCCCGCAAAACGCAGATGGCCGGCGGCGATCAGACCCCCCCCAGCAGGACATCCCCCTAGTGGGGAAAAAAGGGGGGTAGTCTGATCGCCCTGCTGGACTCCTGATCGGTGCTGCGGGCGGTAGAGCCCACACAGCACCGATCAGTGTAAAATCCACTGGTCTGCAAGTGGTTAATGGGAAAAATTGAAAATTACTTTAACTGGAGTTTAGTTGTTTTCTCTGATATACTGGAACATTGCTGAACTTTATTATACAGACGGTCAATAAATAAGTGTTTTTATGATCTGAGTGAAATATACAATGTAGTCAGCTAGCAATTATCATTTTACAGTTTCCTTTGAATCGATGTGTCAGTGTTACCAGCATGACGTACAGACGGGTATGAACAAGTGCTGATGCGGAACACATTGCAAACTGCAGTAGTCAGCAAAATGTTTTTCTTTAAAGATATCCATACACTAGTTTATATCAAAGCTGAAGTCTAATTAGATATAAACACTGACTGAAATGTAAATATAAAGATTCTCTCTTAATTTATGATCTTACTTTGGAAAAGCCTTTTGTTTTGTAACAGAGTATAGCAGGAATCTGGAGTAGATGAGGTATAGCTTCCAACTGTCCCTCTTTGGGAGACCTGTCCCTCTATCCTCATTTGTCCCTCTTTCAGGGCATTGTCCATCGTTCTATGTAAATATAAATATTTATCTACTAAAAAAATGTTTGACTTTAAACTTTATTCCCATCCTTTAAATTGATATATTACTAATTTTAAAATGTTAATATGAAGGAAAATGAACCAGGATAGAAAGCAACAGTGTGGTTTAAATTATAAAAACATTTTTCTTATGAAATCTTTATGGTATGGGTGACTAGGGGTGTGCCAGGGGCATGGTTTAATTGTCCCTTTTTCTCATCTCAAAAAGTTGGGATGTATGGCTGAGGTTAGGAGCTGCGTAACTTTGTACTGCATTAAGCTAGAAGTGCTGCAATCTATATTACACACCTGTCAAAGTGAACAGAGAAAACAAAAGGGAGTAGCATAGAAGTGGATGTGTGTTGCAGCCAGAGGCAAGAGCCAGTCCCTTGGTCCTGAAATAAAGAGTAATGTAAAGTTAGCCTCGGCAATGACAAAAGGAAATGTCTGAATCAAACAGCCACTGGGCAGCCTTAGTGGCATGTAATGCTGAAACAGTGGATGTAAAGGAAATTGGAAACAAAACGGTACCTCCTCCTGAAGTACCGTCAAAAGAAAACCAAAAGGTGTACTAGTGTGGTGGCATAGCTCTGATGCCCGCAAAATGCTCCCTGTAATCCCAAACTCCTGAGCGGACATCCACTGATGGAACGGCGGTAGACGAAGGTCTATCTGGCAAAGCTCAACACAGCGCTCTCAAGACTACCTATTTGCGTCTCACTTGCGTTCTACAGCACGTCTCTGCTCGTTTGCCAGTAAAGGGAGCGTCTGACACTTCCTGGTTATGGGGAGATAAAAAAAAAATAGTGCACACTGCGGCACTTTGAAGAATTGCACAAAGCAATGCACTTACTACTCACCCCCTGACTAAAACCCTTTAGAAAATGTGGTTTTCATTTGATGGTACTAGAGGAGGTACTGTATTGATTCCATTGCATCCACGGTTTCAGCATTACATGCTACTAAGGCTGCCCAGTGGCTGTTTGATTCAGACATTTCCCTTGTCATTGTACCAAGGCTAACACCTATTTATATTCACTTATATTACACACCTACTGGTCAGATTAAGGCCCCCTGCAAATCCAATTTACAATTCTGATTTTCCCTGGATACTATTAAAATAAGAATGCATAAGAAAAAATAAGCATGCAGTACCGATTAAAAATCAGAATCGCATGTAGTGTGCAAGAGGCCTTACATCAGAAAAAGAAACATTAACTTCACAGTTTTCAAAGGGATAATGTGAAATAAATGCTTTTTATTAAAGCCAAAAATTTAACACATGCAAGTCTATTTTCACTGATCAAAACTGTTTAAATAATAGGGGGCATTGATGAAAAATGCATGACATTTATGAGGGCAATTCATTATGGAGCTGGATTACTTACGAATTTTCAACTAACAAAAGGGCCCTTGCACACTATGCTATTGTTGCGATCATTCCACAACGCAGCCATAAGTGCGACAATAGTGAGGTGTGACTATTCAGTGCAATGTAAGCATGCCTCACTGCCACTGTAATCGCATACGTTACCTGGTTACTGCATCAGAACCTGCTGCACTGCCCTATGTGAAAGCCACACAGAAAAAGCATTGCATTATGTTGCGCTGACATGGTCTGTTGCAACACAGTGTGAAAGAGCCTGAAATCATAATTTCTGCCAGCCTTGCAAATTGGTATACAAGTCCATGCATGCAGCTGCATTGAGACACTGTACTATAGACCTGAAGAAGACTGGTCCTGCAAAATGCATCATCCTTTCTGGTTAAAATGAACTCAATTTCTATACATTCAAGTTTGAGGTAAAGGGGCCCATACACCTAACTATTTTCCCACCGATATACAGCAGATCCGATCACTGTGATCAAATCTGCTGTGAAATCATTGCGCAAACGTTGGCCAAACGATCGATTTCCAACCAAAATCGATAGTTCTCGTCAATTCCAGTCATTCCTGTCTGTGCGGAAGATTTCGCTCGATAGCAGCATTCAAATGTCCGACGCAATACATCGGCAATATATTACCTGTTCCGCCAGCACGTGTCCCCGTTGTCACCGCTGCTCCTTCTCCGTTGGGCTCAGAGTCCAGCAGGCTTCACTTCTTCCTGAGCGCCCTCTACTGTTTAAATTTCCCCAGACAGGAAGTGGAGCTGGAACCAAGCGTGAGAAGACAGTGGAGACCAGGGGACTTGCGCCGGCCGGATTAGGTAATGTCTGCGGGGGGGGGGGGGGGGGGGATGAGGCAGCGGCAGCTTTACAGATGGTGAATAGACTTCATGCTGAAATCGATTCACAATCTGTTTGCAGTAAAGGCAGCCATACAATCCCTCTCTGATCAGATAGAGATCTATCTGTTGGTCGATCTGATGGCAAATCGACCAGTGTATGGCCACCTTAAGACGGTCTCATTATCTACTCAGAATCAATTGCATACAACCTTTGGAGCACCTCCTCCCAATTTGTGATACAGGTAGCATTCTTTCTTTTTGGGGGGGGGGTCTTGGACAACTGACAAAGAGCAAGGCAAAGCTGCATAAAACTAACACAACATTTCTATCAATTCAAAACCATTATCTTAACCATTCTTAATAACCACACAAAAATTCATGTGAAATTACTAAAAAAAAAAGTTAAACTTTACAGAATATAGAAGTTTAAAGGGAACCAGAGAGGAACGCGGAAAAAAAAAAAGAAAAAGCTTTTATACATACCTGGGGCTTCTTCCAGCCCCATAAGCCTGGAACGCTCTCACGCCGCCATCCTCCGCTTCCTGGATCGGCGGTACCGGGCCCGTCACTTCCGGCGGACGCGGCCAATTGTCCGCATCACAGGGGCTCCCTCCATACCCGTTAGCATGCGGCTGCGCAGTAGGCAGCCTCATGCGTACTTGTATAGAGGGAGCGCCGTGTGATGCGGACAATTGGCCGCGTCTGCCGGCCGACTGGTGGCCATGACGGGACCCGGTACCGGCGGATCCAGGCAGCAAAGGACGGCGGCGTGGGAGCGATCCGTGCGTATGGGGCTGGAGGAAGCCCCAGGTATGTATAGTATCTTTTTCCTGGGGCCTCTGGTTCCCTTTAACGTTTCCTCTTAACGGTTTACTCTTTGCTTTCTTCCTCAAAGCGGGATTGACAGCCATAAAATCAAATTTATTGCCCACTGCTGTGTTTATTATGTAGTCTACATCCTGACCCTGCTTTGCAAGAATGCCAATATAATCATAAATGTGTCTGCTGTAATGAATTTCATCTGTCAGCATGGCTCTTTTCTTGTACATTGCCAGGGAGAGGGAAGCTTAAAAAAAAAAATTCAAGCCATGTTATTTCCCCTTCTTCCCCTCCCACATTCCTGCTACTTGCTGATTGGCTGAGGGCAGTTCAGTGTGATGCAAAGATGAGAAGGGAAATAGATTGGATTTCAGCAGCTCCTGCAGAAGGGTGAGGCGATTTATCCCCTATGTTCTGCTCACGTGTTTAAAAAGCAAACTAGATATGACAGTGCAGTTCTGCATACACCATTTTAGGCCGGGGGGGGGGGTAAGTAAGGGAGGAAATTACATCAGGATTGGCTTCAGCCAGAGGCAGTAAAGATGGAAAAATGCCTGGAACAGTTTTCTCTTAATTTACAATATAAAATTCACCAAAATTAAACCAGACAGTGCGTTTGTTATGCAAGTAGAAGTATTTAAAGTGAATCTCCATACTAAAAAGAAAAATCCTGAGCAGCTTTGTCCCGCGAAGCCATACTGAAGACCTCGCATCACGCCACTTCCAGCGCCTGGTCCCGCCTCTCCTCTGAGAAATTGCTGCAGTAAATGATTTTTCTTTTTAGTATGGAGATCAACTTTAATTATACAGGTAGTCCCCAACTTACAAACGGCATGGATTCTGTGTTTCCATGGGAACAAAGTAAAAAAAAAAAAAATTTTTCAAGTTGGACTTTATTTTTTTAAATTGATTTTCTCAAAAACTACAAGAAAAAAAATGGCTTATAAACTTGTATAAGCAGGCACAGAGGGCAGAGGTAACACAGAGGGGGACACTGGAGGCACAGGGGACAGAAATTGCAGAATGTTCTGACTTAGGGACTGTATGTTCATTCTTAACCTGAATCTGTTCTTATCTCGTTCGTTTACCGGGGACTACCTGTACAGGCATTTTTTTACCCTGGGATAGTATGGCTTCCCTTGCTGCTTTAACATTCTTCTGTGACCTCACAAAAGGCTGCTTATTATCTTACCGATAGCTCCAGGAAGGAGATAAAATACCGAACATCTCGTTTTACAGCCTGCATTATCCTTCACCCCCAAGGTTTTTTTTATCCTAACTGACCTGAGCAATTTTCACCTGTCAGCGCTCCTCCATTTTATTCGCCAATAACTTTACTACTAATCACAACAAAATTATCTATTCCTTTGGTTTTTTTTCACCACAAATTAGGATTTCTGTGGGTAGTACAAGAATTATTTTATTCCAAATGCATTTTAACAGGAAAAAGGCCATTATAGTTTTAAAAATAAAACCATCTGTGGATAAAACGCACACATTTTATTTGTCCATTTGTATTGGTTATTAAACAGTTTAAATTATGTCTATCACAATGTATGGCCTTACATTAGCAAGAGCTTTTCAAATCAAGTGCTCAGAAAAGGCTGCTAGTGTGTCCCAGGACTAAGGTGCATATATACACATGGCCAATTTTACCACCTGCCTGTAGTATGAGACCAACAGACATTGAATACTGTGAACAAAATATGTAGAGAAGCTCTCATAACACATGGAAGTGGTAAAATTGGCCAATTAAAATTGGATGGGTGTACCAGGCTTTAGTGACGTGGTAATCCCTCTTCCCACTTGCTCTAACTGGCTTATCTCCTTGGTCTCTTGCTCCCAGGCAAGCTGCTGCTGCACCTGTAAACTTGTTCCTGCACACAGGGCTCTGAAAATGTGCCATTTTATGTAATTGCCCTGAGGAATATACAAAAAAAAAAAATAGCCAAGCAGCTAATTTAGAAATCCCCAGAATCAAACACAGGACCTAGAGTATCACAGGCAGTTTTTTTTATTTTTTACTACTATGACATGGATTCTGCCATGCTAGAGAAGAAAAAGTGCCATTAGTCCTGCAGGGCGTCATGCCCCCAACTGAAGTCCCACCTCCCACAGGTGTTTGATCACCTGCTTCGGCTGCGTGTGCGCAGCAGCAGAAAGGTTGGTGTCCTGAAAAGTAGCAGCATCGCCAGTCCCTGGTGAGCAGACATCATTCGATCCAGATGTTGTAAGTTGCAGGCAGCCTCCACTGTGTCCCTCTGTGCCACCTCTCCCTCCCCCTGTGCATTCTTCTGTCACCCTGTGCCTCCTGTTCCCATTTGTGCCACCTATGCCCTTCTTGTGCCTCCTCCTGTGCTACCTCTACCCATCTGTTCTGCTTTCAGTCCCTCTTTGTGCCCCATGCAATCTCTTCCCGCTGTGCGCCCTTCTGTCTCCCTGTCTCCATCCGTGCAGAGCATAACGCAGCAGAAGCTGTGCTCTCACCTCCCCACCAAAGTCCAGTGATGTGCCTATGGAACCATCCTGTCTGTCCCCCTGCTCCCTCTAGTGCTGGCACATCAGTCTCCTCATGCAGTATGTAATGACACTACATGTGGTAGGAGATGCTGGGCACTGGACTCTGGGGGAAAGGTAACAAGATCGTCAGGTTTTTTTGAATCTCAGGGACCCTTGTGCCTCCTTACATGGCACATGGTTTTTATTCTGGGGCAGGGGGGGAGGGGGGGGGGGGAAGGGCAGACCATATGTGTCATCCTGCCTAGACATGGCTGCAATTTGGCACAACACGATTCACATCTAATTTATATGCAATACCTTGCATCAGTTACTAGTCATATATTACCCTTATTTTCCAGTTTCTTCTCATCCTAGAGAAAAAGCAACCACCTAAGGGAGATATTTGGTGTGCGGTTTCTGGTATCAGAACAGTTAGATGAGAGCTTTTAACAGGGCAACAGACATACAACATCCACAACTGGAGTGGAAAATATCTTTATTATAAACAGCTTAAGGACTGCATTATTGGCTTTTTTTTTGCCTGAAAAAAAAAATACATCAGTAGAAACAATTTATTTTTCCAGTAATAAAGAGTATATAACAGGCTGTTTATAACTTACAAACTTTAATAGAACTATACAAAAACAGCTCTTATTTTAAAATTACTGTACAAAAAAAAGGCACGGACAAACACATAAAATCAGAACATTGCAGATCTCAGAACAGCCAAATGAAATATTACCAGATAACGAATTGCATTAACAGAAGCATCATGAGATGTGGGGTTTACTTGCAGTGGAATCTCAGGATACTTGGATATCTGACTAGAGTTCCCCATGTAAAATGTGAAAAGGA
Organism: Hyperolius riggenbachi; assembly: GCF_040937935.1. Taxonomy (NCBI): domain Eukaryota; kingdom Metazoa; phylum Chordata; class Amphibia; order Anura; family Hyperoliidae; genus Hyperolius; species Hyperolius riggenbachi. The sequence goes on from NC_090650.1 coordinate 148,415,770, forward strand.
GGTCACCAATACCAGAATCTTTTAGCATGAAACTCCAGGAAAACAGATATAAAATGTTAAATTGTATTACATATTAATTCAAAAATCATATAATAGTATAATAGACATTGGTTTTAATTTTCCATAAGATTCTGCATTCCAGAAATCACAATGACAAATACCATCACAGTTGTATAGCAGTGTTGTCACTCCACATGACTCAGGCACTGGGTATTGGTGGGAATGTTAGTGGAGAGATGTATCATAGTCCAGAGAGCAGCCAGCCATAGGAAATTGTATATAGCATTGGATAGAAGTCAATCTTTATAAACTGAGGTATTTAGTTTTTCCTTCGAACCCCTGAAGAATTGTATGGAGGAGGGTTAAAAGTAGCGGCCTGGGTTTATTCTTAAGTCAGAGTTTTGGTGCCCCCTCCCTCTCAGCGTGTTTCCCTGGTGTCTAGTGGCTGGCCGAACACCCTCCTGGCAGCAGAGGTAGTGGAAAAGCATCTTCCATTATACGATGCCAGACACACTGCCTGTGACTCCTTGTTAGATTCAGCCTCTAGTGTTTAGCAAGCTGGCACTAGAGGCCCAATCTGATGAGGGAAAAAAAACAACTTAATTACACAGAGTATATATGGTCTGCCTTGAATTTAATGAAGCTGTGCATTGTTTGGCTTGAGTTCTGCGTTAGACAGCTGTGCTGGCAGCAAGTGTACATACATAGATGAACTACCACAAGTATGCATAGTGGTCTTACATAGCATGAGAGATGGGAAGACACTTCAGACATAAACAGAAGGGAAGAAAAGGCACTTCAGTAATGCTAGCCTTATGGTATAAAACATTAAATATTGGCATGTGTTGCAAAGAAGTTATATTTACTATGGAATGTTTATGGTACTAGCATGGAAGAAGAAGGATAGGACAGAACAGAGATGTTCACAGAGACACTGTTGTGATCATTTGCAAACAATACATTTTTCTGCTTTCACAGTGGCTCAAGAGGGGTGGAGCCAATTATCCTGCTGTGTGTTCCAAGAATATACATAAAGGAAGTTCTATTCATTGCTGGGTAAAGAAACAATGCAATCTGAGTAGATGGAGGCTTGCATATACAGGTTCTAAAGATCAATGTGTTGAAATTTACTGAAGTACTGTGAAAGCTAGACAGTAAAACCTGGTTGGATAGTTCTTATGTAAAAATCCCAGCATGGTAAACCCTCAGGAAAGGAGTCATCAGATTCTCACCTGTGAGACTGTTTCACTTTACTCCATAAATTTAATCAGTCTACAGTTACAAACACCTGGATAAAACGACACCTACAACCATGTCATGTATGAACCTCTGCCTATGTCCATCTCTTGCTCACAATGCTGCCACCATTTTGCAGCTGCGTAGAATATTTACTTCTGGCTGTTCGTGACAGCTCTCGTCATGGCAGACTGAACAAGGCAGCAAATCTAGAGACTGCTAACCTGTCACACTGAACAGAATAGGCACACTGACTTACTACACATAACAGATGCTGGACTATCAGCAAGCAGGATGTGAATTGAGAAAATGAAGGATGTGCACTAGATTTTACAAGGGAATCAAATATCCCTTTACAGCATCTCTATAGTTCTTTCACTGGGCTGTGAATAGGAGGCTATAAATCTGGTCAGGAACAAAACACCTGTATATATTTATCCTTGTAATAAACTAGGCAGGATTAAATTACTGATATCAATGTATGCAATGAAAATTTAGTCAGGTGTGTGGTATTCACAAACTCAGCACAGCCTGTGAACTAGCCATGGCTGGGGGGCAGAGATGACAAAACAGTACATTACACCATCTCAACAAAGGGTCCAGAACATCAGAAGATGTAGCAACACTTCCTCTTGCACTACTAAAAGTGCAAGATTTATGGATTTCACAAGAACAAAACTATTTTCCTACATAAAACATACATATTCAATAAAGAGTTGTTGACTTCGAAATATCAGTCTGGCATAAAAAGGAAGATGGTAAGTGTTGTGGAAACACTGTCTTATCGAAGACAAAGCTGTACTGTGCTCCACGAATAATAATAATAAAAAAATGTTTTTGTAAACCAAAGTATCCATTTCATGAAGGTTATGTATACCAGGCAATAATATGAACTCCATTTTTTACAAATTCCTGCTACCGGCAGAAGATCTGTAATTATTTTTAAACAGGAGTTCTACCAGAGATATTCAAATAGGACAAAATAGTGCAATTTCAATTTCTTATTCACCTGGCTGCTCACACCTAACAGGTACTCATTACATAAGTGAAAGAGTTGATCTACTATTGTACACACTGCTAGCTTGGGCCACTAACCACTGCAGTGTGAAGCTTAAAGACTTAGAATGCTTTTTAAGTGGGAAAATGCTTCCACAACACCCCAGACTGTTCTCAAATCTCACAGTGATACGATTTAGGAAGAGTGATGTGTGCATTTGTGTTCTTATGAAATTAGTGGTTACAGTACATTTTGGCAACTGTTCATTTGGCAATGGATGTAGGGGGAAACATTGAAATGTTACTGTGTTCAACTAAAATATAAACGTTTTGGAAGGGCGGGGGTTATCAAGCAGGGGGCATGGTTTAGTCATCTTCTTCTATGAACAGGAGTCCATTAAGTTGGTCCATGTCTCTTATCTGAGCATTAAGCACACTTGGAATGCTGCAAAGACTAAGTTTGGTAGCCAGATGCCACCATGGGGTTTATAGCTTTTATTTGTTTATGATACAAGACCACGCTGATCATTTAATTTATCATACGGTCCTCATCGTTTTCTGATTACATTACGTAAAGTATATAAAATATAAACTGTTTCAAGAGAATCAATCAGGCCAGGCATGCGTAGTCATCTGAATCTCCACTCTTAATGATGCACAGTGCAGCGCTACTGAAGAGGAATCCGCATTTATCTTTGTAATACTGTACACAGCGTTTTCCTCTGAGGTAAACACTCTTCCATAAACAAGCTTTGGTTTAACCATCCCCAAGGTGTTATTGTTCCCTGCTGGAGCTCAATGCTTTTCAGACTACAGACAACCATTTACAGCTCCATCTGCTGCAGAAGCCCAGATAAACTCCTGTTATTAGCAATAAGCTTAGAAAAGAGATACAGTAGTCCTCTCTAGAGACTTAAGGTGCGTACACACACCACTATTGTCACCTGAAGAAATTGGGATCCACAACTGTGTGGCTTCCAGCAGGAGAGGTAAGGAGGACAACAAGGCCTTTGGGTGTCACAGTAGTCTACTCATCAGGGGGACACAAGCACACATGTTCGATTCTTGCCTGGGGTGGCTAGGAACAGCCAGAACAGCTGAGATTACTAGAGCGCGTACACGCAGCTTTAAACTTGAAAGAAAACTGAACACATGAGATAAATAATCGCTGACTGAATGACTGCACTAGTAGAGTAGTTTAATGCTGGGTACACACGATAAGATTTTCAGTGCGATTTTGTGATCCAATTGTTTTTGCGGCACGATTCTGCGCTCGTTTCTCTTATCTTCATTCATGTTTCTTATCTTTTTCTATTCACTGCAATGAGAAATCAAGCGCAGAAACTATCGGGAGCAATATCGGACATGACTGATTTTATCAATCGGATCCATCTATTGCACGGAAAATTATACCATGGGTATTAGGCATAAGAGTAGAGTTTCAGTTGATTACAAATACCAATCCATTAAGTGGTTCTTTTTAAGTCCTCCCTTTCACGTTGGAACTGCAGCCTACAGAATGTTTTATCAGCAATGAGCACAGACTGGAGTAAGAAAGTCTGTACTCTTGATTAAACAAGCCCCACTCAGAAGAAGAATATGCTGTATAAAAGAGAGAATAGCTTTTCCTGACTGGATAGAGTGCAGTATTATAGCTCAAATGAGGAGATTCAGCTCATTAAAAATGCCCATGACAGGTTCTCAAAGACCTCTTACAAGTGTCGGGTTCCAGTTACAAGCTGCCCAGTTTTTTATATTACATGTATTTTCTTTTCATTAAAAGATATTTATTCCAACACGGACCACATTTCAGAGGGGACCCCAGGAGACGATATATTGTGCTGCCATTTTAACAAATCCACAGCAGCATGGGGTTAGATGGCGGTGTTTCGGCACAAAAAAAAAAAAAAAAAAAAAAAAAAAAAAAAAAAAAAAGGGAAAGAACCCTAAAATAAATAAAATAAAAAAATACTCAAGATAGAAAGCTCTTATGCAGTCCGAGATTTAACAGCACTTTTACATTGATTCATGCTCTGAGCATCCAACTGTTGGCTTATCTGGAGGAAGTAAACCCTTCCAAGCTCTGTAATTCACACAGTCCAGCCTGACAGAGCCTCAGTAGATGAAATCACCCGGGACGTCTTGCAACATGGGCTCTTCAAACTTAAATCTCTTTGTAATGGCTTTTGATTCAGTTTGTTTTTCTATTTCGGTCTGTCTGCACTGTCCCAATGTGTAAGAAGCCATTAATATCAGCTCCTCTGTCACAGTCTGTTCTGAATCTGCCTGAGGCAGGCTGGTTTCTAGAGAACTCTCTGCTTTTAGCTCGTCCTCCTCCTCCTCTTGTACTGCTTGGTTCTCCTGTACACTGCTCAAAGCAGTAGCACAGGGACCTGGTAAATCACCTTCAGCCAACCACGGATGCTGTAAACAGTCCTCTGCTGTTGCACGACCTCTGCAAGGTAAAAGACAGCTTATATTAAGAATCCTTAAACGCAAGTTTAAGAAACAAAAACTAGATAAATGTGTCAACATGCCGCTGCTGTTGGAAGAATAAAAAGACCTAAAGCACCTACAAACTACCTGCCCAGCAGACTAGAAATGCTTACCTCTGATTAGTTTTTAAAGTGACTGTTGGCCATTTATTTATTTATTTGTTGTATTTATAAAGCGCCAACATATTACGCAGCGCTGGACATTAATTTAGGTTACAGACAATATTTAGGGGTGACATACAGCAATATGACAATACAGGAATACAAGAAAACCAGATCATGCAGCACAGTATGAGAACAAGGTACTGCTTAGTCAGTCACTGGATGGGAGCATGGAGTTAGGCAAGTTAGGTTCACTCAAATGCATAGCATGGGTGCACAGTAATAGAGGTGCATGATCAGGTAGGACACAAAAGGAGGAGGACCCTGCCCAAAGGCTTACAATCTAGAGGGAGAGGTAGGGACACGAGAGGTAGGGGACCAGAGTTCGGCTGTGGGTTTAGAGCAATTGTGAGGGGTGCTAGGCCAGAGTGAAAAGGTGAGTTTTGAGGGCCTTCTTGAAGGTGTTGAAGGAGGGGGCTGCCCTAATGGGTGGAGGTAGGGAGTGCCATAGTGTCGGAGCGGCTCTTGAGAAGTCTTGGAGGCGTGCATGGGACTGGGTGATGCGGGGGACGGTCAGGCGAAGTTCATTGGAAGAGCGGAGTGAGTGGCTTGGTGTGTATCTCTGAGTAAGATCAGAAATGTAGGTTGGACAAGTTTTGTGGATGGATTTGTAGGTCATACACAATATCTTGAATCCGATTCTGGACTGGATAGGAAGCCAGTGGAGGGATTCACGGAGGGGAGCCGCCCTGGTGGAGCGATGGGAGGAGTGGATAATTCTGGCAGCCGCATTCATGATGGACTGCAGTGGGGCTATTCGGGTCTTAGGGAGTCCAGACAGAAGGGCATTGCAGTAGTCGAGGCGGGAAATGAGGGCATGGATGAGGAGTTTGGTGGTGGCAGGGGTCAGGAAAGGGCGAATCTTACAGATGTTACGAAGGTGGAAGTTGCAGGACTTTGTGAGGTTTTGGATGTGGGGAGTGAAGGAGAGTGCGGAGTCCAGGGTGACACCCAGACAGCGGGCTTGAGAGGTAGGGTGAATAGTAGTGTGGTTAACAGTGACCTACACATCTGGGAAGTCCAGGGATGACCGGGGTGGGAAGATCATAAATTCCGTTTTGTCTAGATTTAGTTTCAGGAACCTAGCGGACATCCAGGAGGAGATGGCAGATAGGCAGGAGGAGACCTTGTCCATGGTAGTGGTGGATATGTCAGGGGTGTGGAGATAAATTTGGGTGTCATCTGCATACAGATGATAGTTAAAACCCATGGAGGAGATAACCTTGCCAATGGAGGATGTGTATAGGGAGAACAGTAGGGGGCCAAGGACCGAGCCTTGGGGGACTCCCACCGAGAGGTGGTTGGGGGTGGACGAGGACTCATTGAAGGAGGTCGTGAAGGAGCGGTTGGAGAGGTAGGATGAAAGCCAGGTCAGGGCGAGATCGTGAATGCCCATGGATTGGAGGGACTGGAGGAGTAGGGGATGATCTGCTGTATCAAAAGCTGCTGAAAGGTCAAGGAGGAGGAGAATGGTGTATTTACCTTCAGCTTTAGCTAAGGCAAGGTCATTGACCACTTTGGTGAGAGCCGTTTCGGTTGAGTGGGCAGGCCGAAATCCAGATTGCAGTGATTATATATTGTTCAAAGTGCAATATTCAGTGCTGCACATACAATGTAAACCAAGTTGAGGGAAAAGGTTGAGCACTATGGTCCCTCCCCTCTGTATCCCACTTAACTAAAGGATTTGTTAAGTACATTTGGATTTGGCTCTGGTGCTATTTGCTGTATAAAGATTTGGGAGGGTGTCATTTTTGGAATCCAGTGTTAAAATGTGTCTGCTGCAACTGATTGCTAATAATTCCAAGTGCATGACAATTTATGTAGTTTGAAGATGGACGAGTCCACAAACCACCTCAAAGCCAATCTCCTTCCTACTCCAATCCACCACCCTTGTTCTAAAATCTCCCAGGTGGCTGAATGCAAAGCCAGAATAGTTTACACATCTGTACTGATATGATGTTGCACTGCAGAAATCATCTTTGTCATGGTGCTGCACAGCCAAAGCAGAGGTTTAGCCAAGCAGTGGCACTGTAACTAATAGCTATGAAACAACTGCTGCTGTAGCTAATGACGGAATTGGCCCAAATCCCAGGGGTTGCATGTGGGCTTTTTCATTAAAAGATATCAAAGCCAAAACACTTTGGAGAAACGGGGGAGCCGGCATGTATGGTGAGCTGTGCAGATGTCCACCGCTCCCAGTGTCCCCCTCACATACCTAAAGCCCCTCCAGCAGCTTCGTGCGGGTCGCAGGAGTCAGGCTTTACTGCGCAGGCGATAGCCTGGCTTGCTGGCGTCCCACAGTGCGCGACAGCGGCTGGGAGTGCTCTGTGTATGATGTAATCGTGACGAAATGGGCATGCGTAGAACGCTTCTGGCCATGCACTAAGGGACGCCAGCAACCCAAACTAGCACCTACGCAGTGAAGCCCGACTCTAGCGAACCGGGAAAAAAAGCTGCAGAAGGGCTTTAAGTATGTAAGGAGGGGGGACACAGGATAATGGGGGGGGGGAGGAGATGAGCAGTGGGCATCAGGAAAGCTCACCATACATGCCAGCTTCCCCGTCTATTCTAAGGATTTCAAGAGAACCCGAGGTGGGGTTCTAAGAATGATATCCGCACACAGAGGCTGGGTCTGCCTATACAGCCCAGCCTCTGTTGCTATGTAGTGTCCCCTCAGGCCCGCCCTGCTATGCCCCCATAAATCACAGCTGTGTTGTCGACACGCAGCGGGCTGTGTTTACCTATGTAGTGTCACTCTCGCTACTCCCCCCCCCCCCCCCCCGACTCCTGCATAGCTCCGGTCCCCGCCCGCTGAGTGGAGGGAAGGGACGCGGGTGGGGACAGGAGCTATGCAGGAGGCGGGGGAGTGGCAAGAGTGACACTACATAGGTAAACACAGACCACTGCGACACGCTGTATGTCGACAGTGCGGCTGTGATTTATGGGGGCATAGCAGAGCGCGGGGGGGGGGGGATAGGCTGGGGGGACACTACATAGCAACAGAGGATGGGCTGTATAGGCAGACCCAGCCTCTGTGTGCGGATATCATTTTTAGAACCCCACCTCGGGTTCTCTTTCAGCTCAGGTATCCTTTAAGCTGGTTGGACTTCCAAAATACCTGCTTGTAATCCATTAAAGGAAAACCCAGGAGAGAGTGATATGGAGGGGGCAATATTTATTTCCTTGTAAACTATACCCATTGCCTGGCAGCCCTGTTGATCTCCTGGCATAAGTTTTTCCACTGAGAGGGCAGTGCAACATACAGCACTATAGATATAGGGAGGGTTTCTGGGGTTGAGACCAGGAGAATTAATGTAAGTTGTTATCCTGAATAATTTAGCATCTTCTATTGCAGTATGGTGCCTCTTTAATTGGAGATAAAAAAGATGCGCAACTATCTAGCACTGCAGACAAACATCCATCTATCAAGTGTGAAGTGTACTACTATTAAATATAGATTTGTGCACAAGCTTCTTATAGAAAAGGTTGTGGCTAAACAGGCTGAGTTGAATGGCCCTGCAGCGAGGCCTTAAAGCTGCAGTGACCTATTTAGGTAAAAATGGCCTGGTCTTTAAGGGGGGGGGGGGGGGGGGGGGGGAGTGTTTAACACTGTGGTCCTCAAGAGGTTAAATATATCCACAGAACCCCTTTAAACCTAGAATGGACTGACTTATTTACTTCCAAACAATACATTTTTGTACTGTATTTTACAGATACCTTCTTGGGATTCAGTGAAAATAAAAAGTACTTCCCGCCAACATACATGAAAAATACATGGTATTTAATGAAACTGAGGCAGGTAACTGTAATAAAAATATAAACGCTAAAAGCTTGTATCTTACTAATTCCTTAACAGGGCTAACTTGTCTAAATGAAATAAAAACTCCTGCATTTCTGAAGCCAACACCCAGGCAAGCTACTACACAACATGCATAGTAAGCAATTCTAATAGTAAAACGTGCTCACAACCGTTCTAATTAGAGGAGATGCAAGGGAGGTACGCAAGAAATGACAAGGGAAGCACGAGATACACTAAACAAATGGGGGAGAAAAGAAAAGAAAAAAAAAAAAAAAAAAAAAAAAAAAAAAAAAAAGAAGTACTTACTCAGGTTCTCTCACTAGAAGTGCTTTGATAAAATCAACAGCCAGTGCTGATATCTCTTCAAAGTCCCCATCTGTGTAACTCACATTCAGCTGAGAAATGTTTAAAAAAGTGTGCTGCTTGTCATCTCCCAGAAAAGGGGAGGTGCCTGTGAGCATTACATAGGTCAGTACTCCAATGCTCCTTCAAGAGAAACAATATAACAGGTTATGGACTATGAGAATGGCTCTAACACAACTTATTTTCCGACTCTAGTAGGCATCAACATTTTGCAGCAAACTAGTAACCCTCCATTCATACATATTATGTTGCAGTACTGTTTTTGTAGTAGCTAAAACTGGGCTTATACTCCTTGTCCTGAGGCAGACCTCAACAAGGGGAAAGGGGGAGTCAAGACTGCTTATGGCATAGGGAGCTGTAGTGGTCAACCACAGAATATACAGTGCATCCAGAAAGTATTCAAAGCGCATCACTTTTTCCACATTTTGTTATGTTACAACCTTATTCCAAAATTGATTAAATTAATTTTTTCCTTGGAATTCTACACAGCTCATAATGACAATGATTTTTTTCCCCCCGGGTTAGCTTTTTTTTTGCATTAGATAAACTCATATTTGTTGCAGGGAGCATTAAGTGGCTATTTCTTGTTCCGCTAATGTCTAGCAGCTTGGTCATTTCTTCCCTCCAGTTACAGTACTGGTCCCTGCAGTAAAGGCAAATTCTGTTGCCACTGCTGTGCTGCGGCCTGTGTAGCAGAGAAGAGTGTGCCTGCTTCCACAGTTGAAACCACCCCATCTTCTAGACTCATAAGCAAATCTCCAGAGGCTATCATGCTAAGATCCTGTATAGATTTGATCTGTATCACCCTTAACGATTGTTACATAATTGTTTGGTCATTGGGTCAATGTGTGGTATGAAAAATATACAGGCACGTTACTATAGCCAAGCAGCATGTACAGTTCAATGGAATGGGAAGGCGGGACCACTAGAAAGCGCACTTGTTACAGGCTTCCAGCAAGTTGGGTAAGTGCTATAACTATGTGTTCATTTATCACGTATCATTTAGTAATAGTGTGCCTGATCACCAAGCAAGGTCATGTAACATCCGCATACATGCTAGACATTTTACTAACGCGCACGCACGTGTGTGTGTGTGTGTGTGTGTGTGTGTGTGTGTGTGTGTGTGTGTGTGTGTGTGTGTGTGTGTGTGTGTGTGTGTGTGTGTGTGTGTGTGTGTGTGTGTGTGTGTGTGTGTGTGTGTGTGTGTGTGTGTGTGTGTGTGTGTGTGTGGCAAATACATTTTTTTTTTTAAGATGATTGGCATAAGAAGGCAAACAACGCTTTACTTGAGCTGTCCACACTTCATGGCAAAATTTGTAAAATCAATCATAATACACAATGTTATCATAATTCAGCCTCAAAATATTTCTGCAGGGTAGTACATTAACTGGGTAAACAGTTCTACATACATATGAAGGAATACAGTATACTTACCACATATCAGTGGCTGTGCTGATTGGTTCATAACTCAGAACTTCAGGTGCTTTAAAAAAAAAAAAAATTTGAATTACTTATCCAAATGTTCACATGACTAACAATTTTCAAGTGTTCCCTTTAAGCAAAATAGGTAGTTAGGATGCATACTATTCAACCTTACCACCTTGGCAGTACAGTCTTGTCAGCCCTGGTGAAGTCTCAGAACCCAGCTGCACTTCCTAGTATTAAAGTGAACCCGAGGCGAGTGATATGGAAGCAAGCATGCAGCATATCTTGTCAGCTCTGACAATATTGTCAGAAACACCTGATCTGCATATGCTTATTCAGGGTCTGTGGCTGATAGTATTAGAGGCAGAGGAGCCGCAGGAAAGCCAGGGAACGGTCATTGCTTAAAACATAACTAATGGGCGGGATATGGAGATTGCCATACTTCATTTTAAGCAATACCAGTTGCCTGGTTATCCAGCAGATCCTCTGCCTCTAATACTTTTAGCCACAGACCCTGAACAAGCATATGCAGATCAGGTGTTTGACATTATTGTCAGATCTGACAAGATTAGCTGTATGTTTGTTTCTTGTCTTATTCAGACACTGCTGCAGCCAAATAGACCAGCGGGACTACCAGGCAACTGGTAATGTGTAAAAGAAAAGAAATATGGCAGCCTCCACATAACTCTCACTTCGTGTTCATTTTAAAAATCAAGCTAGGCTCCTCCGAGACCTGCCACTGAGGAACAGGCTACACCAGTGCATAGGCTAGGTAGCAGTCACAGACTGCTTCAGTAAAACAGCATCTATGAAATACTGAGCTTCTACGTTAAGCATATCTAAAAGTTGCATTTTTTTTCAGTCAGATATGATAAATTATTGAATGGGAATTCCTGAAGAACCAAGTCCCACTGTTCTATGGTTATACGCAAATGTATCAAAATTACTGCAATAAAATGTACCTGCATGTAGCCAACAAATTACAGCTACAGACTCCTGAGGGCAGTCCGTCATGCAGGCACAGATCTACTTACTAAATGACCTTTCTTTACATGAATGTAGGTACTTCCATTTGTTAAGCATCTATGTCTATGTGCCAAGAGCAAGAAGACTCAATCCAGTCCAGTCTTGGAGAAAAACTGAAGTACTTGGCAACCAGAAGTCTAATAAATCAACTAAAGTTCTCCCCGGGGCAGACAGCCAGAGCACCTCAGGCACCCATCATAGGCCTAGAGCAGTGATCTGCAAACTTGGCCCTCCAGCTGTTACAGAACTACAAGTCCAACAATGCATTTGCCTTTATGAATCATGACTGGCTGTCAGGCTCCTGCAATGCATTGCGGAACTTGTAGTTCCTTAACAGCTGGAGAGCCAAGTTTGCAGATCACTGGCCTAGAGTCACTTCAGGCAGAGATCAGCAGTTGATATCTAAAAATTATAGCTAAGGTAGACATAAAATCATGACTGCCTACTCACCAACATATTCTGGGGTCCCCATAATTTCTCTTAATTCATTATTATTAACAATCCTGGACAAGCCAAAATCCACTATTTTTATATCTCCTAGAGGACGGTCACTGGTCAGCAGAATATTCTGTGGCTGTGGAAAGATGGAAAGGGAACAATGTTTATTTTTTCATGGAATGCTAAAGGCACAAAAGTATTGCTCTTTCAAAACATTACAATAACAGCCATACGTTTCGGTTTCTTAAAATTCCATTTAAAAGTGTGAACAGTTTTGTGATATAGTAAAGCAGAGGTGCAATACGATTACTGCGCCTGTGCAGGAAGCTCCTGGTGACACCAGCGGGAGCGAGGAAGCGTGCGGGCAGGGCCACGCAGGCACAGTGGTCCGCAACATTAAAGTCTCAAAAACCAGGAAGTGAACTGTGGTGGGGACTGGAGGATCGTTTTGTTCCGGTGTGGGCACAGGACGTCTGCTGGGGGCAGTTAGAATCCCCAGTTAAGTTCATATCTCCCCCCCCCCCCCCCCCCCCTTCATACTTAATCAGATGGTAAAAGTTTTTTTCATCTTCTCCATAGCAGTGCATTATGAAAAATCTTTCAGTTCAAACACAGAGTGAACTGAACCATTGGGGAAACATGGGTATTACTTTGAAAATCAGTTGTCGTTTCAGCTATATATAGGCGTCTGGGGATCGGAGGCTCCGTGAGTGAAGGCTGTCTTGAACCCAGGTTGGGTCAGGGCTCAAAGAAATTCTTTTGCATAGATAACTGAAATTTCTTAACTCTTCCTGTACACCTTTTTATTTATTTTATTTTTGTATTTTTTTTAAGGAAAAAAGCCCTTTAATTATTCAGACAGCTTGGTGTGCAGGTAAAATTGTTCCAAAAAAGATGATATATAAACAGTGTGACGGCACCAGCCCGAGGCTCCAGTAGCCCTTTTTCAAGCACAAAATAGGTGAGTACAGAGTAGAAGTATCAAGAAAATTATTGATCCTAGATGGAAGAGACCGTATAGTATGTATAGCAGAGCCAAGGCAATCCTGAAGTGAAGAGATATAGCACCTTAAGAGGAACTTTAACCAAGGATTGAACTTCATCCCAATCAGTAGCCGATATCCCCCTTTTCCACAGAAAATCTGTACCTTTTCTCGAATAGATCATGAGGGGGTTCTGTATGCCTGATAGTGGTGAAACCAGGGCTGTGGAGTCGGTACAAAAATCTTCCAACTCCGACTCTTCAGTTTCTGAAACCATGACTGACTCCGGGTGCCCAAAATTGCCCCGACTCCGACTCCACAACCCTGGATGAAACCCCTCCCACAGTGTGATGTCATGACCAATGTCTCCTGACAGTATTCTGTCTGTAAACCTGTGTTGCATTCTGGGAAATAACAGCTTTTTCCAACTGCCAAGCAAGCAGTACCTCACTCTGTGAAGAGCGCGCTCAGTAAACAAACATTCTGCACAGATCACTTGGCAGACCTAAAGATGTCACCACAAGGGAAATTTCAGAATGTAAAGAAAGATTTTAAAATGGGCAACCCGACTGAAAAATGTATAAGATGAATATTGTAATGAATAAGCAATTTTATTCATTATGTTATTTTCACTACAGTTCCTCTAAGACGCAAGTGTGTTACTTTTTTGCAAACTCAAGGATCTGTCAAGAGTATTTCCTAACATACATCAGTGACTGAGTGTGGATGTGTTTATCAATATGTGGGTGCTTTATAAATCAATAATCGCCCCTTGGGCTGTACCCATTGCTTCGACATTTATGAATTTCTAGAACTACTGACCGGCAGTAGTGATATGTCACATTATCAGTACATGTACATCCATCCCCAGATAGATTTGGAGCAGGACTGGCCAAGATCAAATGGTTAAACACGCAATTCTGAACTGGTATTTTGGAACTGCTGTACTAAACTGACTGCTCCCTCAGTAAGGCCCTGTTCTCACTCTGCCGCTTGCTGATCGCCAGCAATCAGAAAACGATGCATCACAAATAAATCCTATGTGATTACACTGAGGCAATTGTGATTTCCGCCTTCGCACTGCATGAAGCATTTTCATGGGAATTGCCGTGAGATTCTCATTCACTGGAATGAAAATCGCTAAGCACAATTGCGGAAAAAGCGTAAAAAATAGCATGGCAAAATGACATTTACTTGCGGTTCCGTGTGTGAACTGAAGCCACTGAATTGTGGTGTGCAGACAATTTAACTCAGCACCTTTGACAACCTGATCCTATGCAACTATTCTTAAACATAGACAATCAGATTTACATGTAGGGAGAGTGAAAGAAAATTAGAATACTATGGAAAACACAATCAGGTAAAGTTGGCAAAAATGTATTAAAAAAACAAAAAAAAAAACGCATGATCTTTCCATAGATTCAACCAGAATACGATTATCTTATGGTCTCAGATTACAGATCTCCATTATGCTGCCTTTCAGCCCACTTCCTATTCTGTCCCCTCTCCCAATTCCTTTCTTTCCTCCCTTCAATCTGCACATTACCTACTCATGTACAAACATGATAAATGTTGCCAGTTTTTCATGATCCTTTCAGGTGACCGTTTACCTACAATCACCATATGAGCTTCTTGGCACTCTGTTGAGCAGCCCTTTCTGTGCTATGGAGATGAAAGAGAACAAACAGGGTGTGATCTGCTGCAGCTCACAATGGGACCTACAACAGAGATTGGCTGACAATTCTTAAATACTCAGCAGATCAGTGAACAGAAGAATACAGATGCATAAACTAAGTTTTTAATCATTTTGGGTGGATAAAGATCAGTAATCTTAATTTATAGTCATCCTGTCACATTAATAAAAAACAACAAACTGCTGTAACCTGATCAAAAAGTCATAGAGGTATAGACCCCAAACCAAATGCAAAAGTTTGTTTTCTGTGTAACAAGATCACTGGTAAAGGGAGTCAGGTGAAATATCTCCAGTAAAAATACAAACGAAAGAAATACATTCTAAAGCCTCAAACGCAACTTAGATTACTACCACCTGGCAGTGATCGGGACTCTATCCTTTAGGTCAGTGCTGTCCAACTTTGCGGGCATGGAGGGCCGTTTTTTTTCCAGACCACATGGTGGAGGGCCGGCAGACCTCCCCAACCCAGCCCCCCTTGCAGCAGTTTCCCCATAAAATGCAATTAGAGTGGTAGCAGATTTCCCCACAAAGTCTAACCAGATTGGCAGCAAATTCTCCACACAATGCAATCAGATTGGCCGCAGATTTCCCCACAAAATGCAATCAAATTGGCCACAGATGTCCCCACAAAATGCAATCAGATTGGCGGCAGATGTCCCCACAAAATGCAATCAAATTGGCCACAGATGTCCCCACAAAATGCAATCAGATTGGCGGCAGATTTCCCCACAAAATGCAATCAGATTGGCTGCAGATTTCCCCACAAAATGCAGTCAGATTGGCCGCAGATTTCACCATAACCCTTTCCCTCATGATGCAGCTGCTTAAATTTAAATATTTACACCCCCCGCTCCCCTCGTCCCCCCCCCCCCCATGTTGCAGCTGGTGGCCTGTAAATATTTACAGTCCCCCCCCTCATTCTTCCCCCTTCTCACATACCTCAGATCGGCGGCAGGCAGGAGATCAGAGCCAGTCAGACCGGCGCATAGCAGCCGCGTGGTGAATTTAAATGCAGGAAGTGACATCATCGGTCACGTCCAGCACTTAAAGTCCACCTTGCGGCTGCTATGCGCCGGTCTGGCTGGTTGCCATCTCCTGCCTGCCGCCGATCTGAGGTGTGTGAGAGGTGGCAGCATGGGAGAGAACGGGGGGGGGGGGGGGGACTGTAAATATTTACAGTCCAGCAGCCGCAGCATGGGGGAAAGTGATTTAAAAAATAAAACCGTCCTAATAAAAAAAAAAAGTCCTCTCGGCTCTGGGGACTCCGGGGGGCCGGAGCAGGAGGCCTGGGGGGCCGGATGCGGCCCACCAGTTGGACAGCACTGCTTTAGGTGACAGTCCATGGATGTACAGTCAGGTCCATAAATAGTGACATCGACACAATTCTAACATTTTTTGGCTCTATACACAACCACAATGTATTTGAAATGAAACAAACATGATGTGCTTTAACTGCAGACTGACAGCTTTAATTTGAGGGCATTTACATCTAAATCAGGTGAATGGTGTAGGAATTACAACAGTTTGCATATGTACCTTGCATTTGATGAGGGACCAAAAGTAATGGGACAGAAAAATCATAAATAAAACTCACTTTTTAAAGAGACTCTGAAGCGAGAATAAATCTCGCTTCAGAGCTCATAGTTAGCAGGGGCATGTGTGCCCCTGCTAAACCGCCGCTATCCCGCAGCTAAACGGGGGTCCCTTACCCCCCGAAATCCCCTCCGTGCAGCCGGGGATCTCTTCCTGGTTGAGGCAGGGCTAACTGCCGCAGCCCTGCCCCACGCGCGTCTTTCAGCGCATATCTCCGCCTCACCCCCGCCCCTCTCAGTCTTCCTTCACTGAGAGAGGCGGCGATGCGCCGCTGATAGATGCGACTAGAGGCAGGGCTAAAGCCGTTGACCCTGCGTATAGGAGCAGCAAAATCTACGCCCAATTTGGTCGTTGATTTTGCGGGGGGGGGTGTCTCGTTTGGGGGTGAAGGGACCCCCGTTTAGCCGCGGGATAGTGGCGTTAGCGAGAATTATTCTCGCTTCAGGGTCTCTTTAATACTTGGTTGCAAATACTTTGCAGTCAATTACAGCCTGAAGTCTGGAACCCATAGACATCACCAGATGCTGGGTTTCATGCCTGGTGATGCTCTGCCGGGTGTTCACTGCAACAGTCTTCAATTCCTACTTGTTTGGGGCACTTTCCCTTCAGTTTTGTGTTCAGCAAGTGAAATGCATGCTCAATCGGATTCAGGTCAGGTGATTGACTTGGCCGTTGCATAACATTCCACTTCTTTCCCATCAAAAACTCTTTGGTTGCTTTTGCAGTATGTTTTGGGTCATTGTCCCATCTACACTCTGAAGCAACAATCAATATGTCAACATTCAAGAGAAGACTTCACATACCATCATGTATCGTTGGGGAGGATGACCAAAGGTACATGACAGACCAGCACAGAGCAGGTGTGGTAAGGAGAACAATAGTGTTGGGCTGCATTCTGGCACGATAATGTGTCCAGAACTCTCATACAGACTCATCTGGACTGCTAAACATACACTAGATTCTTGCTCAAGGTGGTCTTCAGCCATCTCGGACAAGTTTAATCTAGTGTGTACAAACTTAGCAAGAGAACACCAGGGAGGAATCTTTTGCCAAATTGGATCACCACCGATTTCCTTCACTCCCTGTATCTGTGACTAATCGCCAAGGTTAAACACACACACACACACACACACACACACACACACACACACACACACACACACACACACACACACACACACACACACACACACACACACACACACACACACACACACACACACACACACACACACACACAAACACACACAAACACACACACAAACACACACACACACACACACACACACACACACAAAATTGGGTGTAATGAAAAACAGGACCTTCTTAGATTTATCCATGTCGATCAATCTATTTTAAACTTTACGCCTATAACCATTTACAAGCAGACAGACTGTGAATTCACATGCAACGTCTTTTTGACGAATCAGGAAAAAAGGGCACATAGAGCAAAGTGGAGAGAAAGGGACCACCATAGGCTGCAACGATAATAGCCACCATTAGTGGCAAAAGAAATTTGAGCACAGGGAACCATCCCCTCGCTTAAATTTCACTCTATTGGCAGCTTTTATTATTGCAGCCTATGGCGGCACCCTTATTTCCAGGCACCTTTATTACTTGTACGCCTTTTGAGGTACAGTGAAATCGTCATCTGTCCATTTACATTCATCATCTGTATATGTTCTGGCTGCTGTATGGGGGTTGACAGAAATAATATTCCAGTCTGGCACAAAGTTGACTCCTCATCGACTTAAAGTAAACTCTGCTGCTTAATAGGTGAGCGGCGGGTGCCTTACCATGAGACAAGCATTGTTATTCAATAATAGAAGCTTAATACTGAAATGACCCTATAGTGAAGGTTAAGAAAAAAAATTCAGATACTTGGCATTAGCTTTTTGTATCTGGCATGAAGTTTAGAATTCTCCATAATGAACTAGAGAACGTGATCTTTTTACTGTTGAGCACAAACACAGTCATTGTTTGAGGTTTTATTTTTGTACTTCCGCTATATAAGTGGTTCTCTCACGCAATTACATAACAGATTCATATGTGCAACTTTAACTGAAACCTCAGAAACTCGAGACAACAGACAACTTATAACAGATCCTATTGAGTTGCATTTACCTTCAGGTCAAGATGTACTACATTGTGCCTGTGCAAGAAACAAACTCCTTTTAATATCTGCCTTAAGAGCCGCTGGACATCCTTCTCTTTGAAGGCCTCTTCCCCTTCTGCTACACACTGGTTGAAGATTTCACCACCAGCAGCACTGTTGGAACAGAGAGATTGTTATTGTAAGTAAAATAGAGGAGAAAAACAAATCAAAAATCGATTGCAGAGTCTATTATCGACGTATTCATGTGTGGTTCATACTCAAGACACATACAAAGATGAAAACAATAAGCATAACTTCACCATTATGCTGGGAATACACGTTTCGTTTTTGCCTTCGTTTTAGCCTTCGATTCGTTTGGTAAACGAATCGAGTGTTGAAAACGTATGTGAAAATAGTCATAATCTCATTATAGTTTCGATTAATAGACCCCAAAAACGAACGACTAGTGATCGAACATGTTTGATATTATCTCTCTTTATCCATCTAATCGAACCATTGGTAGGCTTGATGGCTGTTCAGATCGATTATATATTAGTTTATGCCGTCTGTCCCTGTACTACGTTTCGTTTCTTTGCAGCCTTCGATCATTGGAAAAACGAAACCATCAGAATCTAAAAAAAAAAAAAACGAAACCGTGGGTGGTGATATTAACCGTACGATCGATTATTTCGGGATCGAAAAGGACAAAAGGCACAATCGAAACGAAGGCAAAAACGAAACGTGTATTCCCAGCATTAGAGACACCAACCAGTTTCCTGACATGTTAACATATGGTGAGCAGCTGGAAAAAAAAAAGTGCCCAAATCGCCCACCCTATAAAAAGTCAAACACTCTACATGGGTTGTAAATTATGTTTATGGGCCCTTGCAGGGTGGAGTGGGGCAGCAAAACAGCCCTAGTCCCTGCGAAGTATCTTTGTCCAAGTGGCTCTCTCTCATGTATGTCCCCCAAAAAGGATGATTGGGAAGGTACTTATGTTATTTGGCAACATCCCCTTACTAAATTGTGGGGACCAGAAGAATAAGGAGTCTCTTTTACACTACTCATTTCTTGTTCACAGAAAGGGAGCACACCTACCGCTCTCCTTTAAAAAAATATATATATTGCGGGAAAGTCATTCACCGCAATAGCCGAACATCTATATCCCTAGGCAGGAATTGAAGTCCTGAAGGACTTCATAAGGACTTCATAAGTGGTTAGAGTAAATTCAGTAAAAATACAAGCTCTTTCTTAATGACGATAGACCAAGGGAGGGGTTATGGTTGTCTCAGGTTTGAAAGGCAACTGTAGCGAGAGGCATGTGGAGGCTGCCATATTTACTTTTAAGCAATACCAGTTGCCTGGCAGTCTTGCCTCTAGATCTTAATGGAGGCTTCCCCCATCCTCTGCTGCCCTGATCCAGCGCTGGCTCCCTCAAAGAAAAAGGTAAACTAAAAAAACTCCAGTGCCCTGTGCGCACAGGTGCAGTAGCGGTTTCCCGATCAGATTCCAGCGGAAATAGGCACGCCTGATCGTCTCCACTCTACTGCGCAAGTCTGAGTCGTCTGTGCAGTAGAGTAGACCCAATCTGCGCCATTTCCTATGGAGCCCATTGGAAACCCCCAACTGCGTCTGCGCACACCTCTAACAAGCCCTTGTCAGCAGATCATCTGGGGCCCCAGATCTGGATCCTTTCTGGTAAGGAGGGCGGAGGAAGCATCTTTAGGATCCAGAGGCTTTCTTCTCGGGGCATTTTTTTCCCCTTTGAGGTAAATTTTAGCATTCAACAAAAATACACTAGAGGGAGTTTAAGAAGGACTAATGCTTTGGTACTCATGTGCAGAGAGAAGCTAGACAGGAATTGATGACTCTGCAAAGCTGTAGTGTAGCAGAACTGTAACCCTGGGTCTTCTGTGGACTATAGTTGTGATTTTTGTTTCTATTTTCTGTAGCACTGAACAGAATAGGGGTGATCAATGAGATGCAAATAATTGCTGCTTACATTCAAATTTCAAGTAAATTATATGCAGGTTAAAATTTAACTAATCAAAACAACTTCCTGTCATTTTTTATTCGTCCACGTTTAATCCGCATAATATTTACATGGAAGATTAATGCAAGGAGACATTATTTGTATCTGTTCATCCTTTGTATCATCCCGATTCAAAACTTGGTTGTTCATCCTTAGTACACAGCACAATACACACAGTAGGGGATGCCAAAAATACAATGCATAGCTCAATGTACAGTTTAAGAGAAGGTCAACAGGGTCAGGTTATCAGCTCTGAGCTCAGAAGTGAAAGACTAGCTGGTAACCCCTTCCAGTTCCTCTCTAAGCAGTGGCACAACAAAGAAGCTTGGGGCCCCGATGCAAGTTTTACATGGTGCCCCAAGCACTCTATTGATATGGAGGCTCAAAACCTATTAAAGACAGCTGCAGTGTTAGAGAGTTGTATTTCGAGTAAGGAAAATGTTAAGGATTACCACTATGCAATGCACATAAAGGGGTGTTAATTTCCAGTATAGCACCAATAAAAAGCTAATAAGATGGATTAAGGAGGGACCCTAGTAGGCCCCTCTGATCCAGGGGCCCTGAAGCGCTCGCAACCTCTGCATCCCCTATTGCTACTCCACAGTCCTAACTCATCAGGGTTTTTCAACTTACGGTAATCTTCAAGTATTTCCAGCTGTGCATGTTTTGTAAAAATCCACTGAGGTAGTTAATGAGCTTGGTCTGATTACTTCCGTGCAAAATATTGCACCACTACTGTACTCCTGCAGATATACACTATGTCATTGTAATACCTAAGCTGTTGGCCTGTTAACTTCTGAATAATGTGCACTTCCTTGTTAACACTGAATATTAACAAGGTCACACTGTACATTATACTGTGACCTTGTATATGCCTGTACTTAATATCCTTATACAATAAACTTTTTCTTGGTAAAAAAAAAAAAAAAAAAAAAGACTGCACAACTCTGAAAGACTGCACAACTCTGAAAGACTGCACAACTCTGAAAGACTGCACAACTCTGAAAGACTGCACAACTCTGAAAGACTGCACAACTCTGAAAGACTGCACAACTCTGAAAGACTGCACAACTCTGAAAGACTGCACAACTCTGAAAGACTGCACAACTCTGAAAGACTGCACAACTCTGAAAGACTGCACAACTCTGAAAGACTGCACAACTCTGAAAGACTGCACAACTCTGAAAGACTGCACAACTCTGAAAGACTGCACAACTCTGAAAGACTGCACAACTCTGAAAGACTGCACAACTCTGAAATAATCAGGCCGCCAAGGGGGTTAAAACAAACGTGAATTAGGCACATTCAGTTGTGTACTGACAGGAATGATTGTATAATGCTGCTATCTAAATGTACTATAACCCAAGTATATATTTACAGTTTAATATGTTAAACTAATAAGAAAAACAAAAACTTCTACCAAAAGAAAAAACATGATTTAGGGCTTGAACTCTATACTTGCACATGTACCGTATATACTCGCAAGCAAGCCGACCCGCATGTAAGCCGACCCCCCCACTTTTACCCCAAAAAACAGGAAAAAATGATTGACCCTCATGTAAGCCGGGGGTAGGAAACGCTGGCCGCGTGATCCCCCCAGTATAGCTAGTATAGTGCCCAGTATAGGTAGGTAGTGCTCAGTATAGCTAGTAAAATGCCCCAGTATAGCTAGTATAGTGCTCAGTATAGCTAGTATAGTGCTCAGTATAGCCAGTATAGTGCTCAGTATAGCCAGTATAGTGCTCAGTATAGCCAGTATAGTGCTCAGTATAGCCAGTATAGTGCTCAGTATAGCCAGTATAGTGCTCAGTATAGCCAGTATAGTGCTCAGTATAGCCAGTATAGTGCTCAGTATAGCCAGTATAGTGCTCAGTATAGCTAGTGAAGTGCCCCAGTTTAGCTAGTATAGTGCCCCATTATAGCTAGTATAGTGCCCCATTATAGCTAGTATAGTGCCCCATTATAGCTAGTATAGTGCCCCATTATAGCTAGTATAGTGCCCCATTATAGCTAGTATAGTGCCCCATTATAGCTAGTATAGTGCCCCATTATAGCTAGTATAGTGCCCCATTATAGCTTGTACAGTGCCCCAGTATAGCTTGTATAGTGCCCCATATAGCTAGCATAGTGCCCCATATAGCTAGCATAGTGCCCCAGTATGGGTGGGTAGGTGGGTGGGTAGGTGCTGTCCCTCCCCGCTCCCCCGCGGCTGCCGCTATTACCTTAGGCGGCGCCGCTTCCTCTATCCCCGTCCTCCTCCGGTAACTCATTCACAGCAGCGCGCCTCTCGCTGCTGTGATGACGAGGAAACCATAGAGAGCGGCTTCCTGTAGCGGCGATGCCGTTACTATGGGAACCGCTCTCTATGGTTTCCTGCGTCATCACAGCAGCGGGGGGCGCGCTGCTGTGAATGAGTTACTTACCGGAGGAGGACGAGGATAGAGGAAGCGGCGCCGCCTAAGGTAATAGCAGCGGCGGCGGCCGCGGGGGGAGCGGGGAGGGACAGCTCCTATCCACCCATGACTCGCAAGCAAGCAGACCCCCCAACTTTTGGCCCACTTTTGGGGGGTCAAAAATTCGGCTTGCTTGCGAGTATATACGGTATCTGAAATGATTTCACATACCAGTAATTCAGAATGTTTTTAGTGCAATCATATTTCAAAGATTCTAGCAAAGGTCACTGTGGAGGGATTGTTTATCAACATATTTATCTACAACTCAAATTTGCCACTTTTCAGACTACGAATTCTAGCAGCACATACATAACCAAGATTTCATTTGCTGCTACATGTATGATGGGCTTGATGGGTAAAATAATTTTGCAGTTAATTTACCAGTTTGTTGTTAGTCTTAGACTGTGAAAATAAAAAGTGATCTCACTTTTTATTTTCACAGTCTAAGACCAACAACAAACTGGTAAATTAACTGCAAAATTATTTTACCCATCAAGCCCATCATACACGTAGCAGCTAATGAAATCTTGGTTATGTATGTGCTGCTAAAAATTCTTATGTAATAACTAGAAAACAGATTAATTTCCGCTCAGGATCCCATTTATGAACCGGGAAGAGGAAACAAAAGCTTTGGAGCTCCAATTTGAACAGTACTTTGAAATTCTCAGAGACTGCTTCTGCAAACATGGAATGGAACCTTTGCAATAATACAATGGAGGAGGCCTACAGCAATGTCTAACAATGAGAACAGCTTGTGTAACCGGTTACATCATCCTTTGGCTGCTTTAACTAGGGGACTAAATGAAGAGCTGAAGCTTGTGAAGATGAAAACACACACGCTTACTGAATTACAATGGAATTACCATACTATTCGTAGAACACAAATGTGTGCATCAATTACTCTGTTTAAAGTGAACCTGTGAAGCGAATCAAACATGAAAATATTTTACATACTGCAGTCCTAGAATTGCTGAATGCAGTTTTTTTTCACCCTAGGATAGTCTTTTATATGTGCATGCAGCAGGGCTGTGGAGTAGGTACAAAAATTATCCGACTCAGTTTATGAAACTTCTGACTCCAGGTACCCAAAATTGCTCGACTCCACCGCCCTGGCATGCAGCAAGACTTGAAAACTTGCTCCAATCCTACAGCCTTCGCCATTTTTTCATCAGTACAGCAAGTATGGAAAATCAGTGGCTTGAATTGCCCACCCCTCTCTTTCAGTTTAACAGAATGGCCAATATGCACCTTCCTGCAGGGTCCTTCAGGACTTATTAACCTAGTATAGCTTCTAAGAAACAAAATCATATCCAGGGTTTTATTTGAGCAATATATATTTTCATATAAAAAAAAATAAAATAAAAAAAACAACATTTCCAAGGCGCTGTATTTAGCACAAACGATAGGAGATACCCGTAAATACCATACATCGTTTACTGCACAGTTCAGTTGGAGCCTCCAGCAACCCACAGCCAAGCACAAAACTTAACCTTACTTAATACGTAGTTTATGGAGGATATAAAAGAAATTAATCCAGAATTGCAAATTAAATTTCATTTGAAAGAACAGGCGTAACAGATCAGACACACTAGGGAAGGACCCTGCCTTTGAAAGTCTACAACCTAGAGCAATCAGAAACATGGAGGTAAAGGCCTCTGCCTTTGTAAGCCTACATTCGAGTAATCAGAGACATTAGGGGGGAGGACACTTCCTTCTAAGCCTACAAGCTAGAAAATAGTGCATTGGAGACACAAGGTAAGGTGATGAAAGAGGAAGAGAGCCTTGACAATTGGTACACAACATGGATGAGAGTCTGAATGTGACTACAAACAGTACACTTATCTGAAGCGATGGATTTTAAGGCTGTGCTTGAAAGCTTCAAGGCTTGAAATATGGTGGACAAGATGTGGATGACCATTCCAAAACAGGGGTGAAGTTCATAAGAAGTCATGGATGTTGGAGAGGGTGATATGACCAAAGTTAAAGACAGGAGGGTTTCATGTGCAATGAAAGCATTGTGGGCGGAATGGTAACGGGAAAGGAGTTGCCTGGGTAATTGGAAATGAGGAGACTGGCAAAGATAGCTAGAATCAGAGGAGCAGGAGGAAAGGCAGCTGAGACAAGCATCAGATCAAAAGGGATTGGAGTCAAGAGCCTTTATTGATATTGTGCAGAGTGGGATGTTCCAATAGTCAAGACAGAATAGGATTAGCATTTTAGTAGCCTCTTGTGCAAAGAATGGTTGTATTTGGGGTATATTTTTAAGATTGATGAATCAGGATGTAGTTATGATTAATATGAGGCTTAAATAAAAGTCCATAGACCAATAACGCGAAGCAGTGGGTATTATGAGTAAATGCTACTGGGGTTTTCTCTACACTTATGTAGAGTCATAAGTTTCTCTACACATATGACTACAAAAAAACAAAAAAAAAAACAAAAAAAAACAAAACAGAAAGATGCTGAAAAGAGAAGTTCCGTTTTACTCACAATCTAAGGAAACCAGATGGCATGAATAAAAAAAAATATTAATTTAAAAAAAAAAAAAAAAAAAAAAAAACCATAAATTGTCAGGGACATGAGATATGGGACATGACATTGGAGATGAAAGGTAGATGTGGGTGTCTCGAGTATACATGGGAACAAAAAGTTCTTCAAGAACAGAGCAAAGCTCTTCCCCAAAAAATGTTTTCCAGTCGAGTGGCATGAAAATGTAACCAGGTGGTGCGCGACAGCTGGTGCAGGTCTGCTTACAGCATAGGAAGATGAGGAGGCGAGCCAATGACCGCTGAGGGCTCACCAAAATTAGCCGTGTGTAGCACCCAGCTAAAAGAGCCCTGGGAGAACACTGCAGAGACTTGTGGTACACCAGACGACAGCAGGCATGGGGAGGAGTTAATACTGGAGTAAGGCCTAGTGCACACCGAGCGGTTTTTGAAGCGTTTCTCAAACCGCTTCCTCCTGTGAAAACGCTTGGCTAATGCATCTCAATGGGCTGGTGCCCATCAGCGGTTTGAGGTTTTTAGCAAACTGCAAACGTGAGTCCTGCAGCACTTTTGCGGTTTGCAGAAGCATTTCTGCCTCAATGTAAAGTATAGGAAAAGCGTAAACCGCTCTGAAAAATGCTAGATCAGATCGGTTTTCCAGGCGTTTTTGTTACAGTAAGCTGTTCAGTAACAGCTTTACTGTAACAATATATGAAATCTGCTACACAAAAACGGTCCAGAAAACACTAGGCATGTTTAGAAAACCTCTCTAAACATGCCTAGAATCGCTCTGAAAATCTGCTCTAAAAACCTCTAGCGTTTTTCGGATCTGCTAGCGGTTTTGGTGCGCGCTGGGCCTAAGACAGTGAAAGAAAGCTCATACAGGTGAAGGGGAAAATCCATTCTTTCAGCAGTTTACTTTCAGTTTAAATTCAAGAAGACCTTGTCAAACCTGACAAGATGTTCACGAAAGATATTCTATGCACGTTTCTTTTATTCCTAGAAGCCTTATGCTGGGCATAGACGGGTCGACACCTCCTTATCAATCGAGCCGCTGATGGCTCGATTGATAATATCCGACAGGTCCGATGACCCGCCGGATAGACTCCCCGCTCGATCCCCGCGGGCGGACAATAGCGGGGAATATAGCAGAAGATAAGGAGTGCTCGCGGGGACGCGGCGGGAGTCGATCCGGCTAATCGAGCCACCGGGTCGACTCGTGTATGCCCAGCATTAGGAAGGATAAAAAACTCTAAGCACCTAACGAAAAGGTTTTTAAAGAGAACCTGAACTGAAAATAAAAAGTCAAAATAACCATACACTGGTCATACTTACCTCCCGTGTAGTCTACTCCTCAATCTCTTTCTCCTCTCCTGCGTCCCATATGTCCACTGTGATCAATGGAATTCTCCGTCCTCCATTTTTAAAATGGCCATTCCCCCATAACAGCTTCCTGGTCAGCACACTTTTAAACTGTAATATCACCCACTTGAGCCATAGAGAAACATGGACATTACCTTGCACGTTCAGTTGTAACTGACAGCAGCTAATATATAACTAACAGTAACTGGTATATTCAGTTCTGACAAAATACTGTCAGAACTGGAAGGGGTCACTGTAAGAAGAAAATGGTGAGCCTCTAAGAGGATTGGACGGCGAGGCAAGTATGTAATATTCATTTGCAGCTACGTAATGTGTTTATTTTAAATATTTTTACTCCCTTCAGGTTCCCTTTAAAGATGTTGAAACTATTGTAGAATGATGAAAAGATATGGGACAATCACATTTGTAGTTTTTTCTAGAAATAAAAGTCATCAGAATAGTACCTAAATTACTAGCACCTTTAGAACTATTAGAAATTATATTAAATTGACGTATAGTACAAAGTATAGAGAAGAAAACATCTTAAAATTCAGAACCCATGAACGTTCTAGAAATTTTTTGGTGGGAAAAAAAGGTTCCTTAAAACTGGACATGTGATACTGCAGCCTAAAAAAACAAAAACAAAGAAACACAGATATACATCTGCAACTGACCATTTATTGGAGTGAAGCTGGGAAACTTAATTCCTTCTTCACACACCCTATCAAATAAGTCATTAGTGGTTTTGCCAGCCAGAGCCACTCAGGCTGTGTGACTAATGCCAGGTGCAACGTAAAAGGGAACTGTAACAACAGGATTAAGGTCATCTTAATCAGTAGCTGATGCCCCCTTTCTCATGAGAAATGTTACCTTTTCAGATCATCAGGGGCTCTGTGTGGCTGATATTGTGGTGAAACCCCTCCCACAGTATGTTGTAAGCACCTAGGTACTGACACACTGTGGGGAGTAACAGCTGTTTCCAACTGTCAAAAATGCATCATCTCCTTCCACAGAGATCACCTGCCAGCAGTAAAAATGTCGCAATGTAATACATTTCAGAATGTAAATCAGGGATATGAAAGATTTTACAATGACCAATCACTGACTGAAGGTGGCCATACGTCAGGTGACTTGGCAGCCAATCGACCATCCAATTTGATGATTAGAATCAAATTGGATGAAAATTGGTGCTGCCAAGTGCATGCCCAAACAAAGCGACCAATTTCGGGACAGAAATTTGTCGCATGGTCAAACGCGCATGCCGCAAGATGTCGGGCTGAAGTTGGTTGTCGGGTGTGTAGCAGTACGGCGGCAAATTTAGGAACAAGCGACAAGACGAAACCCTCACTGCCATGTATAAATGTGCCCCACAGTATGTGCATTTATACGTTACCTGTCCTGTAGCAGCCTCCGCCAGGTAATGTATAAATGCACACACTGGGGGGACATTTCTACATTGGGTGCAGCAACGGTGCCAATTCCCTGAAGATTTCATGCTGAAATCGGACGGGTATCGGCCTGTAGG
Source organism: Hyperolius riggenbachi (assembly GCF_040937935.1). Lineage (NCBI taxonomy): Eukaryota > Metazoa > Chordata > Amphibia > Anura > Hyperoliidae > Hyperolius > Hyperolius riggenbachi. The sequence continues at coordinate 148,443,932 of NC_090650.1, forward strand.
ATATGGGCAGAATCAACAAAAGAAATTTATCTCTAATCAGATTTGATTAGATAAATTTGTCTGTCAAATCTGCCCATAATGGTTAGCAAGGCTGTGGAATCGGTACAAAAATTCACCGTCTCAGACTCCTCAAGTTAGGATTCGACTGACTTCGACTCCTAATTTGCATATTACAATCTTGTTGATTGAAAGTATGTAACATGAAATGCATCTCTTAACTGCCATTAATAAAGCGGAATATAACCCTGCATTTCAACTTTGCTCTAAAACATTATTTACAGTATATTATATGCAACCAGCATTTTTTTTTTTTTTTACTAGACCAGCATTGGAAGGGTTACACAGGGCTTTAAAGTCCCTAGAGATTTCTGCAGACTCATCCAACTTCAGTTAGATACTTTTTGTTTACAAATATGTATCTTTTAAGTGTTTATTGTGACTCATCTCTCTCACTGAGAAGGAGCTTGGAGGACAGCCAAAGAGTGTAACTGTTTATCAATAGATACATCTAACTAAATTGAATGTAACTATCTGAACGTCTGCACGGAACTTAAAACCTCTGTGTTTAACCCTTCCAATGCTGGTCTAGTAAAAAAAAAATGCTTTTTGCATATAATATGCTGTAAATAATGTTTTAGAGCAAAGTTGAAATGCAGGGTTATATTCCGCTTTAAGGAATTTTAAAAGACAACTGAAGTGAGAGGGATATGGAGGCTGCCATATTTATTCCCTTTTAAACAATACCAGTAACCTGGATATCTGGCGGATCTTCTGCCTTTAATACTTTTAGTCATAGACTAAAACTAGTCCTTGGTAAGAGTACTTGTAGAAGATACAGATAGGAACAACGAACATCTATCGGGCCCTATTCAATTTAACTGTGGGTACATGTAAGAGTGATGTGCAGGTACTCTGCAGGGGAAGGAGGAGATTCTTCCTCTATTACACATTCTTCAGGTACAATCAACCAGGTTTATGGGTAATAGACAACACCTCTGTGTTCAATGTGCACAGCATTCTCAGTGGATTCCCTGCAGCTCTGTGGGGAGGGCATATGTATAGTACTACCATGTAACAAAGTAAACCTGAGAGATGAAATTAAAGTTATACATACCTAGGGCTTCCTCCAGCCCGCTTCAGGCTAATCAGTCAATCGCTGTCCTCCTCAGTCACCTGGATCTTCTGCTATGGGTCCAGGTACTTGAGCCAGTCGGGTGTAGTGCGCATGCACACACTCCACCACCTGGAGCGTACTACATGAGCGCAGCACTATTGTGCAGGTGCAGAATGGTCCTGGCTGTGGCAGCGGCATGTGGCCGGACTGCACTGACTGGCTGAATTACCAGGATTCGGAGGTGGCGGAGGAGGACAGCGAGGGACTGATTAGCCTGCTGAGGGCCGGAGGAAGCCCCAGGTATGTAGAATACAAAAAAAAAAAAAAAAAAAAAAAAACTTTTCTTTTCATCCGTCTCAGGTACTCTTTAATTCACAGTCAAACTAAAATTTTAACATATCAAATTATTTGATTTTATGAGCAAATTTGCATAAACCAGCATCAGTGCAGAATTATTTCCATCTCATTGACCATCTCTATTACGGTAGTGACACAGCTACACATCAGGCTTTATTACAGCATAGATGTTATTTAGTAGATATAAGAGATTCCTGTGTACACATATATACACAGTCACAATCAGATATGTATATCAGACTTTAAAAATACAGGGACTGCTTTATTAAAGTAGTACAACTATTTTCTGATTGGCTGGTTTCATTTTTGTTCACTAAGCAGAGCTATTACTATATATTATATATACACATTTATTTATGATTATTATCTGAGAAATAGAACATTATCATATTTTCTATTTGGATTACAGTTTAAATTCATTAGGAGTCGGTGCATTTTTTGCCGACGCCGGGTACCCAAAAATTGCTCCGACTCCTTGACACCGACTCCACAGCCCTGATTGTTAGGTCTATGGGCACCTTAACCACATAACGACCGCCCCCAGCCGATGGGCGGCGGCAAAGTCTGGGCCCAAACGACCGCAATACGCCCATCGGCGGGGGCGGCTGCGGGAGTGGCTATGCGGCGATCGCGTCATTCGTGACGCGATCAGCCGCCGGGGACTGGCTCCGCCCCCCGTTCGCCGTAACCCGCCGGCCGTTCGGAAGCGCCGGCGGGTTACTGGCATCCGGATCGCCGCTGCAACAGTGTATAATAGGCTTTGTAATGTATACAAAGCCTATTATACTGGCTGCCTCCTGCCCTGGTGGTCCCAGTGTCCGAGGGACCACCAGGGCAGGCTGCAGCCACCCTAGTCTGCACCCAAGCACACTGATTTCCCCCCCCCCTGCCCCCTGATCGCCCACAGCACCCCTCAGACCCCCCCTGCCCACCCCCCAGACCACTGTTTGCACCCAGTCACCCTCCTAATCACCCATCAATCACTCCCTGTCACTATCTGTCAACGCTATTTTTTTTTTAAGTCCCTAATCTGCCCCCTACTCCCTCCTGATCACCCCCCCACCCCTCAGATTCTCCCCAGACCCCCCCCCCCCCCCGTGTACTGTATGCATCTATCCCCCCTGATCACCTGTCAATCACCTGTCAATCACCTGTCAATCACCTGTCAATCACCCGTCAATCACCCCCTGTCACTGCCACCCATCAATCAGCCCCTGATCTGCCCCTTGCGGGCAATCTGATCACCCCCCCACACCAATAGATCGCCCGCAGATCCGACATCAGATCACCTCCCAAATCCATTGTTTACATCTATTCTCTCCTCTAAACACCCACTAATTACCCATCAATCACCCCCTATCACCACCTGTCACTGTTACCCATCAGATTAGACCCTAATCTGCCCCTTGCGGGCACCCAATCACCTGCCCACACGCTCAGATTGCCCTCAGACCCCCCCCTTATCAATTCGCCCGTGCAATATTTACATCTGTTCTCCCCTGTAATAACCCACTGATTACCTGTCAATCACCCATCAATCACCCCCTGTCACTGCCACCCATCAATCACCCCCTGTCACTGCCACCCATCAATCAGCCCCTAACCTGCCCCTTGCGGGCAATCTGATCACCCACCCACACCAATAGATCGCCCGCAGATCCGACATCAGATCACCTCCCAAATCCATTGTTTACATCTATTCTCTCCTCTAAACACCCACTAATTACCCATCAATCACCCCCTATCACCACCTGTCACTGTTACCCATCAGATTAGACCCTAATCTGCCCCTTGCGGGCACCCAATCACCTGCCCACACGCTCAGATTGCCCTCAGACCCCCCCCTTATCAATTCGCCCGTGCAATATTTACATCTGTTCTCCCCTGTAATAACCCACTGATTACCTGTCAATCACCCATCAATCACCCCCTGTCACTGCCACCCATCAATCACCCCCTGTCACTGCCACCCATCAATCAGCCCCTAACCTGCCCCTTGCGGGCAATCTGATCACCCACCCACACCAATAGATCGCCCGCAGATCCGACATCAGATCACCTCCCAAATCCATTGTTTACATCTATTCTCTCCTCTAAACACCCACTAATTACCCATCAATCACCCCCTATCACCACCTGTCACTGTTACCCATCAGATTAGACCCTAATCTGCCCCTTGCGGGCACCCAATCACCCGCCCACACCTCAGAACGCCCTCAGACCCCAGCCCTGATCACCTCGCCAGTGCATTGCTTGCATCTATTTCCCCCCTCTAATCACACCTTGAGACACCCATCAATCACCTCCTGTCACCCCCTAGCACACCTACCCATCAGATCAGGCCCTAATTTGCCCCGTGTGGGCTCCTGATCACTCGGCCAAACCCTCAGATCCCCCTCAGACCCCCTTCCGATCACCTCCCCAGTGCATTGATTGCATCTATTTTCCCCTCTAACCGCCCCCTGAGACACCCATCAATCACCTCCTGTCACCCCCCTAGCACTCCTATCCATCAGATCAGGCCCAATACATCCTGTCATCTAAGAGGCCACCCTGCTTATGACCGATTCCACAAAATTTGCCCCCTCATAGACCACCTGTCATCAAAATTTGCAGATGCTTATACCCCTGAACAGTCATTTTGAGAAATTTGGTTTCCAGACTACTCACAGTTTTGGGCCCGTAAAATGCCAGGGCAGTATAGGAACCCCACAAGTGACCCCATTTTAGAAAGAAGACACCCCAAGGTATTCTGTTAGGTGTATGATGAGTTCATAGAATATTTTATTTTTTGTCAAAAGTTAGCGGAAATTGGATTGTTATTGTTTTTTTCACAAAGTGTCATTTTTCACTAACTTGTGAGAAAAAATAAAATCTTCTATGAACTCACCATACCCCTAACGGAATACCTTGGGGTGTCTTCTTTCTAAAATGGGGTCACTTGTGGGGTTCCTATACTGCCCTGGCATTTTAGGGGCCCTAAACCGTGAGGAGTAGTCTAGAAAACAAATGCCTCAAAATGACCTGTGAATAGGACGTTGGGCCCCTTAGCGCACCTAGGCTGCAAAAAAGTGTCACACATGTGGTATCGCCATACTCAGGAGAAGTAGTATAATGTGTTTTGTGGTGTATTTTTACACATACCCATGCTGGGTGGGAGAAATCTCTCTGTAAATGGACAATTGTGTGTAAAAAAAATCAAAAATGTGTCATTTACAGAGATATTTCTCCCACCCAGCATGGTTATATGTAAAAATACACCACAAAACACATTATACTACTTCTTCTGAGTACGGCGATACCACATGTGTGACACTTTTTTGCAGCCTAACTGTGCTAAGGGGCCCAAAGTCCAATGAGTACCTTTAGGATTTCACAGGTCATTTTGAGACATTTGGGTTCAAGACTACTCCTCACGGTTTAGGGCCCCTAAAATGCCAGGGCAGTATAGGAACCCCACAAGTGACCCCATTTTAGAAAGAAGACACCCCAAGGTATTCTTTTAGGTGTATGATGAGTTCATAGAAGATTTTATTTTTTGTCACAAGTTAGCGGAAATTGATATGTATTGTTTTTTTTTTCACAAAGTGTCATTTTCCGCTAACTTGTGACAAAAAAAAAATCTTCTATGAACTCACCATACTCCTAACAGAATACCTTGGGGTGCCTTCTTTCTAAAATGGGGTCACTTGTGGGGTTCCTATACTGCCCTGGCATTTTAGGGGCCCTAAACCGTGAGGAGTAGTCTAGAATCCAAATGCCTCAAAATGACCTGTGAATAGGACGTTAGGCCCCTTAGCGCACCTAGGTTGCAAAAAAGTGTCACACATGTGGTATCGCCGTACTCAGAAGAAGTAGTATAATGTGTTTTGGGGTGTATTTTTATACATACCCATGCTGGGTGGGAGAAATCTCTCTGTAAATGGACAATTGTGTGTAAAAAAAATCAAATAATTGTCATTTACAGAGATATTTCTCCCACCCAGCATGGGTATGTGTAAAAATACACCCCAAAACACATTATACTACTTCTCCTGAGTACGGCGGTACCACATGTGTGGCACTTTTTTGCACCCTAAGTGCGCTAAGGGGCCCAAAGTCCAATGAGTACCTTTAGGATTTCACAGGTCATTTTGCCACATTTGGTTTCAAGACTACTCCTCACGGTTTAGGGCCCCTAAAATGCCAGGGCAGTATAGGAACCCCACAAATGACTCCATTTTAGAAAGAAGACACCCCAAGGTATTCCGTTAGGAGAATGGCGAGTTCATAGAAGATTTTATTTTTTGTCACAAGTTAGCGGAAAATGACACTTTGTGAAAAAAAACAATTACAATCAATTTCCGCTAACTTGTGACAAAAAAAAAAAATCTTCTATGAACTCACCATACATCTAACGGAATACCTTGGGGTGTCTTCTTTCTAAAATGGGGTAATTTGTGGGGTTCCTATACTGTCCTGGCATTTTAGGGGCCCTAAACCGTGAGGAGTAGTCTTGAAACGAAATTTCTCAAAATGACCTGTGAAATCCTAAAGGTACTCATTGGACTTTGGGCCCCTTAGCGCAGTTAGGGTGCAAAAAAGTGCCACACATGTGGTATCGCCGTACTCAGGAGAAGTAGTATAATGTGTTTTGGGGTGTATTTTTCCACATACCCATGCTGAGTGGGAGAAATATCTCTATAAATAGACAATTGTGTGTAAAAAAAATAAAAAAATTGTCATTTACGGAGATATTTCTCCCACCCAGCATGTGTATGTGTAAAAATACACCCCAAAACACATTATACTACTTTTCCTGAGTACGGCAATACCACATGTGTGGCACTTTTTTGCGGCCTAACTGCGCTAAGGGGCCCAAAGTCCAATGAGCATCTTTAGGCTTTACAGGGGTGCTTACAATTAGGCACCCCCCAAATGCCAGGACAGTAAACACACCCCACAAATGACCCCATTCTGGAAAGTAGACACTTCAAGGTATTCAGAGAGGAGCATAGTGAGTCCGTGGCAGATTTCATTTTTTTTTGTCGCAAGTTAGAAGAAATGGAAACTTTTTTTTTTTTTTTTTTTTGTCACAAACTGTCATTTTCCGCTAACTTGTGACAAAAAATAAAATCTTCTATGAACTCACCATGCCTCTCACTGAATACTTTGGGATGTCTTCTTTCCAAAATGGGGTCATTTGGGGGGTATTTGTACTATCCTGGAATTTTAGCCCCTCATGAAACATGACAGGTGCGCAGAAAAGTCAGAGATGCTTGAAAATGGGAAAATTCACTTTTGGCACCATAGTTTGTAAACGCTATAACTTTTACCCAATCCAATAAATATACACTGAATGTTTTTTTTTTTATCAAAGACATGTAGCAGAATAACTTTCGCGCTCAAATGTATAGGAAATTTTACTTTATTTGAAAAATGTCAGCACAGAAAGTTAAAAAACCAGGATTACGACCTGGTAATTCTATTTTTGACAACCCTCCAGGACAGTGACATTGAGATTTGGGCTCCGCCCCCCAGAAACAGGAAACACCCAGCGTGAGCTCTATAAATCTGTTCCCAGGTATCCACACCTCAGTTGTGCACAAGACCTGAACCTAGTCATACTGGATACCCTAATACTTCTTGCCCACATCAAAATACATGATGCTTAACGGGTGGGAACTAAGGACTGTCCTGGAGGGTTGTCAAAAATAGAATTACCAGGTCGTAATCCTGGTTTTTTCGTCCAACCCTCCAGGACAGTGACATTGAGATGATAAACAAGGAATCACCCACCTTAGGGCGGGACCACAGCCTGTAGAACTTTCCTCCCGAAGGACTGTTCTCCTGCTGTCATCAGATCTAGACGGTAATGTCTGACGAACGTGTTGACACTCCTCCATGTTGCTGCCCGGCAGATCTCCGATGCCGATGCCCCAGCTCTATAGGCCCAGGAGGTTGCCATAGCTCTAGTAGAGTGTGCTGTGATCTCTTTAGGTGACTCCAACTGCCTCAATTTGTAAGCTTCCTCAATACAAACCTTGAGCCATCTTGCTATCGAAGCTTTGGTCATTTTTTTCTCCCACTTTATTTCCAGTGAAATTAACAAATAACCTGTCTGTTTTCCTGAGTTGCTTCACTCTTTTTAAGTATATTAGTAAGCACCTCCTTACATCCAGCTTGTGCCACTGCTTCTCTTTTGGATGAACTGCTTTATTGCAGAAGGTAGGCAATATTATCTCTTGCCCCCTATTAGACACTGATGATACTTTTGGTAAAAAAATCAGTTACCGTCTTCAATATCACTCGGTCTTCAAATATAGAACAGAATTGTTCATCACTGCTTAGTGCCTCTAATTCGCTTACTCTTTTTGCAGAGGTAATCGCTACTAAGAATATGGTTTTAATTGTAAGATTCCTTAACGAAATTTCTTCTAGAGGTTCGAATGGCTCTTCCATAAGTACATTGAGAACTAAAGATAGGTCCCACCTAGGACATGATTTCTTAACTATTGGCCTTGATCTTTCTACCGATTTCATAAATCTGATCACCAGGGGATCTAAGGCTAATTTCTTATCAACGAAAACAGAAATTGCTGCTACTTGTACCTTAATTGTACTTAAGGCCAAACCCCTCTCAATTCCATCTTGCAGGAACTCAAGAATTGTCGGTAATTTATTGTCTTTAACTTTATTTCTCTTTTTCCAGTCTAAAAAAGTCTTCCAATACTTAGAATAGATCGATCTGGTTACTTTCTTTCTGCTATTCAGAACCGTCTTGATCACTCTGTCTGACAGGCCCTTGGACTTCAGAACATCCCTTTCAGAAACCACGCTTTTAGATGCAGATTTGGAACATGTACCCATCTGTGTTCCTCTTGATCTAAAAGTAATTCCTCCAGAGGGAGGAGTAAAGGATCTTTTTTCAGCATTTTTAGTAACAACGGGTACCATGATCGTTTTGGCCAATCTGGTGCTATTAATATCAGAGTCATTCTGGACAGTTTCAACTTCTGTAATACAAGAGGAATCAAGGGGATTGGTGGAAAGGCATATGCTTTGCTGAAGATCCAATCTTGGGCCAACGCATCTATTGCACATGCTCCCTTCGGATCTAGAGAGAAAAACCTTCTGCACTGAGAGTTCGTCTGATTGGCAAAAAGGTCTATTTCGGGCCACCCCCATCTGGCCGTTATCATTCTGAATACTTCCGGGTTGAGCCTCAGCTCGGAATTTGACAGTCTTTGTCTGCTTAGAAGGTCGGCCATTCGATGTAATGTCCCTTTCAGATGGACTGCTGTTAACGATAGCAGATTCAGCTCTGCCCAATCTAAGATCTTCAGTGACACTTCTAGGAGTTTTCTGGACCTTGTCCCTCCTTGTTTGTTCAGATAGGCTACTACTGTTATGTTGTCTGAACGAACCTGAAGATGATGCCCCTTTAGACACTCTGATGCTTGTAATAGGGCCATATGAACTGCCTTCATTTCTCTGAAGTTGGATGACTCTCCCCTTACTGGGTCTGTCCATGACCCTTGCAGGTATAGTCCGTCCACATGGGCTCCCCAACCCATCAAACTTGCGTCTGTTGTTATAATCTTTGTTGGAGGAGACCGCCATAGTCTTCCTAACTGAAGATTTTTTATATCCATCCACCAAGGCAGTGATTCCTTTACCCAGGTTGGTATTGATAACACGCTTTCTAAATCGCCCTGATTTCTGTTCGTTTTCCAGTAGCCAGTTCTGGAGAACTCTTACGTGAGCCATTGCCCAATCTACTGCTGGTGCTGTTGAGGTTAGAAGACCCACTATACTCATGCACTGCCGTACTGAGATGGCGTCTGCCTCTAGAAGGCTGACTATTGTCGACTGCACTTTTGTCACCTTGTCCTCTGGCAAGAACAGTCTTTGAAGGGGTGAATTTATTATGAACCCCAAAAATTTGATCACCTGGGATGGATCCAGATGTGACTTTTGGTAATTTACTAACCAACCCAGGGTTTCTAACTGACCTAACACCCTCTTCAGATCTCTTTGAAGCAGTACCGCATTGTCTGCTAGAACTAATAGGTCGTCCAGATAAGGGATTATTATAATGTTCTGGAGATGAAGATTTCCTACCACCTCTGCCATTACTTTCGTAAACACTCTTGGTGCTGAAGATATTCCGAAAGGAAGGCACGAGAATTGATAATGCAGCACTCCACCGTCTCCTTGTACACTGAATCTTAGGTACTTTTGAGACTCCCTTCTGATTGGGATGTGCCAATAAGCGTCTGTCAGATCTATGTTCACCATAAACACGTCTGCATTCAGTAAGTTCCTCATCGTATACACAGTTTCCATTCTGAACTTTTCGTATACAATAAAGGGGTTTAGTGGTTTTAAGTTCAGAATCATTCTGAATTTTCCGGTTGGCTTTTTGATCAGAAAAATTCGAGAATAGAACCCTCGGTTTCTTTCCTGAGGTGGTACCTCTTTTATGACATTTCTGTCCATCATGTCTCTTAGTAATTCCTGTAATGCCATCCTGACTTCTCTGTCTTTCGGCATTAAAGTCTTTACAAATCTCACCGGGGGCTTTTTTATGAATCTTATCTTGTACCCGTCTTTTATTAGGTCTAAAATGAATTGATTCGAGGTTATCTTTCTCCACTCTGGATAAAAGCGAGATAACCTGCCCCCTACTTTCAGCCTGGCGTCACTGGTGCTTGCTTTGGGGCTCCGCTGGCTTATGCAGCGGAGTCCTCCTAGGCCCTTCCTTATTAAGTGGCCAAGTCCTTCTTTTTTGGACCCCTTTATCTCTCGCCTGGTTATTGCGGCGAAAAAAGGGCCTATTCGGCTTGAATTTCTTTTTCTTCGGAAATGATAATTTCCTGCTTGCCGTCTTCTCCAAGACTTCTTGGAGCTGAGGGCCAAATAACAGATCCCCCGTAAAGGGTAGATTACATGCCTTAGACTTGGACGATTGGCTACCGTCCCATGTCTTGAGCCACAGATTTCTGCGGGCATTATTAACTAGTGCTGTTGTCTTTGCTGTAACTCTTAGTGACTCTGTTGAAGCATCAGTAACATAATTATTAGATTTCTTAACAACACTCAGAGCTTCTAAAATGTCCTTTTTAGGAGCATCAGTTTTGACTAATTCTTCCACCCTCTCTATCCATAATAAAGTGGTCCTAGAGACACAGGTGGTGGCTGCAGCAGGCTTAAAGTTAGTTACTGCTGCTGTATAAGCTTTTTTAAGTGACAAATCAATTTTCTTGTCTGCTGGGTCTTTAAGGAAACCCAAATCCTCAAAAGCAAGTTCATTCTCCCTATTCATTAGACTGAACGCTGCGTCTAACTTGGGACAACCTTCCCATAGTTTTGCATCTTCTTCTGAAAAGGGGAATCGCTTTCTAAACCCTCTGGAAATAAAAAGTTTTTTCTCTGGGTATTTCCATTGCGTATTAATTAGGTTTTTTGTTGAGGGATGTACAGGAAAATTTAAATGTGGTGTGGGATCCATACCAGAATATAATTTATCATGTATGGACACAGGAGCGGGAGTGGTCTGATTAATATTCAAGGTAGTGTGAATAGCCCGCACTAATTCATCAGTCTCTTCCACCAGAAATCTGAATCTTGAAAACATAAGTTTCTCATCCGTATCACTTTGATCTGACATATCATCCTGTGATAAATCCCTGTTAACCTGTCCTCCAGGAAGAACATCCTGTATTTCCTCTTCTTCTTCTTCATCTGAAGAAATTAAACGTCTTGTAGTTTTTACAAGAGCTTTTCTTGGCTTAGGATTCTCCTTGGGAATAACTGCCACAGGAGGTACCACAGGAGCTGACCCTGTAGGCAGATTTTCCCTGAATGCTCTAAATGTCTCTACCATTTCATGCCTCATGGTAGTCATAAACTCTTTGCAGGAGGCAGTATTCTCTTCATTAATTAACTTTGTAATACATCCTTGGCAAGATGCTTTTGTCCAGCTAGTTGGCAAAACAACCTTACAGACAAGGCAACTCCTGGACCTGTTAGAGCTATCGGATAAGTCCGAAGTCTCCTGAAAAACATATGAAGAGAATAATACCATGAGATTAATTACTATAATTCATTAAAGCCTGTAATTAATCACATAAATCCTCTCCTGAACAGAGGTGATGTTTATTCATATATACTCTGTGTATATAGTGAGCTGTTTACCAAAAAAAGGAATATCATTATCTGTAAAATAAGCTTAAGTACAGCAATCAGACAGATAATTTAGGATGCATATCAACTCAAGTGTAGCTCATCTAGACAGAATGTAGATGCATACAGCTGCTAAAATGTATTGCAGGAGAGAGAGAGGAAAAAAATTTTTTTTTTTTTTTTTTAAACTTAATATATTTGGTGATACTGCACCAATAAATCCCTCCTGCAAACTTAGAAGGAAAACATCCAACATTATATGCAGCTGACCCAGTATCCAGCTCACTCCCCACAATGAATGCACCATGTAGTTAACATTCATTCAGGTAGCTAAGCAACAATTACTTATGCAAAACACATTGAGCTGCACAAAAACCAATCAGTCACATGTGAACAAATGCTTTTCTGAACTATCAGGACTTTTACAATACTTAAACTGGTAACAAACATCTTGCTCCATTTAAGTAATCAAATCACCAAGTAGTCTAACATGCTTTTTCTGATCTATTAATTAAACTTAAGATCAGTGCAGTTATCCATGTTTAACTGGTTTTAAACAACAATGTGCCACCACAAAAAGACAGCTTCAGCAAATATCCTTGATCTAGCCACTGTCATTCATATGCTGACTAAATACATCTGAGCAGCATAATCAAACCTCAGACCAGTGCGGCGACCAGTCAGACCGTGATCAAACGCGGCTCCCCACAAGATCTCCGCCGGCTTACCTGATCCTGAAGTTTTCGTGCGTCCATCCTCGGCAAAGGCCAAACGCTAAGTGCCACAAGGAACGCACACAACGCTGTTTTGCAGCCGCGCAAAATGCGGAAGTGAAGTCACTCGTCGGCGGAAGTACCGCTAGACTGGGGGCAAAGCCATCCTTCCTCCGTGCAGAGCCGATATTCCCCCACCGCTGCGTCCAGGACCTCCGTCAGGGCTGCTCCGCGTTGTCCTCCCTCTAGCACGCACAGCCGCTCAGGTGGCTGCTAGAGGGGAAAAACCTGTTTAAGCAGGTAAGGAGCTTTCTGCTGCAACAATATTCCAACCCTCCAGGGTAGTGAAGCAGGCTCCCTCAGGGAACTATTACCAGCCTCAGCACTCCCAGGCTGCTGACCAGCTAGCTCCCTTTACAGAGCTCATGTTCCCAGGGAAGGAAACACACAACTGAGGTGTGGATACCTGGGAACAGATTTATAGAGCTCACGCTGGGTGTTTCCTGTTTCTGGGGGGCGGAGCCCAAATCTCAATGTCACTGTCCTGGAGGGTTGGACGAAAAAAGTCATTTTTTTGACAAAATTCATGTCTTTTTTGATGAATATAATAAAAAGTAAAACTCGCAGCAGCAATCAAATAGCATCAAAAGAAAGCTGTATTAGTGACAAGAAAAGGAGGTAAAATTCATTTAGGTGGTAGGTTTTATGACCGAGCAATAAACCGTGAAAGCTGCAGTGGTCTGAATGGAGAAAAAGGCTCTGGTCCTTAAGGGGCGAAAAGACTGTGGTCCCGAAGTGGTTAAATCATTTATAAATAAATTGTAAAAATTAAGCACTTTTCTCCATTAAATTATTTTGATTGCATTTCCTCTAAGTGAACACACCAGGAACTAAAACCTCTCTGTGGTGGTACACTGGGTACGCCCACAAATTGCTGGGCGATTAAATAAGAAACTTTTAAAATTTCCGATGTTGTAAAAGGAATATATCAGGAAAAGCCATATTTTGGACCATTATGGCAACACATGATCATATTGCCCTGCCCACTAAACACATAAAAGATGTTAGGGTTGGTTAGTACTACACATAGAATTCTTGAAGCAGCGAAAACCTTAAAAACATGCAGGACTAATCCATCTATTGTATCCACCTTAAAAAAAAATAAAAAATAAAAAGGCCAAGGTGCAGTCAACAAACAGAAGAATCTTATGTTAGTCAAGTTCTACAAAAGGCTGTCTGAATAGTCTAAAGAGCATATGCTATTTTCAGATAGACAAAACTTGAGCTCTATTATACATCAAAAAAGGCATCAAATAATGTCCCACATAGTAATGTTTATGGCAACACCACTAACCGTGAAATTTGCAAGACGTGGAGAATGTAGGTCTTTTGTAATGAAAACTTATCACATCTGAGCGGTGCAGGGGTACCTCACCACTTATATGCTACAGATTAGTGGACAAAAGCTATACTTCCAGAATGTGAAAATGTAAACACTATTCACAAATGGTGGGCATGATTAAGGTGCGCAGGAAATGCATGTTTTGGACTGGCATTATGTAGTTTATACACGCATTGCATACACAATAGTGCAATGTTCTCTCTACAAGCCGCATGAGCATACAGAGTTACACAAAGTAATATCACCGTTGAAGTTGATAGCATGCATGCAGCATGTTCCCTGAATGGTTATCAGGTTAGGTTGGACTGGCTTTTTAATTCTAAATAACGTATACATTAGCTGCAGTCAATTAGGTGTGAATTCCATCTTGTATGCACATTTCATGCAAATTGTATGCATCTTGGAAATCGTTGAATCAGAAACAGCAGAAAGTGAATTTGATTAGCTCAATCCCAAACGGTATACAATTTCCACTTATTGTGTAATTTGCATCTTATTGACCAGTCTCTAACCCCCCCATACATGACCTTATAGTCATTTGTCCATTGAAATCTTGAGCTAATTGTTAAGGGGAAGACAAAACTAGGGGCTAGAAGCCACCAGAGCGCTTAGGGAGCGCTTTAAAATGCTAGCAATTTCCCTAAACGCTCTGCCAATGTAAATGGATGGGACAAAATTCCACAGTAGCGATTTCGGTTTGCAAAATCCCAATCACAGGACATGCAGCATTTTGGGAGAGTTTGCGCTTCAATGTAAAGTATTGAAGCGCTGGCAAATCGCTCATGAATCACTACACAGAGATTTGTGTGTGATTTTAAAATTAAAGCAAACTATATAAAAAAAATAAATAAATTAAAAAACGACCAGAGTTGAAATCGCTAATCGCAATCACAATAGTTGGCAAAAAGCTTACAGTTTTTAAAATTGCTTCCAAAAATCACCAGAAACAGTTCATGAAATAGCTTTCAAATTGCTAATTCAAAACGCTATGCGACTTGTAGTGGGTTCCAGGCCTTAATCTGTTTTGGGGATGTGGTAGGAGATCAGGGTGCCTGAAAAAACTCACGCAGACACAGGGAGGACATACAAACTCCATGCAGGGAGGACATACAAACTCTACGGCGCAACTGAACACAATGCAGATGCTATGAATTTTTGTGCATCTCCTGTCCACCTGTGTTAAGCCCAATCTACACGATATGATTCTTTGTGTGATTCGATTACGATTCTATTTACGATCCGATTAAATCCAACATGTCCGATCGGGATTCGATTCAGTACGATTTGCCATTGCAAAACAATGGCAAATTGAATCGAATTCCGATCGGACATGTCGGACTTAATCAGATCGTAAATAGAATCCTAACCGAATCGCACAAAGAATCATACCGTGTAGATTGGGCTTTACAGAGCAATGTAAAGGGAAGGGTCACATTTGAAGCCTTGTAAAAAAAAGTCGCAAAAAAAAAAAAAACTTTCCAGCAGCTGAATCTGCATTCTTGGCCCACAGCCAGTTGTAAACAGCTGTCAGCAATAGGGAATGCACACGTTGCACGATAAAAAGCAGCCTAGCCAACTTTTTCATCACAATTGTGTTCCAACACCACTAGGGACCGCTCTCACCTTATGTGGTAGCTGCAATGACCCACAGACAGCACCACTAGCGTAATATCCAATTCACTAGCACTCTGTTCCCTTGGATCTTCTCAATCCTTTTTGTTTTTATATGTGTTACAGCCAAAACCAGAAATCGGCCAATTCTAGAATTGGCCGGCCGTTTTTAGAACTGGCCGATTTGACGTCGGCCAAAGTCCAAAATGCTGGGAATTTCTGACATTGGCCGGCCAGTTCTAGAAGCGGCCAAAGTCAGTTGGCCAAAGTCCAAAACGCACAGATCCCAGAACATCCTGGGTCCTGTCCAGCACCATGAATGGCACTCGGAACCTCCTCTCTGCTCTGAAAGATACACAACAGCATAATACCCTTCACAGGAAAAAAAAAACGTTCTTTGTCACAGCGAATACACAATCCTGCAACAAATCAGCAGCGTGTCTACTTCTTGACGAAAGCAGACAAATTTATCATCCTGCGCTTTAAAATTAGCTGCTCTGCCGCGGCAGTCGAGTGACACAGGGGAGAGATCAAATTACAGTGGTGATTAGTGATGGCTGGGTGCGCTTCTCTGGGCGCTTTGCATGGCTGGGGGCTTTTCTGGGTGCTTTGCATGGCTGGGGGGGGGGGGGGGGGGCTCGCTGGGCGCGTTGCATGGCGGGGGCTTCACTGGGCACTTTGCATTGCTGGGGTGCTTTGCATGGCTGGGGGGGCTTCGCTGGGTGCGTTGCATGGCGGGGGGGGGGGGGGGGCTTCACTGGGCACTTTGCATTGCTGGGGGTGCTTCAATGCACACTTTGCATGGCTGGGGTGCTTCACTGAGCACTTTGTATTGCTGGGGGTGCTTTGCATGGCTGGGGTGCTTCACTGAGCACTTTGCTGCTGCATTGCTGGGGGTGATTTGCATGTACGGGGGGGGGGGGGGCTGCGCACTTTGCATGGCTGGGGTGCTTCACTAGGTGCTTTGCATGGTGGGGGGGGGGGGGGCTGCACTGCGCACTTTGCATGGCTGCGGGTGCTTTGTATGGGGGGGGCTGCGCACTTTGTATGGCTGGGGGTGCTTTGCATGGCTGGAGGGGGGGCGCTTTTTGGCTGAGAGGGGGGGGGGCTTTCGTGTGCGCCGGGAGAGTTGCCTGCACTACTCACAGACCTCAGATCACGGCGACCGAAGAGGCGGGGAGAAGCGGAGAGAGGCAGAGCAGCGCGCACGCTACCTGCCCGGACCTATACACTTCACATGCGGAAGTGCCAAATGACTGGCGCTTCCGCACTGAAGTGTTCACGTCCTGCGGGTAACTTGTGTGCTTTGCCTCTCTCCGCCTCTTCGGTCTGGTCGCCCTGATCTGAGGTTTGATTAGTGCAGGCAGCGGGGGAGAGCCGAGGGAGCAGGACTTCGGGACTTGGCCGGCCACATACAGCCACAACGAGTTCTGGCCGGCCAAAGTCCGAATGAGGGGACATTTCTCACATTGGCCGCATCAGCGGCCACTTCTCGTTTTGACCGGCCAGAACCCGAAGTGGCCAGACTTCGGGTTCTGGCCGTAACATATGCATGCATACGAAGTCAAACGCCTCATTGCGCAGACTGTTTATCACCCTTCTACCATCGCCTGGTCAACCACTGTATCACCATGCACCTTAGGGCTCAGTCACCCACCATCAAAAATCACCTGTGTACCCCACACCAAAGAATTTTTTTTCTTTTTTTTTGTGTTTCAATAATTTTTATTGGGTTTTGTAAAATAAGAAGCATACACCAACTGTATCAACATTGAGTAACTTCAACAAAGAAAAGCAGAAATTATTGCCTTAAACAAAAACTAGACAATAAAATTTTGTAGGTGAGATAATTACAAGGATTGACAGTAAAACTGAAATATGTTCAGGTACACTTGGATTTATTATTTTAAAGAGAGAACCCGAGGTGTGTTTAAAGAATGTTATCTGCATACAGAGGCTGGATCTGCCTACACAGCCCAGCCTCTGTTGCTATCCCAAACCCCACTAAGGTCCCCCTGCACTCTGCAATCCCTCATAAATCACAGCCATGCTGTGAGGCTGTGTTTACATCTGTAGTGTCAGTCTCAGCTGCTCCCCCGCCTCCTGCATAGCTCCGGTCCCTGCCCCCGTCCCTTCCCTCTAATCAGCCAGGGGAGGGAAGGGATGCAGGCGGGGACTGGAGTCTGCAGGAGGCGGGTAGAGCAGCAGACTGACACTATAGAGATAAACACAGCCAGCTCTGACAAGCTGTTTGTCAGCAGCGTGGCTGTGATTTATAAGGGATTGCAGAGTGCAGGGGGACCTTAGGGGGGTTTGGGATAGCAACAGAGGCTGGGCTGTATAGGCAGATCCAGCCACTGTATGCAGATAATATTCTTCAAACCCACCTCGGGTTCTTTTTAACCTTATGATTAAAAAAAAAAAAAACAAACAAAAACCACAATTTTCCTCTAGCAAGATATTACTACCCAGATCTGGTGTGTAGTGAAAACAAAATGGCAGCTTCCACTTGGAAACACCCCGTTTTTTTAAAGCAAATGGCATAAATAAATAAAGGACACTTTCTCAATATTGTTTTAATAATTACGGTTATAAGCTACATAACAAATGTTATGTAGCATTTCATGAATGCAAAACATACATTAAAGCTCAGAATAGTTACATACAAGTCTGCGCTAAGCTACAAAATATACAAGGCAGTCACATGGGGTAGACTGCACTTGTAATTACTTTAAAATGAGAGTAATGGCCCATACTCACGAGGGACTTTTGTCGCCTCAACACGCGGCGCGCGCGTGTTGCGGCGACAGGTCGCCCGTGAGTATGGGCCGTCGCACGCGCGCGCACCCCAAACTGTCGCCCGCCGCTCATGTCGCCATGCGATTGAAAGTTTCCAATCGCATGGCGACAGTCGCCGCCGCACCTCCCCCGCAACTGTCGCTAGTCCGCGTGAGTACGCGGACTAGCGACAGCAACCTCCATTGTATCAAATGGAGCTTCCGGCGGGGGGGAGGAGGAACGTCGGCGACAGCTTCCGCCTCGCCGCTGGTCCCTCTTCCGCGTGTGTACGCGGAGGGACCTGGCGAGAAGCTGTCGCCGGCCTGTCGCCCACACGCTCACGTGTGCTGGCGACAGGCAACATTTGCAGCCCGTGAGTACGGGCCTTAACTAGGCCTGTAAGCCAACAGCCATGTGCTGATATGGATGCCTTCAATTCCCCTGAAGCCAACAACCTACCATGCATTACTAAGAAAATGCACTCAATTAGAGCTTGCATATAAAAATTCTTCAGATGAGTGCTCTAGAATTTAAAGAGACTCCGTAACAAAAATTGCATCCTGTTTTTTATCATCCTACAAGTTCCAAAAGCTATTCTAATGTGTTCTGGCTAACTGCAGCACTTTCTACTAACACAGTCTCTGTAATAAATCAATGTATCTTTCCCCTGTCAGACTTGTCGGCCTGTGTCTGGAAGGCTGCCAAGTTCTTCAGTGTTGTGGTTCTGCTATGAACTCCCCTTTATGCACACTGCCTGTGTGTTATTTAGGATTAGAGCAGCTTTTCTCTTCTCTCTCTTATCTTTAACAAGCTGGATAAATCGTCCTCTAAGCTGGCTGGGCTTTCACATACTGAGGAATTACAAACAAGGGCAAAGCTGTTTGCAGGAAGAAAAGAGCAGCCTGAAACTTCAGTGCATGGGGGAAAGAAACACACAAATGATCTCTTGAGATTCAAAAGAAAGGCTGTATACAGCCTGCTTGTGTTTGGATGTATTTTCTATGTGTGGACATACTGTACATCAACCTACTTCCTGTTTTGGTGGCCATTTTGTTTATAAACAAACTTTTAAAAACTGTTTTTAACCACTTTTAATGCGGCGAGGAGCGGCGAAATTGTGACAGAGGGTAATAGGAGATGTCCCCTAACGCACTGGTATGTTTACTTTTCAGCGATTTTAACAATACAGATTCTCTTTAAAGAAAAGGTGTGCTTACACTACTGCTTAAATATATAGGTCTAATGTATTGTAGAACTCTGCACCACTTCAGCAATTAATCATAATTTATTGTAGCATAAAAATACAAATCTCTCTCTCTCTCTCTCTCTCTCTCTCTCTCTCTCTCTCTCTCTCTCTCTCTCTCTCTCTCTCTCTCTCTCTCTCTCTCTCTCTCTCTCTCTCTCTCTCTCTCTCTCTCTCTCTCTCTCTCTCTCTCTCTCTCTCTCTCTCTCTCTCTCTCTCTCTCTCTCTCTCTCTCTCTCTCTCTCTCTCTCTCTCTCTCTCTCTCTCTCTCTCTCTCTCTCTCTCTCTCTCTCTCTCTCTCTCTCTCTCTCTCTCTCTCTCTCTCTCGTGTGCATAATTAGGCAACTTCCTTTCCTTTGGCAAAATGGGTCAAAAGAAGCACTTGACAGGCTCAGAAAAGTCAAAAATAGTGAGATATCTTGCAGAGGGATGCAGCACTCTTAAAATTGCAAAGCTTCTGAAGCGTGATCATCGAAAAAGCAAGCGATTCATTCAAAATAGTCAACAGGGTCGCAAGAAGTGTGTGGAAAAACCAAGGCGCAAAATAACTGCCAATGAACTGAGAAAAAGTCAAGCGTGCAGCTGCCAAGATGTCACTTGCCACCAGTTTGGCCATATTTCAGAGCTGCAACATCACTGGAGTGCCCAAAAGCACAAGGTGTGCAATACTCAGAGACATGGCCAAGGTAAGAAAGGCTGAAAGACGACCACCACTGAACAAGACACAAGCTGAAACGTCAAGACTGGGCCAAGAAATATCTCATGACTGATTTTTCTAAGGTTTTATGGACTGATGAAATGAGAGTGAGTCTTGATGGGCCAGATGAATGGGCCCGTGGCTGGATTGGTAAAGGGCTCCAGTCCGACTCAGACACCAGCAAGGTGGAGGTGGAGTACTGGTTTGGGCTGGTATCATCTAAGATGAGCTTGTGGGGCTTTTTTGGGTTGAGGATGGAGTCAAGCTCAACTCCCAATCCTACTGCCAGTTTCTGGAAGACACCTTCTACAAGCAGTGGTACAGAACAAGTCTGCATCCTTCAAGAAAAACATGATTTTCATGCAGGACAATGCTCCATCACACGCGTCCAAGTACTCCACAGCATGGCTGGCAAGAAAGGGTATAAAAGAAGAAAACTAATGACATGGCCTCCTTGTTCACCAGATCTGAACCCATTGAGAATAAGTTTTTGAACCCCTACCAACCATTAAGAGTTCTGGCTCCCACAGAGTGGTTAGACACTTCTACTCAATTAGTCACCCTCATTAAGGACACCTGTCTTAACTAGTCACCTGTATAAAAGACACCTGTCCACAGAATAAATCATCAAGCAGACTTCAAACTCTCCAACATGGGAAAGACCAAAGAGCTGTCCAAGGATGTCAGAGACAAAATTGTAGACCTGCACAAGGCTGGAATGGGCTACAAAACCATTAGCAAGAAGCTGGGAGAAAAGGTGACAACTGTTGGTGCGATTGTTCGAAAATGGAAGGAGCACAAAATGACCATCAATCGACCTCGCTCTGGGGCTCCACGCAAGATCTCACCTCGTGGGGTGTCAGTGGTTCTGAGAAAGGTGAAAAAGCATCCTAGAACTACACGGGAGGAGTTAGTGAATGACCTCAAATTAGCAGGGACCACAGTCACCAAGAAAACCATTGGAAACACATTACACCGCAATGGATTAAAATCCTGCAGGGCTCGCAGGTCCCCCTGCTCAAGAAGGCACATGTGCAGGCCCGTCTGAAGTTTGCCAATGAACACCTGAATGATTCTGTGAGTGACTGGGAGAAGGTGCTGTGGTCTGATGAGACCAAAATAGAGCTCTTTGGCATTAACTCAACTCGCTGTGTTTGGAGGAAGGAAATGCTGCCTATGACCCCCAAAACACCGTCCCCACCGTCACGCATGGGGGTGGAAACATTTTGCTTTGGGGGTGTTTTTCTGCTAAGGGCACAGGACAACTTAATCGCATTAACGGGAAAATGGACGGAGCCATGTATCGTGAAATCCTGACGACACCTCCTTCCCTCTGCCAGGAAAACTGAAAATGGGTCGTGGATGGGTGTTCCAGCACAACAATGACCCAAAACATACAGCAAAGGCAACAAAGGAGTGGCTCAAGAAGAAGCACATTAAGGTCATGGAGTGGCCTAGTCAGTCTCCAGACCTTAATCCAATAGAAAACCTATGGAGGGAGCTCAAGCTCAGAGTTGCACAGAGACAGCCTCAAAACCTTAGGATTTAGAGATGATCTGCAAAGAGGAGTGGACCAACATTCCTCCTAAAATGTGTGCAAACTTGGTCATCAATTACAAGAAACGTTTGACCTCTGTGCTTGCAAACAAGGGTTTTTCCACTAAGTATTAAGTCTTTTATTGTTAGAGGGTTCAAAAACTTATTTCACTCAATGAAATGCAAATCAGTTGCTATCTTTTATTTAAGGTTATTTTTTCGATTTTCCTTTTGATGTGCTATCTGCCACTGTTAAAATAAACCTACCATTGAAATGGTACTGTTCTGAGACTTTCATTACTTTGTCATTGGACAAACTTACAAAATCAGTAAGGGGTCAAATAATTATTTCCTCCACTGTACATGCACACGCACATACATACTACCTGATGGCCCAGCATTGCCCGGGTATGTATTTGGCTGGTGTTCGCTCCCACTTTTTCTAATATGAACACACAATTACAATTAATTCGTATTTGTCTCCACCCACTTTTTGGTTATGGGGTTAAAAAGTATCCTATATATTATTCCAGTTAATGTACTGTGTGTACGCCAAATCTATTTCGCGCGTGTGCGTGTCTTCAAGAACTAGGCAACTTGAAGGGCGGGACCCCAAATAGTGAACTGTTTTGCCCTATGGTTCTTTTTAATGTTTGTATTTTTATGCTACAATCAATATAATTACTGAAGTGGTGCAGAGTTCTACAATACATTCTACTGGATCTCCTGTAGTACCCGGGTACTGGCACTCTGCATGCTTCACCCGCTTTGTGGTAGAGCCAGAGTGTGTGTTCTCACTGACTAAATACATAGGTCTATAATTTAAAAGAGAAAGCAAACCTGATAATCAAACCAGATACTTCGATGTGCCATCTACAATTTATACACAATTCTAAAGTACATGTGCAAATAAGCAGTCGTGAGGCTACACTTGGAAAGAGGGCTGTGGAGACAGGAAGGTTCACTATGATGGCAAAATAGGCCCTGATGCGCTAAACTGCATTAAGACTGTAGTGCATGACAATTTTACAGTTACTACCGCTGCTTGTGATCAGCAATCTTACCAGGGCTATGGAGTTTGTACAAACATCATCCAACACCTAAGTTTATGAAATCACTGACTCCAGGTACCCAAAAGTTGCTCCGACTCCACAGCCCTGAATCTTACAGCAGTTTTAGTGCAGGAAGCAGCCAGTGTTTAGATGAGCACATGTGCACACCCCCGTACTAGACAAAACTAAGCATAGATCATCATATGGGCTGGTAAACAAATGACTGACAGCAGTGGGGGTTCACTGTCTTATTCGTACCTTTGAAACGGGTGGGTGATCAGAGGTGCTCATAACAGGCAGTGGAACAGAGCTGGATCAGTATTGTATACATGCATAAACATACATTGCAGCAGACAGCTGCTGAACACTATGTATTACCATATTTTTTGGACCATAAGATGCTCTTTCTTCCCCAAAAAAGTGGAGGAAAAAAAGTAGGTGCATCTTATGGTCCAAAAGGTGTGCAGATGCCCCATCCCCTCCCCCCTCACAAACAAAAGCTCTAACCTATCTAGCTGCGACTCCTCCACTTCTGGCCGGCGACAAGAGTTTCTACTGTATTTCTGCCACTCTCTCCAGCTGCATCGCTGCTCAGTTTCCGCTGCATTTCAGTGTAAATCTGCTGCTGCTGGCCCTGATGCTGTCTGCCCAGCCCAATCACAAACCAGCATGAAGCCAGCAGCCAATCCGATGTGTAACTCCACCCACTTCAGTCATACCGCTCTATCAGCATCGGTACCAAAGGCTCTTCAAGTGGGATATCCAGGCCTCCATCCAGCCAATCAGCTTCTTCAAAATGTGGGTGCAGCCTATCAGTCATCGGGGTCCCACTTGGAGGTCCTGGCGTCTAATAGGCTGCACCTGTATTTGTAGGAACATGATTGGCTGAATGGAGGCCTGGTTTTCCCCACCTGAACAGCCTTCCGTATCAATGCTGGTGGAGCGGCATGACTGGAGTAGCTGAAGTTACACATTGAGTGGTCAGCAGCAGCAAATTTAAAACTGAAATGTGGCGGAAGCTGAGCCTGGGCGCTGATGGTGGAGTGACAGCACAGAACGGCGCTGATGGAGTGACAGGCAGCACAGAATGGCGGAAGTTAAGCCCTGGCGCTGTTGTGGAAGTGACAAAACATAATGGCGGCAGCTGAGCCTGGAGATAGTGGCTCTGATGGAGGAGTGAGTGTAACGGTGCCCGGACAGGTGAGGAGGGACAAGGTGGGACAAAGTGGGTGAGTGCTGAATGCCGGTGAGGAATGCCTCCTCCAATTGCAGGGAGATTGTGTGCTCCGTCCATTAATGCATGTGCACTGTGCGAGCTGGGCTGTCAGTGAGCCACTCTGCTGGCTGTGCATCAATGAAGGTCAATGGAGAGGGGGGAGCGTGCCCTTAGTGTGTCTGATTACTGGGGGGTGGGTCCTTAGTGGGGGGAGGGGGGACCTGGCATGCTTTTATTACATTAGATGGCACTCTGTGATGGGGCCCCAGGGAATAGTGGCTAAGAAGGTGGGGGGGGGGGGGGGGAGACTACATTGGGCAGAAGCTCCATAAGATGCCCCTGCACCATAGACGCACCAGGTTCAGTATATTTTTTTCCCCTGGTTTTGTCCCCTAAACCTAGATGCTTCTTATGGTCTGGATCATTTTATGGTCTGCAAAATACGTTACATACAGGGTCATTGAGTTGTAAGGCCGCTTCAATACAAAAACCGTGAACCACTGCAGCAATGGTTGCAATTTTGCTGACTGTGCAGTAGTTCTTGGCTAAGGTTTCCAAACCTTATCTGGGTATTATTAGAACATAGTGGGGTTGCTGAAAGGTTAGCAAATTAGTAGCGGTGCAACGCCAGACCTATACAGAAAATTAGATTGTTCAAAAGGAAATAAATATGGCAGCCTCCATAAGCCTCTAAGTTCAAGTGAACTTATAATGAAATGTATGTGTAGTACGAATAATTACAACATTAGTAGCAAAGAAAAAAAAAAAAGAGTCTCAATGTTAGCTACCTTTTTTTTTTTTTTTTTTTTTTTTTAAACATTGCATCATTCTGTCATTTGCAGGTTACAAACTACACTGTATTTTAAACTATGAAACAGAGTTATGGTAATGACCCTTTGAACTTTGCTGCAGTAAAGCCTTAAACAAGAAACCATGAGAGACAGATTGAGAGAAGTGCTTCCGAAAAAAATCACTGTAGCCAACCCATGTTGGGTCGTAGAGCTCAGAGAAGCTATTTTGCACAGATAAAGCAGCCCATACACTCAGCCGATTTTCTGGCCGACCGATCGATCCCGATCGATCAATCGATCGCAAATCGGTTGGCCAATCGACCGATCGACGGCCGATTTCGATCGATTTCGATGGATTTCCATCGAACTTGCAGGGTGGAAAATTTAGGTCGATCTGATGAGATTGCCTTATCAGTTTGCATTGGCCTTAATGGAAATCTGATGGCAAAAAAATGCCATCAGATCGAATTTCAATAGATTTCAAACTGAAATCTATTGGAATTCTATCCTGGTAAAAAATGTTCTAAAAACGCATCAGATAGATCATCAGATGCATTTCTTATCTATCTGCTGCCAATCTGACGAGTGTATGGCACCTTAACTGTTTCTTAACTCTTTCTGTCCCGGAAACAAGGGAGACTCAAATCTGTGCTACTAATGCTCTATTTCTTAGCTGTACTACGGAGTAACCAAGCAGCTCACCCTGACCACTAGGAATGTATAGGGATAAAAGAGACCAGAAAGCCCTCCTACTAATAAGCAATGCTTGGTGGAATTTGCCTTAAAACAGAAGGAAATTTGCAATAATTCAGCTATAAGTGAACATTTGTGGATACCCACAATGCACCACTACTGAATATGCAAATTATCCCCTTTCACCCTTGAAAGCAAGGCAAGCATCCAGAACCGCTGGTGTATAGAAAGCCTATAGCTTTAAATATTACACAGCCACACCAACCTCACATGTAGATAGCCTGTTTCGGGCTTTTGGTCCTCCTCAGTACATGGCAGGGATTGATATGGCTGTATGGGATAGGGCTTGGACCAGTACCACAGAGTAACCAAGCAGCTCAGGGTGCCTACACATAAAATCATAAGTTTATTTTCACTTCAGTTTCCCTTTAAAGTACACCTAAAGTGAGAGGGATATGGAGGTGGTCATATTTATTTCTTTTTAATACAATGCAAGTTACCTGGCTATCCTGAAGTCTGTCTGGATTAGCCCTATGCTTGGTTTAACCTCCTTGGCGGTAACAGTGTGTGACAAAAATGAGTTTCACTTACCTGGGTCTTCTACCAGCCCCATGCAGCCATGCTGTGCCCTTGTAGTCACTCACTGCTGCTCCAGTCCCCCGCTGGCTGACAGCTTGCCGACCTCGGAGGTCTGCGGGCCACATTGCGTACATTTTTACGCATTCCCGCTAGTGCAGGAACATTAACACATACATTCTTACGCATTAGTGGTGCAACGCGTAAAAATGTATGTGTTAATGTTCCTGCACTAGCGGGAATGCGTAAAAATGTACGCAATGTGGCCTGCCGACCTCCGAGGTCGGCAAGCTGCCGGCGGGGGACTGAAGCAGTGAGTGACTACGAATGCACAGCATGGCTGCATGGGGCTAGTAGAAGACCCAGGTAAGTGAAACTCATTTTTTTATTTGCTTGGACCTTCCCTTTAAGGTGTGTGATACAGATACTACAACAAAGATGAGCAGGACTGCCAGGCATCTGATATTGTTTAAAAAAGGAAATACGGCAGCCTCCATATACCTCTTAATTTAGGTGTACAGTACTTAAAACAGCCTGATCTGGATTTTTTTCTCTGGGTACTGCATGAAGCTGCAATGGCATACAGTTTAATTCACTAACCTTTCAGCACACACTATAGTCTACCGGGAGATGGGATCATGGGGTGGGGGATAGACAGCTGAGGCAGAGTGTTAGGGGATGAGAATACCACCTGAATGTAGGGTGGAGCTCTCACACATCCCCATTTATGAAAAACAAGGTTCTTAGTGGGACGTTGCATTGCATTTCTTGTATAACAGGAACGCAAAGAGAAAGTACACATTACAGTCACGCCTCTCTGTACAAAACTTCCCATATAGTGTATTCAAATTGCTAATAATGCTTTCTTTTGGGGGAAGTGGGGGTTTGAATGTAATAAACATTTTAAAAACACAACTACATACAAACAAACCCCAAAACCAAAGATAATGGCACAAAACTGCAAGCATGCTTCCAACCTCAGAGCAATTAACAAGGGCAGCTCACTGAACCTGTGAGCATTTAAGCCTGGAACCCCACGTAATTTTTAATTATGATTGGCCACTCACTGACCAATTTTACCACCTCCATGCAGTAGGAGTACCAACAGATATTGAATACTATGAGCAAATTATGTAGGTAAACCCTCAGGTCCCTTTCACACTAGGACATTTTCATTGAGTTGCATTACCCTTTTGTACCGCAGGGCAACGATAAAGCAATGAAAGTCTATGAGACATTTCATAGCTGATGTCGTACAATGCGTCGGAAGCATCGCATCTGACATGGAAGCATCAACGAGTTACGGGTCAACATCCGCGGCGACGCGCGTTGGCTGGGAGTCATGCAAGTCAATGGCGCTGTAGATATTTAAAAAAAAAATGTTCAGGTGGCAGTGCGCATGCGGGTAAGTATTTTTTTCCAATACACTTCCATGCAATTCATATTTGGGACACAGGAAGTTAGTGCTAGAGCGCCTCACGTATAGTTTGGCTTGCTGCCAAAAGTTAAATTACAGCAGGTATCTCCAAAGTCTTTTTTTAGCGGTGTGATCATCCAATTGCACCACATCTAAAACGCTGGTTGCTACGGTGAAACCAGCCTCATACTACATAGAGGTGGTCAGTAATTCGCCAATAAGTTGCATACAATTTGCATGAATTTGCCTTCAAGCCAGAATTATTTGTATCTCATCAGCCATCCTGACAGCAAAGTAGATGGCAGGTGAAAGAATTATAAGAAATGTGAGGAGAGGAATGTGGTCATCTCATACGGCAAAACTGAATTCCTTGAGTCCAGAAATCTACAGGACCTTCATATTCTATAGCGAAATATAACACTGCTTCCTATGAGTGCATTTGTATTGTTAAAAATAGGCTGTTCAGTGAAAGGTCAAGAGACGCAATTGAGAAAACCTGGGCAGTGTTCACCAGGCATGGAGAAGGGTGTCCCAGGACATGTGGGTTATGATAGCCTGAATAGCATAGCGTGTGAAGCACAATGGGACAAGCAGATGCTGAACTCAGTTGTGTTTGACAAACTGTTTGTGTTTAGTGGGTGAGGACTGGGCATAGAGCCAAAGCACAGTTACATCCCACAATGCACCTTTTATTCTATGTAAAAACATAGGAAACAGTCACAAGCTGGTGAAAGAAATAGAAAAAAAAAAAAACCTTTGGGGGGGGGGGGGGGGGGGGACATTATAATCAAAATTATCAAAGGTGGCAATTATTGAACTGAACCATATTCTCAAATACAGCATAGTCTGTCAACTATCTGTCTATCCCTGAATGAATCGGGATACAAGTGGCAGCTAAGTGACCCAAGTGCTACTACACAAACCAAGCTAGTCACACAGACAAGTAAACTTTAGTTTATCTAAAAGTAAAGACTTTTAGATAAACGTACTACACTTCAGCCTGTGATAAACTACATAGGTTCTGAAATCCAATTCAATACAAGCCACCATACTGCATAGTTGTGCTCAACATTAAAAATATTTTCAGCCGTGTCCAATAATGTCATTGGCCATATTCACGCCCTAAATGACTATTAGTTTCAGAAAGATTCTATTAAAATTATCCATTTCAGCTGTGTGTTGTCCTCTCATGCTGGAAAAGAATATACAGACAATCCAGTTGTTGTGACCTCAACTCCTGCTTCCTTCTGTACCCCTTCTGCCAGAAGCTGCTCCATCATGTACGGTGCCATCCTCCCTCCTGCCTCGGAAAAGATGCACGGCTATAGCAGAACGATGCACCTGCACAGCACTCAGATTGCTGAAGACCCACCCAAGGGATTGAGTCCCAAGTCCCTACGGACAGCCGTTGTGTGTGTACGCACCGTAGCCTTCCTGGCGGTATTGACTAGCCTGGCTCGTCCAGCAGAAACATGCTGAAAGCGGTATTGACGAGCTGAGCTCGTCAATACTGCAAGTGAGATTTCCTGTTTGTCTGCCCCGCCGGCTTCAGTTTTCCCTCATCAGAAGGATTCCCCAGGATGGCTGGATGCCTGACTGCACACTGCAGGTAGCGATCTGTGCTACCCCCAGCGTGCAGAACTAGCATCCAGCCACCCTGGGGAATCCCTGGGCAGCGGATCAGTGGGGCAGAGTTCTGCAGGGCTGGCGGGGGCTCCCCCTTCTATGCGGTGGGCCCCCTTCTGTATGGGAGTTGTCCCCCTTATGTACGGGCTGGTGGCCGGGCGGGTGCTCCTCTTCTATGCGGTCCCTTCTGTACGGGCTGGTGGCCGGGCGGGGACTCCCCCCTCTATGGGGGGTTTCCCCTTCTATGCGGGCGGGCTGTGGGTGGTCTCTCTTCCTCCCTCATACCATCTCCTCTCCCTCCCGATCCCCTTTTCTTCAAACCCCCCGATCTGAAGCTTTGAGGTCTACTCACCCGAGGGCTCCCTCCAGCGGTGGCAGCAGCACTTCCTCCTCCATCGCCGAAGTCCCGGTCTGTGTTACAGTACGAGGCTTGGTGACGTCACCAAGCCTCGTACTGTAACTACACAGAGAACGAGACTTCGGCGATGGAGGAGGAAGTGCTGCTGCCGCCGCTGGAGAGAGCCCTTCGGTGAGTAGACCTCAAAGGGGGGGGAGGGGGGGTGTTTGAAAAAGAGGGGATCGGGTGGGAGAGGAGATGGTACGAGGGAAGGAGAGAGGCCACCCACATAGAAGGGAATTCACCCCGCCCACCGCATAAAGGGGGGAGCCCCCCATAGAGGGGCTTCAGACGGGGAGCAGGGCATCAGGGGGGGGGGGGGGGGACACATCTGGCCACCTATAACTGGCTACACACCTGGCCACACACCTGACTACCCTTACATCTGGCTCCCTATACATCTGGCTATACACCTGGCTACCCTAATGGCCCATACTCACGGGCTGCAAAAGTGGCCTGTCGCCAGCACACGTGAGCGTGTGCGCGACAGGCCGGCGACAGCTCGTCGCCAGGTCCCTCTGCATACACACGGCGGAGGGACCTGGCAACTAATCCGACGGAAGCTGTCGCTGTTGTCCCTCCCCCCGCCGGAAGCGCCGTCTATTTGCCATTATGTTGCTGTCGCTAGTCCGCGTACTCACGCGGACTAGCGACAGTTGCGGCGGAGATGCGGCGGCGACTGTCGCCAGGCGATTGACCGCGCCAATCGCCTGGCGACATCAGCGACGGGCGACAGTTTGGGGTGCGCGCCCATGCAACGCCGCATACTCACGGGCGACCTGTCGCCGCAACACGCGCGCGCGCCGCATGTTGCGGCGACAATTGTAGCCCGTGAGTATGGGCCATTACATCTGGCTATACACCTGGCTACCCTTACATCTGGCTCCCTATACATCTGGATACCTAAAACCTGGCTACACATCTGGCCACCTATATACCTGGCTACACATCTGGGTCTTCTACTCACCATTGGCATGCTGATCCCTCGCCGCATACCTCTAATTGCTTACCCAGTGCCTTCTTCCATGTCCCTTGGCGGATTTTGCTTCTCCCTCGGTGATGACATGTCCCCCACCAATCAGCGTTGACACCAGGGTCACACAGCGTCATCAACATCTTGCTACAAACACTTTTTTTATTGAATTCAATACAATAACCTGTATTGCATTCAATAAAAATCAGGATGGCTGCAGGGGGCTGAGAGAAAAACTGTGTCCTTGCAGTCTAGATCGGATCCTCCTGTCCCCTGCCTCCAGTTACTTTCGTTTTCGGCGACAGGCCCGACAGACCTGGCCACCCATCTGCTTCTTCACGTTCCTGTCCACAATAGCAGCATAGAGGGTGCTATTGCAGACAGGAACGAGAGACTGTGACTGTGACTGCACAGGATGGCTGCAGGGCGCTGGTAGAAGCCCCAGGTGAGTAAAACTGATTTTTTTCAGACTGAAGTGTTCCTTTAGGCTCCTTACACACTAAGACGTTACAGGCGCACGTTAGTGCAGCCTATGACGCTCCCCCAACGCACAGCAATGTAACACAAGTGGGCTGTTCACACAGCCCACGTTGCGTTACATGTAACGCTGCACGTTCTGCCGAAAGTGCAGCATGCTACGGCGTTACATCGGCTTAAGCCGCGTTACTGTTTGCACATGCTCAGTCATGTTGGGGAGGAGCGGAGAGCGGCTAGGCACATGGCTAATTAATATTCACTGCACGTTGTGACGTGCAGTGTACTTCCTGGTGCGGCAGCTCTGTGCGGCGATAGGACGGCGGGACCACGTTATGCCGCATGCGTCCAAGAGTACACATCACGGACGCCAGAGTGAGCTGCACAACGCGGCTCACTCTGACGTCCACATCGAAGAGCACCAGGCCTTGCGTTAGATGCACGTTATGCTACCTTAACGTAGCACCTAACGCAACGTCTTGGTGCGCAAGTAGCCTTAAAGAGACTCTGTAACATCAAAAACGTCCCCTGGGGGTACTCACCTCGGGCGGGGGAAGCCTCAGGATCCTAATGAGGCTTCCCACGCCGTCCTCTGTCCCACGGAGGTCTCGCTGCAGCCCTCCGAACAGCCGGCGACAGGCCCGACTGTTCAATTCAATATTTACCTTTGCAGGCTCCAGCGGGGGCGCCGTGGCTGCTTTCGCTCCGAAGGAGGCGGAAATACCCGATCTCAGTCGGGTCCGCTATTCTGCGCAGGCGCCGGAGACTTGCGCCTGCGCAGTAGAGCGGACCCGACGGCGATCGGGTATTTCCGCCTCCTTCGGAGCCGACAGCCGCCAGAGCGCCTGCGCAGGAGCCTGGAAGGTAAATATTACGTCACCGCTGTACGGAGGGCTACAGCGAGACCCCCGAGGGACGGCAGACGGCGTGGGAAGCCTCATTAGGATCCTGAGGCTTCCCCCATCCGAGGTGAGTACCCCCCAGGGGACGTTTTGTCGTTACAGATTCTCTTTAAGGACTAGGTCACAGTACTCAGTTGCATTGCAGAATTCTGCATGTCAACGCACTGCCTATCCAATTCTATGGGCTTGTTCACAGTACTACGTTGTAACTGATCGTTATTTTAACTTGCTGCACGCAGGCTTTGTATTCAAGTCTATGTCTAGTCTCCATTGCAGTTCACACTCATAACACGTGTGTTATGCAACTTATCACTGTGAGCCTAGCCTAAGGGCTTTTTCTAAGTTCACAGCCCTGAGAAATCACATTTTACCCTTTCAGCCCTGGTGAGCAGTGCATAAAATTATGGTATAAAACAGGGCTGTGGAGTCGGACCAAAAATCCACCGACTCCTCAGTTTAGGATTCCACCGACTCCTCTAATTTGCATATTACAATTTTGTTAATTAACAGTATGTAACGTGAAATTCGTCTCTTAACTGCCAATGCTTAGGAATTTTACAAGACAACTGAAGTGAGAAGGATATGTAGGCTACTATATTTATTCCCTTTAGACTAACTAGTCCTTGGTAAGAGTACTTGTAAAAAGGTACAGACCGGAGGAAAAACATCTATCAGGCCCTAGGCAATGTAACTGGGTACATGTAAGAATGATGTGCAGGTACTCTGCAGGGGAATGAGGAGATTCTTCCTCTATTACACATTCTTCATGCACAATCTGAACAAGGTTTATGGGTGATAGACAACACATCTGTGTTCAATGTGCACAACATTCTCAGTGGATTCCCTGCAGCTCTGTGGGGAGTGCATATGTAGAGTATAGTACTACTGTGTAACAAAGTAAACCTGAGAGATGAAATTAAAGTTTTATACATACCTGGGGCTTCCTCCAGCCCCCATCAGGCTAATCAGTCCCTCGCTGTCCTCCTCCACCACCTGGATCTTCTGCTATGAGTCCAGGTACTTGAGCCAGTCTGGTGTAGTGCGCATGCACACACTCCGCCGCTGGGAGCGTACTAAACCTGCGCAGCACTATTGCGCAGGTGCAAAATGCTCCCGGCTGTGGAAGCGGCACATAGCCAGACTGCTCTGACTGGCTGAATTACCTGGACTCATAGCAGAAGATCCAGGTGGTGGAGGAGGACAGCGAGGGACTGATTAGCCTGAAGGGGGTTGGAAGAAGCCCAATGTATGTATAACACTTTTCTTTTCATCCGTCTCAGGTACCCTTTAATTTGTAGTCACCAAATCAAATTTTAACATATCAAATTATTTGATTTCATGAGCAAAGAGAGTGCATACATTTGCATAAACCAGCATCAATGCAGAATTATTTCCATCTTATTGACCATCTCTATTAGTGACACGACTACACCCCAGACTTTATACCTACAGCATAGATGTTATTTCGTATATATAAGAGAGTCCTGTGTACACATCATATATACTGTACAGTCACAATCAGATATGTATATCTGACTTAGAAAATACGGGGACTGCTTTATTGAAGCAGCACAAGTAACTAATTTTGATTGGTTTATTTCATTTTTGTAGACTGAACACAGCTATTACTGTATATATACACATTATTTTTAATGACTATTATCTGAGAAATAGAACATTTTATCATATTTTCTATTTTAATTACAGTTTAAATTCATTAGGAGTCGGAGCCGGTGCATTTTTTCCCGACTCCGACTCAGACTCCAGGCACCCAAAATTTCTCCGACTCCACAGCCCTGGTATAAAATGTATAACCCCAAGTCCACAAGTCCTTTTTGGTACTTGACTCGTAGCTGTGACTGGTACAGTAGTTTGCCTTTACAGTGTGTACCACCACCACACCCCAAAGATGGATCATGCACCGCAATAGTGTGACCCACTATCAGACTGAGTCAAACAGCGCCTGCAGGGATATCAAGGCCTCCCTCTGCCTGTACCGATCCACTTCACAAATTCAATTGCAGCTCAATACCAGTATGCACCTCAAAACAAACCAATAGGCTCTATAGTGTAAAACCATTAACAAATTTATTAAAAGATTAATCCGAACCACTCACATGCTATGTCCGTTGTAATAAGGCATTGAGTTTTACTGGCTCAACCTCAATCGTGGGCCGTCCGGCAGGCTCCCAGCGGCGCTGTCTCGCTGGGCTCCGACTCCGGGAAACCACGCCGACCTCACTTCCGCCTACATGCGTCCCAGTCCAATCTGTTTCGCAACTTCTGGTGACTTATCAGGGGCATACGCCTACGTGGTTGCGTATGGAACGTAACCCATGTAACCCCTCCCACCCGTATCATCATAGTACGCATCACCAGTAGGAGCTACGCATGTTACCATGCTCCCATTACGCGTTGCCATAGTACGCATCACCAATAGGAGCTGCACGTGTCGCCAAGGGAACCAAAGGCAATTACGCCTATCGAATTGAGCACGCAGCCCACCGGAGACCGCGCAAAAGAGCCTGCTGGTACATAACAAACAAACTCCATGGACAACATTACAAACAGTAACAATGACTTAAAATACATTCAATTGCAGAATACAAAAACTCTGCCTAATTAGCCTTTGCCTAGTAGGGAATTTATATACATTTAGAACAATAGCAGCAAAGATAAATAATAGTGATAAACACCACATCTATGTACTAGTATAACATTTTTATAATTTCCAGATCTAATACACAGGGGTGGAAGGAAACTTCTCCCGATCTCCATAGCAACCAATTCACCCTTAAAGTGCCCCCTTTGACCAACCAGATGGTCACCTAAATAAATAAAAAAAATAAATAGAAACACACACGTGTGAAAAATTTATATAAGTGATAAATTATCCCATACCTACAATTTCACGGAGATCAGAGGAGAGGACTTCCCCCCTCCCCTCATAACACAACTCCCCCCATGGAGGCAAATGGTACTAATATCTATACCCCAATACAAGATAAAATTTCTACCTATCCTAGGTACAAATTAAAGGTGAACATATCAGCCCTAGTCATTACTTAGATAGCACACCAGATCTATGTCTATATTGAGACCTTTCGGCTTCAATGTATTTAGGTGGTGAATCCACCAAGTTTCCCTTTTAGATACCTCTCTTGTGAAATTACAGCCCCTCCAATTCCGTTGCACTTTGAGGGGAGGGGGAAGTCATTTCCTCTGATCTCCGTGAAATTGGAGTTATGGGATAATTTGTCACTCATAAATTTTTCACACGTGTGTATTTCTGTTATTATACATTTGTATTATTTATTTAGGGGACCATCTTGGTTGGTCAAGGGTTAGGTACAATTACAACGTTCAATCTGCACGTTTAGCCCCCTAGGGGGCACTTTAAGGGTGAATTGGTTGCTATGGAGAGAGGGAGAGGTTTCCTTCCACCCCTGTGTATTAGATCTGGAAATTATAAAAATAATGTTATACTAGTACATAGATGTGTTTATCACTATTTATCTTTGCTGCTATTGTTCTAAATGTGTGTAAATTCCCTACTAGGCAAAGGCTAATTAGGCAGAGTTTTTATATACTGCAATTGAATGTATTTTAAAACGTCATTGTTACTGTTTGTAATGTTGTCTATGGAGTTTGTATGTTATGTACCAGCAGGCTCTTTTGCGCGGTGTCCAGTGGGCTGCGTGCTCAATTCGATAGTGAGGTCGGCGTGGTTTCCCGAAGTCGGAGCCCAGAGAGACAGCGCCGCTGGGAGCCTGCCGGACGGCCCACGATCGGGGTTAAGCCAGTAAAACTCAATGCCTTATTACAACGGACATAGCATGTGAGTGGTTCGGATTAATCTTTTAATAAATGTGTTAATGGTTTTACGCTATGCAGCCTATTGGTTTGTTTTGAGGTGCATACTGGTATGGAGCTGCAATTGAATTTGTGAAGTGGATCGCTGATGATCGGTACAGGCAGAGGGAGGCCTTGATATACCTGCAGGCGCTGTTTGACCCAGTCTGATAGTGGGTCACTGTATTGCGGTGAGTGATCCATCTTTAGGGTGTGGTGGTGGTACGCACTGTTAAGGCAAACTACTGTACCAGTCACAGCTACGAGTCAAGTACCAAAAAAGGACTTGTGGACTTAGGGTCCTAAATTCATGATATATATTTGTATGCAGTGATTAGGATAGCGCACCACCGAGAGTTACACCCGTGATATTAGCGCAGTGGTTATTTATATTGCATAAAATTATGGGACTCGGAAATATCTACACAGAAACAGACTTGCCGTATTTTTCAGGCAAGAAGACAATTTCTTTTTCCTCCCCCAAATGTGGGGGTGAAAAGTCACTGCATCTTATAGTCTGAATAATACAATTCGGACCTGCGGAATTTACAAAAAATAGGCCTAATTAGGTATAACTTGGGGAGATTACCCCTCCTCCATTAGAAGCAGCCAGTGTTAACCCCATTCCCCACCAGCATCATCCAGTGTGAAACCCCGCCCATTTCACCAGCAGCACCCATTATGTACCCACACCTCGGTCAGCAGTGCCCAGGGAGAGATCTCCCTCCCCTACCAATTAGCACTACACATTAATTTACAAACCCCCACCTGCCCATCCATTAGCATCCAGCATTGTTCAACTGGAAAACCTTTAACTTAATGTAATATTGTAAACAAGTAAACATTACAGAAACTGTGTCCTATGAAACAACTTAGATTGGAGTAGTGGGCAAAGATTGAAGTCAAGAAATGAGGATAGTTTTAGGAGCCATTTAATTTAAAAACAGCTCTAAAGTCTAAAGCATGTTCCCTACCCACAGCAGATCACATTCAGATTCTACTTAGCTGCCAGATTAATCAAAAGCACATAGCATGCATTCCCTGTAAAGTGGATCATCAACTCAAACTTTTCTCACACAGCTTTGGACTGAGTGTGACAGGAAGAGGGAGGAACTGGAACCTAGACAACAATAAAGGCCACTGATGACCTAATGTTTCTGTTGTACAGGATGGAGCTTCTTTTCAATAGAACTAATTCCTTGTCCATATTCCAATAATACTTTGACTGTGTTGGCTAAGCCCCATATAAGATCATAGAAGATGTATACAGCATGAAAGCAAACAGCTGTACAGAGTAAGTAGCACACACATGGTAAATTACAGACAAGGTATAATTACACAGAAGACACATCAGTCATCAAGTCAAAACTCTGATGAGGACTGCATTTATATGCCAATTATCACAGAGAGGAACCAGGTTAATTCAGCACGAAAAAATGTGTGCCATATGAATTCTATGAATGTGTGTTAAAGTTCAAACAACAAGTCCCTTGACAGATAAAATCAAAAAGGTCCTGCTGTATGGTCAAGCATAAAAGTAATATCCTTCAACACAAGGTTGGGCATGTTGATGTAACCTGATTTTGCCCTGAATAGTTTACAGGGAAAGAGGCCTGTTTTATTTAAATCACAGGCCTTTACTAAGGAGCAATGATATACCGGCATAAAGTCAAACCCATATATAATAATTGGTAGAAGTGTACACTGTATACATTGCACACTTACATCAGAATAACACTGACTGCTGTTGATGAATTGGCACTTTGTCACCTTTTTTTGATGTGGCGAACCAGGTTTTGTAGATTACAACATATGACATATGTATCTAGAGGTCTTATAAAACAAAGCAACATAAATCTAGATGTGAACTGAAAGGATAAGCATTTGCTATGGAGCGAATTCTAAGGGCAAAGAGAAAAGGAGTGATGCAAACCAGTGAAGGTGGCATCGTGAAAAGTCAAGTAATGAAAGGAGGTTTCACTCTCCTTAGAATTCTCTATGCAACAAAAGGTGCCCATACACTCGTCAGATTGGCAGCAGATAGATAAGAAATGCATCTGATGATCTATATGATGCGTTTTTAGAACATTTTTTACCAGGATAGAATTCCAATAGATTTCAGTTTTAAATCTATTGAAATTCGATCTGATGGCATTTTTTTGCCATCAGATTTCCATTAAGGCCAATGCAAAATGATAAACAATCTCATCAGATCGACCTAGATTTTCCACCCTGCCAGTTCGATGGAAAACCATCGAAATCGATCGAAATCGGCCATCGATCGGTCGATTGGCCAACCGATTTGCAATCGATCAATCGATTTGGATCGATCGGTCGGCCAGAAAATCGGCTGAGTGTATGGGCCCCTTAAGTCTCAGCATTACAATGGTATAAAATGCGTCTGGCTTTGAAAGCAGGAACGAGGCATGAAGTTCATCAGGTCATAGTTACGCTGTATGGGAGCTGAATAAAATAAGAGTGAATGCCAGTGACATGGTTTTACTTCAAGGGCTAAAAAAAATAAAATGGGTCTGAAGAGTAAACATAGGATTCCAGAAAAAAAAAAAAAATCTAATTTAGCATTATTTGATAACATACAACAGGTCCTATTTTCCCTTCAAATTTAATTAAATAATCAGCATTTACAGTCTCCCAAGTTTCAAAGGAAATTTTAAGGCATTGCAATAGAAACATAGGCCACCTGTTGTAACATAATGGAAACAGAGAGTCGAGAACTCTGCAACAAAGGGAAAAAAAAAAAAAAAAAGGTGATCACATCCACTCTCCAGGAGAGACGTGAAAAGGCAGCAATCCATGCATCACCTGCATCACACTCCACTAGAATCAAAGTAAAACTGGACCTCCAAGGCCCCGTTCACATTTAAAATCGCAAAACGCTGGCGATTACCTCCGGCGTTTTGCGGGAGTGATTTTCCCGCGATTAACGCGGAAAAATCACTGGACACGCGGCAGGTATGGCGCGATCGCGATTAGCGGTGCTATGCATGCTAATCGCGATCGCTAAATGCTAATCGTGAATCGCGGCAAACCGCTGCATGTAACAAGTTTGCTGTTATCGCTAACCGCAAACGTGGCAGTGAGAACACTGCCATGTGTTGCATGCTGCAGCGGTTTTTAAAAAAACCGCTAGCGGTTTGCCTGGAGGGGGAATCGCGCGATTCCCACTCAAGTGTGAATAGGCCCTAAAGGTAGCCATACATCCAGCGATGATGGGCAGGTTCGACCAAGAGACAAATCTCTAACAGAATCTGATTAGAGAGATCTATTGGCTGCCCATACACCACAGGTCGATTCCTGATCAATTACTTGCTGCTATATACATTATCTGTCCGCCACTGGCTTCGGGCGCACTCCTTGCTCCATACACGCACCCCACGTAGCTGCCATAACTCACGCACCCCAGTTTCTCTGGCAACCACGTGGGGTACGTGTATGGAGCAAGGAGTGCGCCTGGAGCCAGCAGAGGACAAGGGGTGGCAACGGACAGGTGATTTATAGTGCACTGGGTGGCACATTACACATTAGGCCTGAAATTGGTCACATTGTCGATCGTGCATGCACTTGGCGGCACAGATTTTCATCTGATTATAATAATTGAATCAGATGGTCGATCGGCCACCAAGTCACCTAACGTTTGGCCACCTTTAATGTTAAAACCACTATTGTGCGAGCCACAAAATACAATGCCAATGCAGAGATTAAAGGACAAATCCACATAAAGGACAAACTACTGTTTAACAATCTACAAAACCATACAGAGAAAACAAATGACATCTGAAAACTATTTTCTATCTCCTAGATGTAAAAAGGTAATAATAAAGAATTGCAGATACAGCAAACATATTTTCCAGAATTGGCCAAGACTATTTTTTGTGGGAGAGATTGGGGGACCAATATTTTCCTATCCATTTTGTATCCATAGCGGCAACATCATATACACAAATATCCACCTCCGCATTGGTAAGCTCCTGGATGGCCCTGAGGTTTCCTTAACTTCCACTTAAAGAGAACCAGAGGTGGGTTTGAAGATTATCATCTGCATACAGAGGCTGGATCTGCCTATACAGCCCAGCCTGTGTTGCTATCCCAAACCCCCCTAAGGTCCCCCTGCACTCTGCAATCCCTCATAAATCACAGCCACGCTGCAAACAGCTTGTCAGAGCTGGCTGTGTTTATCTCTATAGTGTCAGTCTGCTGCTCTCTCCGCCTCCTGTACAACTCCAGTCCCCGCCTGCATCCCTTCCCTCCCTGCTGATTGGAGGGAAGGGACGGGGGCAGGGACCAGAGCTATGCAGGAGGCGGAGAAGCAGCTGAGACTGACACTACAGATGTAAACACAGCCTCACAGCATGGCTGTGATTTATGAGGGATTGCAGAGTGCAGGGGGACCTTAGTGGGGGTTTGGGATAGCAACAGAGGCTGGGCTGTATAGGTAGATCCAGCCTCTGTATGCAGATAACATTCTTTAAACACACCTCAGGTTCCCTTTAATTTACCCTTATACTACATACATTTGTTAAAATTGGATGAAAAAGATTGGCTCATTAGTGGCCACCATTACAGTGGCCCTCTATGCCTATTTGACTCAGCGAGCCTAATAAGGTCTGCACATGCCTAGTAGAAAGAAGCACTCATGCAAGGAGGAAAAAAAGCCATGCACAAGTGTCATCATTCTACTGGACAGGTGTGGATTTTACCAGACTATGCCCAATCTAGATATGTAATACACTGCTGCCACAAACAACGTGCTGCCTTGTCACAGTGTGAATCTGCACTACCCAGTTCAGAAGCCCAGCCACACCTCCTCCTGATGAGGCAATTGCCTGGCCTATGCACCGATACAGAGGCTAGCGCACTGTCAGTTGGGGTGCAGTATGTAAATACAAATGAATTCTCACAAGGGTTCAGTTAACCTGCCATGTGCAGCCTAACTCAAGTAAAAGTTAAGGGGGGGAGGGGTGTGTGTGTTAAGAGTTTGGAGGAGGAATTTCAGACTGGAGCACATTTTTTACACTTGTAAATGGATTGGGACAATTGTGAACCTCCAATTTGACGTTTTTCCTTGTGTGTCCAAGCTGGGAAGATCTCCCCAAACTGTCTCAGAGGGAATACAAATAGCAAAATCAGACAAGAGATTAAACTACCTGCAGGTCATGTATATTTCCACATGTGCAACAACAACTTGTTACAGCATGTAAACCCAATTCAACTCCACAGGAACAAAGACGGCAATTGGAATCTGTATTTTAACCCTTACCCCAATGTAGCTAGAAAAACAAAAAACAAAAAACAAACAAACTCAGAAGCACTTGACTTCCATTATAATTCCACTAAATCAAGTCTATGTGCTAACAAACGACAAAAACAAAACAAAAAGTTAACTTACAATTCCAAGACAAGGATCATTTCTGTGGCAGTTTCATAGACCTCATGCAGTTTGATGACCCAAGGGTTCTCTCTTGCAAGTTCCAATACTGAAATTTCATGAAGGATTTCCATACGGCAGTCCTGCCCTTTCCGACGTTTTCTCATAATCTTTGCAGCATATTCCTTTTCTGTGTCTTTTTCAATACACTTTCGGACCACGGCAAACTTTCCCCTGAAGAAACAAGACAGTGTGATTGCGCAAGCTCTTTAGTCATAAAAGAAAACACACTAAGTTACCTAGTCTTATGGCTACAAAAAAAATTAATAAATAAATAACTACTCTTTGGGGACGCTACAGTTGTGACCCGTTAAGGACCAGAGCCTTTTCGTTAGCGATCACAGCGATTGGCTCTGGTCAGTAGCCAATGAAATTGGCTCCTGACCAGCACATGGAGCTCAGCTACCAGACAGCTGAGTGTGGCAACAATGGAGCGGTGATGGGAGATCTAGGCCCGAGCAGGAATAAGAGAGCTCCAAAAAGTTTGTAGAATGCAATCAGCTGCATCCACAAGAGATAAAGCACTTAAGTACCAGCGGCCTCTGCCCACTTAAAGACGCTGAAGCCTCTTAAAATTCATCTTTTTATTTAACAATCCCCTTCTACACTATCCCGCTATCCCGCGGCAGAACGCAGTGTTTAACCCCCACCCACCCCTCAAACAACGGGGAATAAATCCATAACTTTCCCAGTCATGGATTTTGCTGCCCGGGGAGGCAGAGCTTTGAGCTGCAGCTCTGCATCCATTTTTGCTACTCACCGCCTCTCCCCCGCCCCTCAGCGAAAGAAGGCAGAGGGGAGGGGAGAGGCGGCGATCAGAGCCAATTGACGGGAGTAGAGGAAGAGCAACAGCCCAAAGCTCTGCCTCTACTAGGAAGCACTCCCCACAACACTGCCCGGGGGATTGGGGGGTTAACAGCGTTCTGCCGCAGGATAGCGGTGTTTTGGAGTGATAGTTTAGATTGTTAAATAAAAAGAGGTATTTTAAGAGGCTTCAGACTCTTTAAGAACCAGAAATTGGTGGTACAAGAAATGTCAGTATAGCGACGAATACCAATGAATCGCCGCCACCACCGCATGCCGGGAACCTGGGCCACCCACT
Source organism: Hyperolius riggenbachi (assembly GCF_040937935.1). NCBI lineage: Eukaryota > Metazoa > Chordata > Amphibia > Anura > Hyperoliidae > Hyperolius > Hyperolius riggenbachi. The sequence goes on from NC_090650.1 coordinate 148,486,067, forward strand.
CTGCCATCTCTATGACGGCAGAGTTTCTGTGAGCCGGTCAGGAGCAGCTTTCATTGGCTCCTGACTCTGCCTATCAATGTAAGCCGATGGGAGCTGCTTACATTGATAGGCAGGGCGTTCTAGAGACGGCAGAGCTGCCCGGAGGAGACAGCGGCGAGATCATCAGGAGCGGCAAGGAGACAGCGGCGAGATCATCAGGAGCGGCAAGAACACGCGGCATCGGTGTGTTGAAATCTACGCCCTAGCAGCCAGATAGCCATTAAAACAGGGCGTAGATTTCAAACTATTAAGGTCCTTAAGTAGTTAAACTGCTTTACTTGCCACCATTACTACTTTTAAAGTTTACCTGAACTGAGAGGTATTTGGTGGCATCTATATTTTTTAAACAATACCCGTTGCCTGGCAGCCCTGCTGATCTTTGACTGCAGTACTGTCTGAATCACATTCCTGAAACAAAACATGCAGATAATCCAGTCAGACTTCAGTCAGAAACACCTGATCTGCAGGCTTTTTCAAGGTCCATGGCTAAAACCTGGTACACACCTTACAATTTGCCAGTCATTGACCAATCACAATTGATCATTAAGTACCATATAGTAGTGACTGAGGTATTTTAAAGCCCAACTCCAGATAAAAGAAAAGCATGCATACTTCTTAACAGTGTATATAGGGCTAAGAATGTACTGTATTGGGAATTAATTACCATGATTAAGACCTGTTTCCATCAGAGCCAAAGTCAATGGGCTGTATTCATCTTAATGCATTTTTTTCCTTGCGCACAAAAAAAAAAAAAAGGAAACAACTGATAGCATGTTGCTTTTTATATGAATACTGCACGCTTTCATACATTGAGGAACTTAAGTAGCATTGCCCAAAAAAAAAAAAAAAAAAAAAAAAAAAAAGGGGGCTGTACAGTCAGTACAAAAATAATCGACTCCAGAGGCTTGTGAAGCCACCTACTCCAGCAACCCAAAAACTGCTCCAACTCCACAGCCCTGCAAAAAACTATGCACAAAAAGACGACACAGGCCTCATGCGGAAACAAGCCTAAATTGGAAAACTTCTTAAGCATTTCTCTAACAATTGAGTAAGCTTGTTCATTTAAAGAAAATTCTTATTGAGTGCACATTTTGACAGAGGAAGCCAAAACAACATAGACTGGCAGATGTGTTCCACACAACATGTGATGAGCGCTCTAACCATCCTTGAACATGCCTTTAACTTGTGATAGTTGCATGTACTGTTCAAGTAGAAACAACTGTGTCACTAGTACAATATGGAGTACTCCCTACAGTCAGAACCTAATTGCTGATCCCTGTGAAAGCCCTGCATAGCAAGGTCACATATCAGGAAACACCTGAAGTTCTACAATATCAGGTTGTATGTGCTTTCACTCTGAGTTGTGGTAATCATACTGGTTTTCAATACAGTGACGATAGACAGTCAGGTTAGACACTTCATCCAAACTTTGGCTATTGCCTTGGAAGCCCTGCTAAATGAACTTGAGTGGTTAAACTAATAAGGTAGCAAATTTGTGGCAATAGAAAAACTGAAGAGATGAATGTGAAAACTCATTGGAAATGGGCATATGTAAACACCCCTTTGTCCTGCACATTTCTGAAGCATGATGTCATGCTTTGACATAAAGAGCTGTGCCTTCAGCAGCCTAAACAGAATTGCATGATGACCTACTTCTACGCAAGTAGATCTACAAACATTGATTTACACAATCAGACTTACATGCTTGAAAGGACAGAAGCACACTGGCAATGTTTAAAGTCATATGGTTGCCAGGTCCACTACGGAGAAGCTTTCTTTTTCAAATGCTGCAGTCAAGGACTACGAAGTACATGTATATAAACAAAGAAGAAATTATTTATAGGCATAAATTTCAGTAAGTTTTTGTCTTCTACATAGAAGACAAGATATATTTCACATCATAGGCAGCACCAGAGGGGGTGCTTTGGAGTGCTGAAGCACCTCCTAAAATTGTCCAAGCACCCCCTGAGCACCCGCAGCCACTCGCCACCCCGCTCTCTCTCCCTTCTGTAGTGCTACAAGAAAATGGCTGCCGATGTCCAAAAATGTGGGCATCGGCAGCCATTTTCTTGTAGCACTACAGAGGGAGAGGAGGTGGGGAGAAGCACAGAAGACGCCTGACGCATTAGAGGAGGCGGTGGGAACAGACACAGAGGTAGCGGCCAACAGCTCAGAAGGGTGCACGAGTGATGGCCGCGCGAGCAGGTGGGGGGGGGGGGGGGGGGGGAGCGGGCTGGGGCAGTTATATTACCTGCGCCGGGACAGCTATACTACTTATACTGGGGAACTAAACTACCTATACTGGGGCAACTTTATTACCTATATCAGACAGCAAACCACAATGTCCCGACACCAGAGAGAGAACCCACAAGCATGGCAAACATGTAGGAAACCGCCTGCCGAAATAGAAAATGCTGAGTACTATGAAAATTTCTGCTCATTACAAGGTAAACCAACTCAAAATGACATCCCTTATCAGTTGCTGGAACATCCAAGGGCTGAACGCCTCAGCTTTTGGATCCAAAACCAATGATCCAGATTTTAAAAGACTTAAAAACATTGATATCCAAATCCTCTTGGAGACATGGAACCGGGCAGAGGATGAATCTTTAGTACCCATGGGGTATCGGGAATTCTCCATATCTGCCCAGAAAAACAGGAACATTAAACAGGGCCGCTGCTCAGGAGGCATACTAATCTGGTACAAGGAGGAGCTTACAGAGCACATCAAAGCAATCAAATGCGGAGACAGCCACATCTGGATCAAAATAAACAACTCCATCCTAACTGCTCAGTCCGATATGTACCTGTGTGCAGCATACATCCCCCCAACAGAGTCCCCTTACTACAAACCTGACATCTATGAGGTCCTACAAAGAGAAGCCAGCCACTTCCAGTCTCAGGGCAGAGTGCTCATCTATGGAGACCTCAATGCCAGAACAGGCACAGAGAAGGATTATCTGACCTCTGAGGGAAACGCATACATACTTGGAGGGGAGAGCTATTACCAGGAACCAATACAGACAGCTAGAAATAGTTACGATAAGACAGTAAACAAAAAAGTGGGAAAGCCCTATTGAACCATTGCCGGAGCCTCGGCCTACACATAATGAATGGGCGAACTAGGGGTGACTGTTATGATCACTTCTGCAGCATGTACTGCTGGCTGCAGTTGTACTGTAGACAAGCAGTTGATTTCTTTACATGCATTTGCTCGCATTGTTTTGCTTGCAATCACACTAAGTGTTGATTCCATCTGCAGTCGCTCTGAAGTTAATGACAGTTTAAGATGCACTGGTGAAGTCAAACATTGGCCTCGATTCATAAAAATGTGTTCGGTGAAGTAAATCAGTGCGGGGAAACTCCGCGCTCGGCATTTCAGACTTCTGGGTGGGCATTCATAAAATGTTGCGATAGCAGAGCGGAGATTTCCCGCTGTAGGCAGGCGGTAGGCTGTCGGGAGCCTTGCGGAAACACAGGAGCTGGCTGAGTTCCTCAGTGCGCAGCTCTCTCTGCTGCTGCTTGGGAGGTCTGTCCCATTGACTTACATGTACTCCGCACGCTTATCGCTACATCCAAGCAAGCGGTATTTTCCGTCCGCATACCGCTTGCTCTAATTTTTATGAATGGACATTTTGTTACATTTCCGCCTAGAATCGCCGCACAAGGCGGTGATTTATCACTCTGCTCCGGAATGTCAGCTCCGCATGCGGAAACAGCCTTTATGAATACACATTTTGTTCAGTTTTCAGTAAAATCGGCTGTTTTCAGCATTTCCGCATGCGGGAATGCTTTATGAATCAAGGCCATTGTCCGTTGCAGTGGGGCTGCAATCCCTTTCATGCAGGTTGCATAGCTTTGTCTGGCTTTTCCTGCTCTCAGCTTGTGACTAATTATTCACCTGTGTGGGAATCTGCATGTCTGCTCCCATTGGATGACCTCAGTATAAAGATCTGCTTCCTGCAGGGCTCCACGGGCTATCATAGTTTCAGATCAGTCTGTTACTCTGTCTGGGCCCCCCCCGTTCCTAGTCTGTTTGGACTGACTCCTGCGTAGGGGTCAGTGAGTCCTTCTAGTCCTGTTCCTGGTTATCAGTATTTGTTACTTTGCTAGTCTTGCATCATATATTGGTTCATCGCCGATATATACGCATACTACCGCGTTTGTTATTTTCCTTGTATTCGTGCTACGTTAATACATCAGTGTCGCTGATATATACGTACGCGAACTGTTTATATCCTGTGTTCAGTCAGTCAGTTTCCAGCACATTTCGGTAGGTTGCGCTTAGCGTGATCACCCGTGCTTAGTTAGTTCAGTCCTGTTCCTGTTACCTTGCGTGGATTGCGCTCACTTCTGCATAGAAGTAGCGAATACTTCCTAGTCCTGTTCCTTGTATTGCTCCAGTTCCTAGCCAGTGTTCCTTGCTTATGTTATATATCGGTTCATCGTATGTATGTATAATGTATAATATATATATATATATATATATATATATATATATATATATATATATATATATATATATATATATATATATATATATATATATATATATATATATATATATGTTAGTCAGTCGTTTGTAGTTTCATTGATAGCTGTAATCGTAATACGCTAGGGAATCATACCTATTGTATATTTGTGTGTATTACGTCTGCTTGCCTTGACTCTGCTATTTCCTGACTATTCTGTCCTGTCCTTGTGAGGCACGCCACCGCTGCGGTCGCATTGGCTGCCTCATTCCAGTCTGTCTTGTTATGGATGCTTGCTGTCACTAAGCAGTGACTAGTTAAAGGAATACTATCGATCCCCAAGTGTTCTAAAATGACAATGTACAAATAATGTCTAAGTAGCTGTGTAAACATTTTCCTACTTTTCAGGTTAAATATCAGAGGCAAAAGCTGTAATTTATTGAGGGTAGGATTTAGCTATATTGGGACAAATAAATTGCAGAAGGGGTGTCTGCTTCAATGCACAGCCAGAGTTGCATATCAGACTACAGAAAGCAAATATCAAACTCTGAAAGCAAAAACAATATGAAAAAGCTGTGAGAATTCGTTACATTTCCTCTGCTCTCTTCAGACATTTCAGTCAGAAACAGAGCTCCCAACAGCTGCAGCTCCCGTGTCCTGTCTCTCTCTGTCACACACAGAGCTACACAGAGTTAACTGATCTAGTGTGAGGGGAATTTCCCTTCTCCTCATAGCTCAGTCAGCGGTCAGTTTTGGCGTCAGTAAACTTTGAATGTATTTTGCTAACAGTAAACAAAGAAGTTGCTACTAAAATGTATACACCAGGACTTAGCAGCACTTCCCAAACAATTCCTGTGTCAATTGAAAAAAAATGTGAATCGATAGTATTCCTTTAACCACTTAAGGACCAGCGGTCTCTGGGCACATAAAGACCAGAGACCGCTGGTCCAATCCCGACGAATCGCCCGCACATACCCGCCGCAACCGCCGTCATCGTCGCTCGCCGAGACCCTTAGGACATAGACTCTACCGTCTCTATGACGGCAGAGTCATGTGAGCAGGTCAGGAGCCGCTTTCATTGGCTCCTGACCCTGTTTTTCAATGTAAGCCAATGGGAACGGCTTACATTGAAAGACAGGGTCAGGAGCCAATGAAATCGGCTCCTGACCGGCTCACATGACTCTGCCGTCATAGAGACAGGCAGAGCCTATGAGATGCGGCGAGAATCGTCGGGTTTGAGCGGCGCGATCGGCGGGTAGTGGCGGAAACGCGCTGCGGACAGTGATTGAGATCTACGCTCTGCCAGCCAGGAGCCCACCAAAACAGGGCGTAGATCTCAATCACTGCGGTCCGAAAATGGTTAAGCAAGCGTTCATTCTGTCTGCCAAGCTAGGTTCATGCCAAACCACCGCACAACCGACCACATCTACACACTGCACAGCCTTATCAAGACCCATGTCCACAGCTCACGTGGCAAAATACACGCTTGCTTTGTGGATTTTAAGGCGGCGTTTGGCTCGGTGTGGCACCCAGGCCTTTTCCTAAAACTCCTAGCGGAATAGGAGGTAGAACCTATGATGTCATCAAGAGTTCATATACTGGGAACCAATGCAGTGTGAAAGTGGACAGGAAGAGAAGCGCGTTCTTCAAGCAGGGTCGATGAGTCAGGCAGGGCTGTAGTCTGAGCCCAACGCTCTTTAACATATTCATCAACCAACTGGCTGTAGCCCTGGAAACCTCCCCAGCACCAGGCCTCCTCCTGCATGACCACGAGGTGAAGTTCCTGCTGTATGCAGATAATCTCCTGCTGCTCTCCCCGACAGAAAGGGGCCTACAGGACAGCCTGGCAGTACTGGAGAGTTTCTGCACCACATGGGCACTGCCCATCAACCCAAAGAAGACAAAAAAGTGATGGTGTTCCAGAGGAGAAATCTAAAATGCTCACCTCCTCATTTGTATTAAAATGGCTGCCCACTGATGACCACAAACCGTTACACCTACCTGGGGCTGGAAATTAACCAAACAGGGAGCTTTAGAGGAATACTGTAGGGGGGGAATGTCGGGGGAAAATCAGTTGAACTTACCCGGGGCTTCTAATGATCCCCCGCAGACATCCTGTGCCCACACAGCCGCTCACCGATGCTTTAGGCCCCTCCTCCGGTTTACTTCTGGAATTTCAGACTTTAAAGTCTGAAAACTACTGCACCTGCGTTGCCGTGTCCTCGCTCCAGCTGATGTCACCAGGAGCGTACTGAGCAGGCCCAGTATGGTCTGTGCCTGCGCAGTACACTCCTGGTGACAGCAGGAGTGAGGACAGGGCAACGCAGGCGCAGTGGTTTTCAGACTTTAAATTCTGAAATTCCAGAAGTGAACTGCAGGCAGGGCCGGAGCATCGGTGAGCGGCTGCGTGGGCACAGGATGTCTGCAGGGGACCATTAAAAGCCCCGGGTAGGTTCAACTCATTTTCCCCAGACCCCCCCTGTACAGTATTCCTTTAAACCAGGAAAGGAAAAAGCCTGCAAAACGTTTTATACCAGCAGAAGGCAACTTTACCACCTAAAACCACCGGTGAGAGTCTGGGTAAAGATATTCAACAGCATCACCACCCCAATCCTGCTTTATAGCAGTGAGGTATGGGGCCCGGTCACCTACCTTGACCAATCAAAATGGGACTCCAGCCCAACAGAAATCTTCCATCTAGAGTTCTGCAAGTATCTTCTCCAAATCAATCGCAGCACTTCGAACTCAGCTTGCCGGGCAGAGCTAGGCAGATTCCCACCATGGCTGACTATCCAGCAGAGGGCGCTCTCATACTGGCCGCATATACAGAGCAGCAGCCCCAGCACTTACCACCATAAAGCCTCACTGAGCCAGGGTGGCGAGGCCATACCATGCGCTTTGAAACAAAGCGTCAACAGCCAGCCCAGCCAAGACCACCAACACAGGCTGGCAAAAGCGCAAATAAAAGGAACGATAGAAAGCTGCAAGGACCAATACCTAGAGGAATGGAGAAGTGACAAAAAGAACTCCCAGAAACTCACTCACTGTCTACGTGACCAGGGGGTCCTGGAGGATGAGGCCCACGTCCTGCTACATTGCAGCAAATATACACCATTGAGGACCGCCCACTTCCAGAGACTCTCTGCCCACATCCCAGATTTCACTTCCACAGATTAGGAGAGGAAACTATATCCTACTGGGGGAAGAGGAAAAAAACTGTGCAAATAACAGCCCGATAGATCACAGCCTGCCACCAACTGAGAGGAACATGATACCACATGGACTGTATAACCCCATACTCCCCTCCCATATGGACTGTATACCTATACCCCCCTCCCCTAAGGACTATACATCTCACCCCCCCCCCCATACCATCCACTACATCCTCCACACGCCTATGGACTGTATACCTATATCTTTCCCTTATTCCCACAACCCCCCCCCCTTAATGTTTTGCTTTGGCAATGCTAAATGTATTTGGTCCTGCCAATAAAGCTTTTTTGGATTTGGGGGAGAAAGAGAGAAAGAAAGAAAGAAAGAAAGAAAGAAAGAAAAAAAGAAAGAAAGAAAAAAAGAAAGAAAGAAAAAAAGAAAGAAAGAAAGAAAAAAAGAAAGAAAGAAAAAAAGAAAGAAAGAAAAAAAGAAAGAAAGAAAGAAAAAAAGAAAGAAAGAAAAAAAGAAAGAAAGAAAGAAAGAAAGAAAGAAAGAAAGAAAGAAAGAAAGAAAGAAAGAGAAAAAAAGAAAGAAAGAAAGAAAGAAAGAAAGAAAGAAAGAAAGAAAGAAAAAGAAAAAAAGAAAGAAAGAAAGAAAGAAAGAAAGAAAGAAAGAAAGAAAGAAAAAGAAAAAAAGAAAGAAAGAAAGAAAAAAAAAGAAAAAAAGAAAGAAAGAAAGAAAGAAAGAAAGAAAGAAAGAAAGAAAGAAAGAAAGAAAGAAAGAAAGAAAAAGAAAAAAAGAAAGAAAGAAAGAAAGAAAGAAAGAAAGAAAGAAAGAAAGAAAAAGAAAAAAAGAAAGAAAGAAAGAAAAAAAAGAAAAAAAGAAAGAAAGAAAGAAAGAAAGAAAGAAAGAAAGAAAGAAAGAAAGAAAGAAAGAAAGAAAGAAAGAAAGAAAGAAAGAAAGAAAGAAAAAGAAAAAAAGAAAGAAAGAAAGAAAAAAAAAGAAAAAAAGAAAGAAAGAAAGAAAGAAAGAAAAAAAGAAAGAAAAAAAGAAAGAAAGAAAGAAAAAAAGAAAGAAAGAAAGAAAGAAAAAAAGAAAGAAAGAAAAAAAGAAAGAAAGAAAGAAAAAAAGAAAGAAAGAAAAAAAGAAAGAAAGAAAAAGATGGAGAAAAAGAAAGATGGAGAAAGAAAGACAAAAAACAATTGCGGGCCAATTAACCTGCTCTGAGGTCAAGCAAGATATAGTTTCCCATTCCATCCACGAAATAGCTGTTCAGCCAGCATTTGGCACAGATTTATCCTGTTTTGCAAGCACCAAGGTCCATTATTTATTGCTATTGTATACCCACATCTGCAAAGTCTGCAGTCTTGATCATACAAGTACTGTACAACAAAAGTGCAAGACACGAATATGCTGCAGATAAAAACCAGCTTGTAATCACTTTTTTTTTTATTTTATTTTTTTTACACATATAAAACATTGCCTGCCTCTTCCTGTCTGACAATTTGACTTTAGCCAAAATACAAATCTAACCATTTCTGCCACTGGGAAGTGAGCCTCCAGTCCGCAGCAAATAGTCACGTCCCTGCAGCTGAGGGGCTGTGCGCGCGATTGTGCATGTGGATCCCCGTGATCGCGATGTTGCCCTTACGGGGAAGGGGGGGGTGAGCCAATCTGTACATGTCCACCGAGATTGAACACCGTTTTAGTTTAAAAACAGTATTCATACTTAAATAGAGCCGCCGCAAAGTTCCCATTCATTAATCTCCCTTTTAGGCTCACGTGATCGCAGGCATCCATTGATGCCTGCGTCACTTCCCTAGTTACAATGTAGCAACACATTACTTCCTATAGCGTACTTCTTGTATGCTAATAGGAAGAACTCAGCGTGAACATCTTGTGGCCAAATAGTAAAATTACACCTATTGACTTTAGGAAATAAAAAATGTTTTAATATGTAGGTCAAGAGGGCATATTAACCTCCTGAGCGGTATGGACGAGCTCAGCTCGTCCATCACCGCCGAAGGCTGCCGCTCAGGCCCTGCTGGGCCGATTTTTATCAAATAAAAAGCAGCACACGCAGCTGGCACTTTGCCAGCCACGTGTGCTGCCTGATCGCCGCCGCTCTGCGGCGATCCGCCGCGAGTAGCGGCGAAAGAGGGTCCCCCCCCAGCCGCCCGAGCCCTGCGCAGCCGGACCAATCAGTTCCGGCCAGCGCTAAGGGTTGGATCGGAGGCGGCTGACGTCAGGACGTCGGCTGACGTCCATGACGTCACTCCGCTCGTCGCCATGGCGACGAGAAAAGCAAAACAAGGAGGGCCGCTCATCGCGGCCCTTCTGATCGCCGGAGGCGATCAGAAATATGCAACAGGAGCGCCCTCTAGTGGGCTTTCATGCAGCCAACTTTCAGTTGGCTGCATGAAATAGATTTTTTTTATAAAAAAAAAAAACCCTCCCGCAGCCGCCCTGGCGATCTCAACAGAACGCCGGGGCGGTTAAACCATGGGCTAAAAATTAGTGATGGATGTAAAACTGAAAAAAATGCATATTTATTTCCAAATAAAATATCACCATACATTATACTAGGGATATTTTAACGTTGCAATAACCGGGACAAACTACCAAATAGAATGTGTGGATTTTAATTACGGTAGCATGTATTATTTTAAAACTATAACGGCTGAAAACTGAGAATGATTTTTTTCTTCATTTTTTTTCTTATTCCCATTATAATGCATTTAGAATAAAATAATTCTTAGCATAATGTACCACCCAAAGAAAGCCTAATTGGTGGCAGAAAAAACAAGGTATAGATCATTTTGTTGTGATTAGTGATAGTTATTGGGGAATGAAAGGGAGGAGCGCTGAAATGTGAAAAATCCTCTCGTCCATAAGGTGAAAAATACCCACCGGCTGAAATGGTTAAAGAGACTCTGTATAAAAAAAAAAAAAAAAAACCTCTGGGGGGTACTTACCTCAGAAGGGGGAAGCCTCGAGGTCCCAATGAGGCTTCCCCCATCCCTGTAGCTGCAGGCAATCCAGCGATTGCTCCCCCGAAGCGTCCCGCAATCCTCACTCGACAAGCCTTGATATATTTACCTTCCCTGGCTCCAGCGGGTGGCGCTGTTGCAGCTCTCAGCACAGAAATAGACGAAATAGCCGATTTCTGTCGGGTCCGCTCTACTACACAGGCACAGGAGACTTGCGCCTGCGCAGTAGAGCAGACCGACAGCGATCGGATATTTCCGCCCATCTCCGAAGAGCAGATACTGCGCCTGCGCTGGAGCCAGGAAGGTAAATATTTACATCCGCTGTTCGGAGGGGCACAGCGAGACCGCCGTGGGACACAGGAGGACGGGGAAGCCTTGATAGGATCCGGAGGCTTCCCCCACTCGAGGCGAGTACCCCCCAGGGGAACTTTTTTTAGTTTTCTTTAAAGAGTGATTACGGGGATTGGAAACCGAAGTCATTTCATTGAATTTTTATTGGCATTTGCTTATTGTATGTGCTCAGGTTTTGTGCCTCGGTAGTATTGAACACACGTCTGAATGAATCCTACAGATAACAGAATCTATTGATATGTTCATTTATCCGCTTGTCTCCATTGTGGAAAATGGTCCATTGTGAACCTAGCCTTCCTCATTTCTTACTGTGTCAAAGAACTAAGAAAAAAATAATCACAGCATCAGACACCAATAAAACCCTAACTCTTTCACAGTCTATCTAAAACTAAAAGAACGCCAACTCTTGGCCAGAATTCCACTCACTGGAAATTTAGATGGAAAAATCTGCCCATATTAAGTACACATATGCTTTCACTCCCTAACTCACTGGTAACCATTTCCTCGTTTCAATTTTAAATAAAAAATCATTTGCGAAGGATTGGCAGAGTTCCTTTTTTCAAAACCAGAATGACTGGTTTTGCTGGTCTAATAAAACATCCATTAAATGCATACCCACGTTTAAGTATAGCATTGCTCACCTTGACTGCAATTTAAATACATACACTCTGTAGAACATAGGTCATCGAAGCAGGCTGATCAGTGAGGGGAAAGCTCTGAGTGCTCAGATCTCAGGCAAGGGTTGGCTTGTACACAGCACTTACAGGGACTATCCTGTAAAATTATTTGCAAGTGTTTTAGAATGAGCCTTGCACAGCAATCAGATTGCAGCACCCACTTCAGAAGAGGGTACATAAACGCATTGGAGGAAAAAAAAATATATATATACAAATGTAAGAAATGCAGTGCAGCACAATAGGACAGTTGCATTTAAAAATAGGTCCATTTTTTATTTTATATTTAAACATTAACAATGTAGGTTTGGATGTTTTTACTGTCTATAATCAATGCAGGCTATCAAGTGTCCCAAAGTTAGCACAAGGTCAATACGGTAGTTTCTCTCTGCCCTCAGAAGTTGTATTCTGCCAGGAAACCATTTATGGCTGTAATTAGTTTATCAGTGAAGTTTACTATATTCCGAACTAGGTACCAAAAAGATAGAAGCTGTCACTTCCATGCCTAGAAATTAACTCTGTCAGACAGCAAGGAAAATAAATAAATAAATAAAAACACGCCTGGTTAATGTTTTGTAATGTACATACATACACATTTCTCTGATGTCACATATAACCTCGGTTACACTTTAAAGTGCAGAAGATTTTTTTTCAAGTAAAACATGCGTTAGAGACCTATACATGCACCGTAAGTTATGTGCAAAGAGGCTTGTTTTAACCGTTTGTTTGCTGCATAAGTGGGCAAATTAAACAAATGCAAGGAGGCCCAAGAATATAAGACAATCGTAAAGCTGCTCTCCAGGCTGCCATCTACCGTATAAGACGCACCTAGGTTCAGAGGGCACTAGAGGAAGCCGCACACAGAAGACTGAGGTCTGCAGTCCATGCGGGCATGATAGATTAGGTAAGCAGATGACGATCAACACCAGGGAGGCCAGACAACACAAGGGAGGCCAGACAACACAAGGGGAGGGGGCGGAGGCATGCGGGAAGCTGGGGAGACAGGAGGACCATGGTCGAGGACAGAAGTGAGAGGTGGTGAGACAGAAAAGACAGGGAGATGCACACAGGCAGGGAATCCCCGACATGGCTGCGGTTTGTATCAGCTGGCATTCGGAAGTCGGGGATTCCCTGCCTTTGCCATAAAAGACACTGACTTTTTCTCCCCATTTTTTGGCTGGGGGAACACACGTGAACCAGTGGCGCTGGCTGGGGGGGGGGAACACACGTGAACCAGTGGCGCTGGCTGGGGGGGGGGGGAACACACGTGAACCAGTGGCGCTGGCTGGGGGGGGAACACACGTGAACCAGTGGCGCTGGCTGGGGGGGGGAACACACGTGAACCAGTGGCGCTGGCTGGGGGGGAACACACGTGAACCAGTGGCGCTGGCTGGGGGGAACACACGTGAACCAGTGGCGCTGGCTGGGGGGAACACACGTGAACCAGTGGCGCTGGCTGGGGGGAACACACGTGAACCAGTGGCGCTGGCTGGGGGGAACACACGTGAACCAGTGGCGCTGGCTGGGGGGAACACACGTGAACCAGTGGCGCTGGCTGGGGGGAACACACGTGAACCAGTGGCGCTGGCTGGGGGGAACACACGTGAACCAGTGGCGCTGGCTGGGGGGGAACACACGTGAACCAGTGGCGCTGGCTGGGGGGGAACACACGTGAACCAGTGGCGCTGGCTGGGGGGAACACACGTGAACCAGTGGCGCTGGCTGGGGGGAACACACGTGAACCAGTGGCGCTGGCTGGGGGGAACACACGTGAACCAGTGGCGCTGGCTGGGGGGAACACACGTGAACCAGTGGCGCTGGCTGGGGGGGAACACACGTGAACCAGTGGCGCTGGCTGGGGGGAACACACGTGAACCAGTGGCGCTGGCTGGGGGGAACACACGTGAACCGGTGATGCTAGCAAGAGAACCCATTTTTTTACTACCCCTCACCAGCACCAGATGCATACTAATTTAGACAGTTTGATGGCACTCATGGCAGATAAGATTAACAAGTGTGACATTAACAGCCACCACCTTACAAAGCCAAAGAAAGTAAAGCAAACCACATTAAAAAGTTTAAAGAATGTTCACACATTAAATTTCTCCACTCTCACCCACTCTTTTCCCCACCTATGTATAGAATTACCCAATGAGCCAATACATACATAAATCCACTGATTACCTTAGATCTGTGGAGTCGGAGTAATTTGGGGTACCTAAAGTGAGGAAAAAAATGCCTAGGGCCCAATCAATGTTCTTTGTTCCTATCTGCACCCTCTACAAGTACTCCAAGTACTCCTACCAAGGACTAGTTTTGATTTCTATGTAACAGCAACTCTACAGCTATAGTTTAAAGTTTGGTTAAACTGCATCTCTGGTGTACATATATGGGAAAGTTTAAAAAAAAAAAAAAAAAAAAAAAAGACACCACAGAGGTACACTAATGCTTAAAAGTTAGAAAGTTCCAAAACGTTGTTTCAAAGAAGAAAAGTCACTAGATCCCAGTACCAGCTAGGTTCCTGTGCAAAGATCTGCCCCCCTTGCAGAAAATGGCCCTGGTCTTTTCTATGTCAGATATAGAAAAGGCAGAGGCCTTTTCCTGCAAGGTGGAAGGGCTACATGCTGGAATCCAGCTGATATGGGGCTCCGATGCATCTTATTATACAGACATGGTGGGACATGAACATCAGCAATGACAGGCCGAGGCGGCCGACAAGGTAGAGTGTCAGCTTCCTGGCTAAAGTGCCTTTTATGTTACATACTTTCAAGCAACAAGTTTGTTCTATGCTAAATTAAAGGAGCTGTAGAGTCAGAGGAATCAAACTGAGCAGTTTTTGTTTTGTTTGTTTTTTTTGTTTTTTACCACCGACTCCACAGCCCTGGATTACCAATTACCTTCCACTGGTAAGAAAGAAACAAAGCTTTGTCGTGAGCCACTGTTATGAGCATATGGACAGGGACGCAGAAACACAGGGGAATGATTATATAGGACTAGCAGACCCAAGCCCGTTTAAAAAACGGGCTCTAGGGTCTGTGTTTCTCGCCGCTGCCCGCCGCATATACTGCGCATGCATCCACCGCACGCGCACACCCGCCTGGCTGCGTCCCTGTCCTGTCTCTGTGAGGCTGAGTCCGTGCTGCCCACATGCGCAGTAGCAAAAAGCACGGACCCAGCTAAACAGACAGCACACAGGTTTTATTATAGAGGATAAATAAATGAAATAGCTGCAAATGAATATTACATACTGACCTCACCATTTTCTTCTTACAGTGATTCCTTCCAGTTTTGACAATATTTTGTCAGAACTGAAATATACCAGTTGTTGTCAGTTATATATCAGCAGCTGTCAGTTACAACTGAATGTGCAAGGTAATGTCCATGTTTCCCTATGGCTCAAGTGGGTGATATTACAGTTTAACAGTGTGCTGACCAGGAAGCGTTATTGGGTTAATGGACAATTTTAAAATGGAGGACGGAGAATTCCACTGATCACAGTGGACAAATGGGACACCAGGAGAGGAGAAAGATTGAGAAGTAGACTACACAGGAGGTAAGTATGACCTGTGTATGGTTATTTTGACTTATTTTCAGTTCATGTTCTCTTTAACCACTTGAGGACCCTGGGCTTTAACCCCCTTAAGGACCAGGCACTTTTTTTCCATTCAGACCACTGCAGTTTTCACGGTTTATTGCTCGCTCATACAGCCTACCACCTAAATGAATTTTGGCTCCTTTTCTTGTCACTAATAAAGCTTTCTTTTGGTGCTATTTGATTGCTGCTGCGATTTTTACTTATTATAATTCATCAAAAAAGACATGCATTTTGGCAAAAAAATGTTTTTTTAACTTTCTGCGCTGACATTTTTCAAATAAAGTAAAATTTCTGTATACATGCAGCGCGAAAAATGTGGACAAACATGTTTTTGATGAAAAAAAACCCATTCAGCCTATATTTATTGGTTTGGGTAAAAGTTATAGCATTTACAAACTATGGTGCAAAAAGTGAATTTTCCCATTTTCCGTTTCAAAATTTTTTATTGAAAGTTTTCAAATTTCAAGTTTTAACAGACTGTACACGTTGTGCATTAAAATGAACATAGAAGACATGTGGTATTCACAAACAAGCGTCTATTAGAGCCTGGTAATACTAAGCCCAAGGCGCTTCATATTAAGATCATGTATTTGTATTCTGACAGGCTTCTCTATCTTTGTACATAAATCGTCTCATGTATATTCAATAGGCCAAGGCCTGAAAGAGTCTTATATATGGTTACATATTGACCCTGGTAGGGGTCATTATCATATAAAAATACTATTTTAGCAGAACAGTGAAAGGAAAGGAAGGAAAAAGAGGGAAAAGGAAGAGAAAGGGAAGAGCGTGAAAGGGGGAAGGAGTTGTAGGAAAGGAAGGGAAAGAAGGAAAGAAGGAGAGAAATCCCCCGGGAGACATGGGTTGTAAATTCCAAGTCACTTCTCATTGTGGACCAATGTAAGATATCCATGGATCCCATATTTTATGGAATCTTACCTCCCTATCCTCGAGTATGCTCGCCATTTGTTCTTGTACCATAAAGGTTGTAACTCTCTGTTTCACCTCCTCAAATGATACAAATTGTGTTTTCCAAGCTTTAGCTATCGTCTGATTTGCTGCAATAAAAATATAGTGGACAAGGGAGTTTTGAGTTTTTGTGAGGGATGGGATTTTAAAATGGAGTAGAGCTGACCAGGGGTCTCTTGTAGTTCTTCTACCTGTCAGCGAGTGAATCAGCCTGTAGATTCTATTCCAGAATCTAGAGAGCATCGGACATGTCCAGAAGGTATGGAGCATGTCCCCTTTAGAGTCACAGCCGCGAAAACATAATCCTGCATTTGCTCCAGGTAGGTGAGCTAGCCTGGCAGGAACCCAGTACCATCTCATTAAGACTTTGTAGGCAGATTCAATCACTGCCAGATTAAGAGAGAGTTTAGGTATCACTCCCCATGTTTCTTCCCATTCTTCCTGCGGTTTACTACTTTTCAAATCCAGCTCCCATCTGGTCCTATATTTATGGTGAGAAGAGAGAGGTGGATCGTTTAAAAGCGCATACAGGTCAGAGATTATACCCTTGGCAAAGGGTTCGTTAGAGCAAAAGCGCTCAAATCGTGTTAGAACCACAGGAAATTGTGTTTGTAGGGGTATTAGAGAAAGCAGCCAGTGTTTGATTTGTAAGTAGCGAAATTTTTCAGATGATGGGATTTGATACTTTTCCTGTAGTTCATCCCACGCTATAACGCCTGAGTTACCCAAAAGGAACTTAATTTGTTCAATGCCTTTATCTCTCCACCATTTAAAGCTGTATGGGTTGTCATAGCCAGGTTTAAACAAAGGGTTGTTAATAAAAGATAATAGAGGCAAAGTGGGGGAAAGTAAATTTTTAGAATATCTTATTGAGTCCCATGTGTTCAGGCAGTGCTGCAAGACTACACTCAGATCTTGTGGACGGAGAGCTTTTGATATCCATATGGGGGTTTGGACCGATTGAGGGGCGGCTGCTGGGATATCGAACAGGGACCATGCAGGCATTTTAGGGCCTTTATATAAGTCTATTAAATGGACCAATTGTGCCGCTTGATAATAATGTATTAAATTTGGTACTCCTAGGCCCCCACTCCTTTTGTGAGCGTACATTGTAGATTTAGGGATCCTAGGGCGGGTATCTTTCCAAATAAATTTTAATAATTTACTTTGAAGCATCCTGAGAAAGTGAGGGGGAATGCGAACTGGTAGCATCCTGAATTGATACAAGATTTTGGGCAAAAGCGTCATTTTGATAGAGTTTATTCGACCCAGCCAGGAGAGGTTATATCTAGCCCACTGGGTTAGTGTTTGCGTGATCTCTTTATTCAAAGGGTAGTAATTATTATGGAAAAGCGTTTGATATGAAGAGGTTAGTTTAACGCCTAAGTATTCTAGTGTGGGGTCTGTCCAGGAGAATAGAAACTGAGTTTGTATATTTTGACAGGTTTCTCGGGTTAGATTTATATTAAGAGCTTTTGATTTACTAGTATTTATTTGTAGTCCTGATAGCCGAGAGAATTTAGTTAGTAAGTGAAATAGCTCCGGGATAGATGATTCTGGTTGTGAAAGGAAAAGTAGCAGGTCATCTGCGAATAGATTTAGTTTGTGATGCACCCCTGCTAATTCTATCCCCGATATCTTGCTTTCTTGTCGAATAGCTATTGCTAATGGTTCCATGGCCAGAATGAATAGAATAGGAGAGAGGGGACATCCCTGCCGAGTGCCTCTATAGATCTTAAATATAGGGGAAGTAAATCCAGCGTAGTGAACGCTGGCTGTTGGATTAGAATATAATGTTTTTACCCATGTGATGAAGGAGTCCCCCATTCCCCACTTGCCCAACACTTTGAATAAGTATTCCCATGAGATCGTGTCAAAGGCCTTGTAAATGTCCAAGGACAGGCACAGACCCGGGATTTTCCTCTTGTTTAGAAAATCTATAATTTGGATAGCTCTTAAGGTGGCGTCCGAGGCCTGTCTGCCTGGGACAAAGCCCACCTGATCTTTATGTATTATTTCCGCCAGGAAAAGATTTAGCCTGACGGTCATAATTTTACTTAAAAGTTTATTGTCTATATTCAGCAAAGAAATTGGTCTAAACTGATATGGTTCAAGAGGTTCCAGTTCTGTCTTAGGGAGCATGGCGATATCTGCTTGAAGAGAGCTGGTATGTGGGGTGTTACCTGTTTTGTAGGCATTAAATAGAGACACTAAAAGAGGGGACAGAATGGGTGCGTATTTTTTATAAAATAGGCCAGAGAACCCATCTGGTCCTGGGGTTTTAGAGGTTTTAAGAGCCTTAATAGCTAGCATCACTTCCTCTGAGGTAATGTCTCTATTCAACGATGTCACCAAGTCAGGGGGTATCTGTGGTAGAGGAATAGTACTTAGAAAATCATCTATATCAGAACCACTGACTGTCGTTGGTTTGCTGTATAACTTTACTAGAAAATCGTGCAGGTTAGAGACTATTTTGGCTGGGTCTGAAGAGACCCTGCCCTTTGGGGACCTAACCGCCAAGGTGGGAGGTTTATATATTCGGTTTTTCAGCTTATTTGCTAGTAGGGTATGGGGTTTATTACCCCATCTATAGAATTTATTCTTTTGCCAACGTAGATGTTTTTCTGCCTGGTCTGTTAATTTTAGGTCAAGTTGTGTGCGCAGGAAGTCCCTCGCTTTTTTGAGGGGTGCTGTGGGGTTAGCTTTCCACTCGGCTTCTGCTAGCTCAAGCTTAGTGGTTAATTCTGTGATATCTTTTTGTTTTTGTTTTTTCTTATGTGAAGCCAGGCCTATTATGCGCCCTCGTATGGTGACCTTCAATGCTTCCCATAACGATATTGGGGACGAGACAGATTCCTCATTTATGTCAATATATTCTGTTATATATGTATGTATTTGTTCTAGGGTGGAAGTATCTGATAAAAGGGAATCATTCAGTCTCCATTTAAAGCTTGACTTCCTTGGGATTAGAGAGGTAAAATGAACAAGTAGTGGGCTATGGTCTGACCATGGAACCGTTAGAATCTTAGCTCTGGATACATTTGACAAAAGGTGCTGATGAAGAAATAGGTGGTCAATACGACAGAAGCTGCCGTGTGGGTTCGAGTAGAATGTATAATCTTTTGCAGAAGGGTTTAATTCTCGCCATGCATCGCATAGACTCTGGGTTCGAAATAAGGTCTGTATGGATGAGGGTTGTGGTGCTCCTGGTGATGATGTGGATGCCTGGGTTAATGGACGGGACCTATCTAAACTTTCATTAAGTACTGCGTTAGTGTCACCGCATAATATCAGAGTGCCTTCACAGTGGCAGTTAATTACCTGAAGTAGGTGCGATAAAAACCTCTCCTGGAAGGTGTTGGGAGCATAATAGGAAACCAGTGTAACCTTGGTATCGTGTAATAAGCCCACTAGTAGTACGTATCTGCCCGTTGGGTCTAAAATTTGCTTTAGGCATTTAAAGGCAAGGCCTCTGCGAAAGGCAATAGTCACCCCCCTCACTTTCTCACGCGCCGCAGAATGGAAGGTTAATGGGTAGTGGCCGCTCAAGTAGGAGGGGCGAGAGGACACAGAAAATCTCGTTTCCTGTAAGCAGACAATGTCAGCTTTGCAGGATTTATAATAGCGGAATGCTTTAGATCTTTTTTGTGCAACGTTAAAGCCTTGTACATTATGGGAAATAATGGTTAAGCCTTCATGGTTAGATATTGTAGCCATTGGAAAGTTTTAAGATCAGAGATATTTGTAGCTCGGATTTTAGAGATGATTTGGAGTCTCCAGGGGTTAGTTCAAGGAACTGAGGGGAGAAGAGAGAGAGGAAGAGTGAAAGTAGAAAGAGAGAAAAGGATTTGAAGATTACAAGAAGGTGCGTCCCTCTGGAAGGAGGCCAAACAGAGGGAGGCCATACACATTCGGAACTTGGTTCATCCCATATTCGATGAGCATGGGAGGGACCAAAAATTCTCCTGGTTACAGCCAGGAGCAACACCGTCAACATGGCGGGGGGGATCAAATGGTCCCCCTCAGCCGCATAGTTTGCATTTCACATTTTGATTACCAATAATTGCCACTCATTTAAAAAGAAAAAAGAAAAAAACAGAAAAAGAGGAAAGCAAACAAACCCTTAGAAATAGACCACAGAGGGCCAGTGACAACCAAACAAAATTACGGTTAAACTTAGTAAACCAAAAACCTATGAACGTCACAGTATTTAGGCCAACTGTACAAAACATTTAGTATCAGGGGCTAGGTTTATAAATCCGGTGAAGTGAGATGGCGTAAATAATATAAATCTAGGCCCAGAGTAGAATAAGCAATTTGGAGCTCATAGCCCTTCAGGTGCTTAGTAAGTATGTTAAGGTAACCCCTGAATTCTTGAATCTATTGCTGATGGGCCCCAGCAAAAACATAGAGCAACTGTAATACTATAATAAGTCTATATATTAAGGTGAAAGAACTTTAACAAGAAAAGACAGGACTTGTAAATGGAGTGTCCAGCAGAGCTCCATCTGCTCCATATCTAGATATGGAGGAATAGTGTGCTTCAGAGAGGAAGAGCTCATTGAAAATTCAGCCTGGGTCAGAGAGACGTGATGGAGATTGCGAGTTTCCATTTCTTCTTGAGGAGGTTCGCCGGGGTTTGACTGTCTCCCATCCAGGTGTAGAGCTTGCGGAATGTTGACTGCGCTCTGGGGAGCTCGGCAGGGTACTCAGTTTGAGCAGATCAAACTTCTTTTGAGCCTCCTCTGGTGTGGAGACCGCTACTTGTTTGCCATTATAGGTGAAAATCAGTTTAAAAGGGAACCCCCATTTGTATCTCACGCCATGAGAGTTAAGAATCTGAAGGAAAGGCTTCATTGCACGGCGACGCTGAACCGTGGCGGGCGCTAAATCTGTAAAAAGCTGATAGTCATAGCCTTGAAATTTTAAATCTCCTTTCTCTCTGGCTGCTCGCAACAAAGCCTCTTTTGTATTATAGAAGGTTAGTTTCACAATGATGTCTCGTGGGGGGCCGTTCGGTTTGATCGGGGTGAGAGCTCTGTGGATCCGGTCAAATTCTAGCCTTTCAATAGGCAAGGTATGATCAAGTTCCTGAAACATGGCAGTGATGGTGGAGTTTAGGTCAGTAACTGTCTCTGGGACACCCCGGATTCTCAGGTTCCCCCTCCTAGCTCTGTTTTCAAAGTCTTCCATCTTAAGTTGGGAAGAACTGACATCTGCTTGCACTATTGTAATGTCCTTTTCGTGTGCATCTAGGACCACATTTGTTTTGTCCATTCTGCTCTCTAGGTGGTTAATACGGGCCCCGAGATCTCTGATCTCCAGCTTAAGCTGGGTTGTTATATGGGTAGAAGCCTCCTCTAGCCTGCGCTGCAGTATAGCTTCAAACTGTTCTAAGAGCGCTTGGTCATGAGTATTTTTTTGAGTACCTTTAGCTGTGGTCTTTGGTTGTTGTCTGCTTCTAGTAGCTGGTGTGCCTGAGGAGATAGAGCTGTCTTCAGACCTCTGCGTGGGGGAGCTGCCGCGCTGGCTTTGCCCGGACGCCATCTTAGGCCCTGTTATACGCGGGGAAGCTGGCCGGAGAGAGCTGGTGTGTTCGGGTTCCACTGTCGGGGAATGTCCACCGGGGTCCCTAGGTTAGCGGGGGTTAGTTCCGGTAGGTTTTAGCTGCTGTTCGTTGTCCGTGATGGCACTGTTGTGAGCTAGTGCTGTATGCGGAGGAGCTGGCCGGACGCCATCTTAGGCCTTGTTATGTGCGGAGAAGCTGGCCTGGGAGAGCTGATGTGCTCGGATTCCGCTGTCGGGAGTTGTGCACCGGGGTCCCTGGGTTAGCGGTGGTTAGTACCGGCAGGGTTTGGCTGCTGTTCACTATCCGCAGTGGCAATGCTGTGGGCTAATGCGGCTGAAGGGTGCGGAGCAAGCTCAATGTGCTTCCATCTTGCTCGGCCGCTGGCCACGCCCCCCGAATTTTCCCATTTTCAAGCATCTATGACTTTTCTGACCCCCTGTCATGTTTCATGAGGGACTAGAATTCCAGGATAGTATAAATACCCCCCAAATGACCCCATTTTGGAAAGAAGACATCCCAAAGTATTCACTGAGAGGCATAGTGAGTTCATAGAAGATATTTTTTGTCACAAGTAAGCGGAAAATGACACACTGACAAAAAAAAAAAAGAAAAAAAAAAAAAAAAGTTTCCATTTCTTCTAACTTGCGCCAAAAAAAAAATTAAATCTGCCACGGACTCACCATGCCCCTCTCTGAATACCTTGAAGTGTCTACTTTCCAAAATGGGGTCATTTGTGGGGTGCCTAATTGTAAGCACCCCTGTAAAGCCTAAAGGTGCTCATTGGACTTTGGACCCCTTAGCGCAGTTAGGCTGCAAAAAAAAGTGCCACACATGTGGTATTGCCGTACTCAGGAGAAGTAGTACAATGTGTTTTGAGGTGTATTTTTACACATACCCATGCTGGGTGGGAGAAATATCTATGTAAATGACAATCTTTTGATTTTTTTTACACACAATTGTCCATTTACAGAGAGATTTCTCCCACCCAGCATGGGTATGTGTAAAAATACACCCCAAAACACATTATACTACTTCTCCTGAGTACGGCGATACCACGTGTGACACTTTTTTGCAGCCTAGGTGCGCTAAGGGGCCCAACGTCCTATTCACAGGTCATTTTGAGGCATTTGTTTTCTAGACTACTCCTCACGGTTTAGGGCCCCTAAAATGCCAGGGCAGTATAGGAACCCCACAAGTGACTCCATTTTAGAAAGAAGACACCCCAAGGTATTCCGTTAGGAGTATAGTGAGTTCATAGAAGATTTTATTTTTGTCACAAGTTAGTGAAAAATGACACTGTGAAAAAAAAATAAAAATCAATTTCCGCTAACTTTTGACAAAAAATAAAATCTTCTATGAACTCGTCCTACACCTAACAGAATACCTTGGGGTGTCTTTTTCTAAAATGGGGTCACTTGTGTGGTTCCTATACCGCCCTGGCATTTTACGGGCCCAAAACCGTGAGTAGTCTGGAAACCAAATGCCTCAAAATGACTGTTCAGGGGTATAAGCATCTGCAAATTTTGATGACAGGAGGTCTATGAGGGGGCGAATTTTGTGGAACCGGTCATAAGCAGGGTGGCCTTTTAGATGACAGGTTGTATTGGGCCTGATCTGATGGATAGGAGTGCTAGGGGGGGGGTGACAGGAGGTGATTGATGGGTGTCTCAGGGGGTGGTTAGAGGGGAAAATAGATGCAATCAATGCACTGGGGAGGTGATCGGAAGGGGGTCTGAGGGGGATCTGAGGGTTTGGCAGAGTGATCAGGAGCCCACACGGGGCAAATTAGGGCCTGATCTGATGGGTAGATGTGCTAGGGGGTGACAGGAGGTGATTGATGGGTGTCTCAAGGTGTGATAAGAGGGGGGGAATAGATGCAAGCAATGCACTAGCGAGGTGATCAGGGCTGGGGTCTGAGGGCGTTCTGAGGGTGTGGGCGGGTGATTGAGTGCCCTAGGGGCAGATAGGGGTCTAATCTGATGGGTAGCAGTGACAGGGGGTGATTGATGGGTAATTAGTGGGTGTTTGGAGGAGAGAACAGATGTAAACACTGCACTTGGGAGGTGATCTGATGTCGGATCTGCGGGCGATCTATTGGTGTGGGTGGGTGATCAGATTGCCCGCAAGGGGCAGGTTAGGGGCTGATTGATGGGTGGCAGTGACAGGGGGTGATTGACAGGTGATCAGTGGGTTATTACAGGGAAGGACAGATGTAAATAATGCCCTGGCGAATTGATAAGGGGGGGGGGGGTCTGAGGGCAATCTGAGCGTGTAGGCGGGTGATTGGGTGCCCGCAAGGGGCAGATTAGGGTCTGATCTGATGGGTAACAGTGACAGGTGGTGATAGGGGGTGATTGATGGGTAATTAGTGGGTGTTTGGAGGAGAGAATAGATGTAAACACTGCGCTTGGGTGGTGATCTGATGTCGGATCTGCGGGCGATCTATTGGTGTGGGTGGGTGATCAGATTGCCCGCAAGGGGCAGGTTAGGGGATGATTGATGGGTGGCAGTGATAGGGGGTGATTGATGGGTGATTGATAGGTGATCAGGGGAGATAGATGCATACAGTACACGGGGGGGGGGGGGGTGATCAGGAGAGGGCAGGGGGGGGGATAAAAAAATAGCATTGACGGATAGTGACAGGGAGTGATTGATGGGTGATTAGGGGGGTGATTGGGTGCAAACAGGGGTCTGGGGGGTGGGCAAGGGGGGATAGGGGTCTGAGGGGTGCTTGGGTGCGACATAGGGTGGCTGCAGCCTGCCCTGGTGGTCCCTCGGACACTGGCCGGCAGGATGTTGCGGCGGGTGAGCGGAGACAGGCTCCGGCGGAGGATCGCTCCGCCCATGCCCCTACAAGGACCGCCGCCATTTGTCAATACGGCGGTCCTTGCAGGGTCCACTTCCCGGCCGCCAATTGTCAATACGGCGGTCGGGAAGTGGTTAAAGGACTTAGAGGCCAAAATGAAGAAAATTACACTATCTTTTTATTAGCAGAATCCACGGAGGACATCCTGCACGTCCCCTGCTCCGTTCCGCCGTCAATGCAGGTCTTTCCGTTCCCCAGGTAAGGATTAGTCTGCTTAAATCCTTACACTAAGCGTGTTTCTTTACTGCAGACTGATGAAATGCATGGGCAGTAAGCATACATTGATCCAGTATGTCCCCAGACACAGTGTCATACTAGGCCAGTGTTCTCAATGACAGCTCTCTGCAAAGGGAAAGGATAAGTCAGGGGCATTTGCAAAAAACCTGACAGCTTGTTTATTTCCCACTAGAGGTACCACTCTGGGTTTAACTTCAGTATAGGAACAGTCTACAGTATTGTAATGGTCCAGGCCCTAATACCACATACCAGTTTTACCCACACCCTGCCCACAACATACAGAACGGTCTCCATATACTACCCACAAAGCACACATGAACAAGTTTGTAATCACAGACAAATAGGCTGGTGTAAGTTGTGAACAAGAAAAAAATGCTACAAGGCAAAATATTCAAACTACAATGGATATAAAAGGCAGGTAAATTACTAGAAGCCATATTAACATCCTTTTTCAAGCCATAATAATCTAATGCTCAAGTGCTTTAAAGTTTATACGGAACAATTAGCATCAGTTGCTGCCAAAAATGCCTACATTAAACCTACATACACTTGATACATTTTCAATTCCAAAAGAAGATCATGTATGATTGTCAGTTTAAAATCTAGAGCAAAGTGCAGGTCCCACGACATAACCGACAAGGGGCTTGATTGAGCCGCAGTACTAGACTAGCGCGACCAATGCTATTGTAATGCACTACTAACCAAGTTAGTAATGCGGTCACACTAGTCAAGTACCGTGGGTTGCTCTAATATAGTAACAGTACACAGTGCCATTAGTAAGGGTAATATTGCCCTGCAAGGTCTGTGCATCAACCCCATGGTCCCAGATTGGCCGAGTTGGATCGGAAATATAAAAGTGATAAAAATTCCAAATATGGTACAGCCATATATTAAAACTGCATGAATTTGGTCCTCTATCTATACAGTGCCTGAAGTACGTTTCACAGCCTACAAGCCACTTAATCAGAGGTCACTTTTCTCCACTATAGCAACATACAATACTGCATTAGACACCACAACAAAACATATATACAATATCTATAGTTACCATTTAGCTATGCATATTGTATATAGGTTTTCCTGTAGGGTCGTAGAGTATTGCATGGTGCTACAAGGGAGAAAAGCAGCTTTGCCAATGCCATATATCTTACCATGGTGGGGGCAGAGGGATACACAGCACACAGTGGAGCAGCACGGAGTGGAAAGGGTGAGCGGGCAGAACAATCAGTGGCTGCTCTGACATCACTAAGGTTCTGCCATGCTGAATCTTAAAGGGAACCCGAGGTGAGAGGGATATGTAGGCTGCCATATTAATTTCCTTATAAACAACGCAAGTTGCCAGACAGCCCTGTTGATCTTGAGGCATAAGCAGTGTAGGAGTCAAAACCCTGAAACAGGCATCTGGCTAATGCAGTAAAACCTGAGTCAGCTGAGTTAGAGTACCTGATCTGCTGCATGCTTGTTCAGTGTCTATGGCTAAATGTATTAGAGACACAGGATCAGCAGGGCTGCCAGGCAACTGGTATTGTTTAAAAGATAACATCTATATCTCTCTCAGTTAAGGTCCCCTTTAAAGTGGACCTGAACTATTGCAAAGGACAGAAGAGAGAAATGCAGCCTGTATGTATATAGAGAGTTTAGACTTGTGATTAGACACATGAGGGGGAATTAAACAGGCTAATCACTCCCCTGGGTCACATAACTGCCACAGCAGAAATGTCAGATAAGCTCATGTGAAAGCACAGGCTGTTAATTTGTTTGCTTCCAGGAAAGCAGGAAGTAGAAAAAGAAAAATTTTAGGATTTGTATCAGCTGTAACAAAGTTTTTTTTGTTTAAAAGCCATTATGCTGCTGAGCATCTTTTAGAGCAGAGGACGTTCTGAGTTCAGGTGCACTTTAAAAAGTTAATCTGTATGGCAGTCTCCATATCCCTCTCACCTCGGGTTCCCTTTAAAGAGACCCTGAGCAGATGATAAAAACTGAATTTACACTTACCTGGGGATTCCTCCAGCCCACGAGGTCCCCTGAAGGCCTCCTGGCTCCTTCCCTGGTACCAGCCTGAAGTAGTCAGATTTGTTTCCCGCTTCGGTGAATTGCGTCATTACGCTGGCCAGCTATGTGTCATCACGCTGGCCGGTGAGAAGATGCGTAGCCGGCCGGTGTAATGGCACAATCCACAGAAGCGGGAAGCAGACCTGAAAACTTCAGGCCAAAGTCATCCTGTAACCGGAGCCGGGTCCAGGGAAGGAGCCAGGAGGCCTCTGGGGGACCTTGCGGCCTATGATGGGCTGGAGGAAGCCCCAGGCAAGTAAATTCAGTTTTGTTTTTTATCACCTGCTCAGGGTACTTTAAGGCAATGTCGGTCTTTCTGCTTTACACACACACTAGATGCTTGCCAGGGTTTAATCTAGCATGTGTAAGTAGCTTTACATATGACAAGATTCAATTGCATGTGAGCAAGCTGAACTGAAGAGAATGCTTCAATACCATAGATTCATTTGAATATATTTCAGCTACTACAACATTTTAATAAACTTGCTGATAGCCATGTTAATAGTGTACCATCTGGTGTAAAAGAGGAAGGGCAGCTGTCAGGTGGTGAATTCACCGCCTGCCAGTTGCCCTCCTGCACCGGCCGGGTGCTTATTAGCACTCGGTACTGGCCCCATAGTCACATCTGGGCACAGCCGTAGCAGTGGTCAGATGTGAGATGTTGCGGCCCTCTGCCGCCAGGTAACGCCACCGCTTGACACACGTGGCGTTACCACAACTGCATTTAAATTGCACAGAATTGCACTGGTGGGTGGAAGACGTGACCCTGAACTGCTCGGCAAGCATGCAGTTCAGTCATCCATCTGTAAGAGGCCTTACTTACAGGTTGACTCCTATATTTACCACTTCTCACCAGTCAGAGTAATAACAGATTTAGCAGTAAGAAGGGAACAAGTAAAGCTATAATCATTACCAAAGATGACATATCATTATCCTCATGTGCAAGTAGCTCAAAGCACCCAAATTACTAGTCTACTGTATCTAGTCAGCCACATAAGTATGTTTTGTATCATTTAAGCATATCAAGTTGCAAAATAATCAGGTGATGCATTCCTAAAGAGGCAATCCATCGTGGCAACATCATGCAAGAGCTTAGCCTCCTACAGACTCGTCTACACATCACTTGGCTGCCAGCTTATATTTCAGGCCATTAAAGCAAACCTGAAGTGAAAATAAACCTACGGGATGATAAAATTGTTCTAATTTACCATTAGTAAAACGCATACAGAGTCAATTTTACATTTTTACTTTAAGGTAATCTGAATAGAGAGGTGTAAGGTGGCTGCCATTTAAATTTCCTTTTAAACAATACCAGGTGCCTGGTCTCATTGGCGTTCGCAGTATTTCAATCACACGCCTGAAACAAGCATGCAGCTAATCCAGTTAAGACTTCAGTCAGTAACACCTGATCCACATGCTTGTTCAGGGTCTACGGCTCAGAAACGTATGGTCAAGTGATAAGCAGGACAGCCACGCCTCATGCATTGTTTAAAATGAAATATTTTTTTGTGTTAATGATTTTTATTGAATTTTAAACAGTTGACAAACATATGAAGCATAAACATACATCTTAATAGTTGAATATAACAATTCGAAAAGTTGACATCTAAGGTTCCAGCTTTCTCATATCTTTATACAGAGCATATATATGTATGGTCCGAGGACCTACTAAACCTTAAATGAGCTTGGAGAGTACACATCTCGAGTATGAAACAGATGAACTTAGCTAAGAGTATAAAATGAAATATTTTAAGGCTGGGTTCTAAAGGTGCCCATACATCAGGCGACTTGGCGGCTGATCAACCATCCAATTTTATTATTATAATCGAATTGGATGAAAATCTGTGCTACCAGGTGCATGCCTGAGTGACAAAGTGACCAGTTTCAGGACGGGACAATTTCGGGACTGTCTGCGGTCTCCGCCCCACGCGGTTTCCTGACGTCACACGCATGCCCTTACTAGGAAACCACGTGGGGCGCGTGTATGCGGAAGAGGAATCTCGGAAGCCTGAGGGGGACAAGCGGAGGCAGCAGAGAAGTAATGTATACACTTTGGCACTGGGGGGGGGGGGGACATTAGGGGGCACAGCAGCGAGGTGGCACACAGGGCCAATTCCGGTCAACAACAACAGAGCTTTCCAGCACAAAAACCTTATTAAACCTAAACCCTCAGAGTTATAGCCATTTCGGCTCAATTCACTAAGCATAACCACATTTGGTAACGTGGAATTTTATCAATCATCTTGCAAAATGCAAATTCTCTAAACTTATTACTGCACTAAAATGTCTGACTAGTGAAGTGAATGCCTCAACACGTTAGTAAATGTCATTTCACAAATTAAAGTGAACCTGAACTGAGTAAAATTTAAAATAAAAATGATGTACCTGCAAATGAATATTACATACTTAACTTGCCGTCAGAAGATCACCATTTTCTTCTTAGGCCTCATCCACACTTATTGCGCTTCTGTCTGCTTTTTATTCGCACAAAGTTACAGATTGATACGCGTTGCTAAAAAGCAGACAGACGTGCACTAGTGTGAATGAGGCCTCAAATTCTTCAAGTTCAGACAAGATTTTGTCAGAAGTGAATAGCAGTTGCAGTCAGGTTTATATCTGTTGCTGTCAGTTATAACTGCAAGCATAACTGATGAGCAAGGTAATGGCCATGTTTCCCTATGGCTCAAGTGGGCGGTATTATAGTTGAACAGTGTGCTGACCAGGAAGCCATTATGGGGTAATAGCCATTTTCAAAATGGAATTCCATTGATCACAGTGGACAAACAGTATGCAGCAGACGAGAAATACTGATGAGTAGACTACACTGGAGGCAAGTATAACGTGTGTGTGTCTATTTTGACTTCTAATTCAAGGTTTGCTTTAAAGAAAACCTGAACTGAAAATTAAGAGTCAAAATAAGCATACACAAGTCATACTTACCTTCCATGTTGTCTACTCCTCAGTGTCTTTCTCCTGTCCCGCGCCCTGTTTGTTAACTGTGATCAAGGGAATTCTCTGTCCTCCATTTTGAAAATGGCCATTACCCCATAACAGCTTTCTGGTCAGCACACAGTTAAACTGTAACATCGCCCAATTCAGCCTTAGGGAAACATGGACATTACCTGGTACATCAGTTTTCCTCTCAGCTATAACTGACAGCAAGTGATATATTTCTAATCTGACAAAATATTGTCAGAACTGGAAGGGATTATTGTCAGAAGAAAATGGTGAGCTTCTGAGAGGAACTGAAGGCAAGGTAACTATGTAATGTTCATTTGAAGTTACCTCATGTGTTTAATTTTTACTCAGTACAGGTTCTCTTTAAAGCATTCAGTAAATCAAGTAAAAGTGTTTGGTATTTATCTCCAGCTCTGACCAGTCAGCAACTTACAATCTCCATGCAGTGAAGTTGACAGATGCAGCAGACAACCATTAGGGAGAGCAACACAACACCTAGGTTTCTCAACCCATTTTGTCCGACACACTGGCTGGTGGGACTTCAGAACTACTGAGCAGGAAATGGAGCATATATATGTACACAGAAGCGCTCCCTCTGGATATATATTGGTACACAGAAGTGCTCCCTAGTTAGCTTACATATCTAAAAGGGATGCCAGGTATGCACAGGACAGACAAAGCAAAGGCTTATGCAGACACTTATGGGAAGACTCAGCTTCCTGCCTGACCTGCTCCACAGCTAGTGACTTACCAAGCAAGGCCTAGTGAATTTAACCATGTTTTTTGTTTTCCGCTACATTACCAAACTTCTAGCACATGCAAGGAAATCTTAATTAATTTGGGGAAAAACAAAAACGTGTGGGTAAAAATACTGAATGCAGACTGCCCTTAATGAATAGAAGCCTTTGGCTTCCATTACCTTTTCAGGAAATGGACTAAATTAGACAAGCTCATTAACATAGGCATCTCCTTTTGAACACTATTTGTACTGAAATATAGGGACGAGCTTCCAAATTCTACACAATTCCAATTCCCGATTGGAAACTGGCGTGCAAGAATCGTAACTCCGCAGAG
Organism: Hyperolius riggenbachi; assembly: GCF_040937935.1. NCBI lineage: Eukaryota > Metazoa > Chordata > Amphibia > Anura > Hyperoliidae > Hyperolius > Hyperolius riggenbachi. The sequence goes on from NC_090650.1 coordinate 148,517,063, forward strand.
TACCAAGACTTATTTTTCGCCCAGTCACAAGATTTGGAATCATTAGGCCAGAGTTCATAGTGTACCCAGTTTGCCAATCAGAAACGTGGATTACGCATAACGCTGTACATTCAGCAGAAAAAGAAAATTCAGCGAAATACAACAATTTTTTTTAGTAGAATAAGAACCATATTTTTCACCGTATAAGATGTTTCCCGGAATATAAGACGCACCCAGGTTTAGAGGACAAAAACCAGGGGAGGAAAAAAAAAAAAAATTATATACGCACTAAACCTGGTGCATCCATATTCCAGGAGCCCAAGTATTATCCCCAAATGGTATCGTCCTGTGTCCCCCATGTCTACTCATGTGTCGTCCTGTGTGCCCTACATTTCCCATACGTCCCCTTTTGTGTGCCCCGTTTCCCCCCATGTCTCAGTGTCTCCTCCCCCCCTGCTATAACCCTCTATTCTCCTGCCCCCCTCCGTGTGCGCAGCGTCCCCTCCTGTGCTCCAACCGCGTGCTTCTGCCATCCCCCTTGTATCTCCTGCCCCCCCCCCCCCCCATCCTACGTGTCTGCAGCGGCTTACCCAATACATGCCACCGGCGAGGACTAGAGACACCCGGCTTCTCCATACGCTTCCTCTTGTGCGCAGCTTGTACTGATCACATCATCAGTAGCCGCGTAGTAGAGGAAGCGTACGTAGAAACCAGATGTCCGCAGCTCTCGCGTCGGCATGTATTGGGTAAGCTGCTGCAGACACAGAGAGGGCGGGGATACAAGGGGGATAGCGGAGGCTTGCGGTGGGAGCTGAGGCACCCGGGGGATTGGGAACAGGAGGAAACGCTGCACAGAGGGGGATAGAGGAGGAATGGAGGGGGGGGGGGGGTGGAGACAAGCAGGGAATCCCCGACGTGGCAGCGGATTACAGTTCATTATCGGCAGGTGTTTGGAAGTCGGGGAATCCCTGCCTTTGCTGTATCAGACGCAGGGACACTTTTTCCTCATTTTTTGGGGAGAAAAAGTGCGTCTTTTGCGGCAGGTGTAACCCAATTTAAACATTAGCACCAGGCCCCGGCTGAGGGGAATCCACCAGACACTGACACAGATGAAATTATCAAAGATTTATTTGTGACCTAACAGTGGTCACTGTCAGCTTTAATCAACCCGTAACACTTCAACACAATACACCTCCCATGCACCTCACAGGTCAAAATACACAATCCCCAAGTCTTCACAACCGTGTGAACCGGTAAATGCTGCGTAATAAAAAGGTCAAGTTACCTACAAATTATATAAGACCTACAAAGGTCTTCTGGTACAATAATCAATCACTTTACAGCATGTTTACATCACAGTACCACTGTTGGGGCGTGGGCTGGGGAAAGGGGGATGGTCTACTGAGCAATTTCAGTTCCTAAACAGTTCTCAGTCCCATGCAACTAAGTCCAAGCTATATTGCTCAGCAAAGCCTTGGGGGAACTTGTGACAGTTCTTAAAAATGGTACTGTATACTTGCACAGTTCATTGGTTAATCCCAAAAAGATGTCCACCTTGCTCAAAGATCTCTTAGACTCTTTACCCTCAATATCTCCCCATAAACACTTTACACACCTGTCTGGATAGGGCCTCCCAAAATAAACAAAAAATATAAATCAAATAATCAAAAGGAAAAGAGGTTAGGAAAAGTAAAAAATATAAAGTGACCAATGCACCCAGCTATGCCTCCCAAATCCACCTCCCACAATATAACTCTTAGTGTACTTTGACTTTTAGGTTGAATAAGCTCTAATTTAGAGTTGATGCAAAACTTGTACTCCAAAACTTAAATCTGTATCTCGGTCAGATGACAGTTCACTTCTTACTGTAGCACACTTTAGGATCACAAGACGCAATGAAACTCCTCCTCTTCTACTTTTCTTTTAAAGAGAACCCGAGGTGGGATTTAATTATGTTAGTGGGGCACAGAGGCTGGTTGTGTACACTATCACCAGCCTCTGTTGCCCCATGGTGTGCCTCCAGGACCCCCCTGCGCGGCGCTATCACCTCCGCAGTGCTAGCGACACACAGCGTGTCGCCAGCACAATGTTTACCTATGCCGTGCCTGTTAGCGCCGCTCCCCCGCCTCCTCTCTATCAGCGCTACCCGCCCGCGTCCCTTCCCTCCCGCTGATTGGAGGGAAGGGACGCGGGCGGGTAGCGCCGATACAGAGGAGGCGGGGGAGCGGCGCTGACTGACACCGCATAGGTAAACATTGTGCTGGCGACACGCTGTGTGTCGCTAGCACTGCGGAGGGTATAGCGGCGCGCAGGGGGGTCCTGGAGGCACACCATGGGGCAACAGAGGCTAGTGATAGTGTGCACAACCAGCCTCTGTGCCCCACTAACATAATTAAATCCCACCTCGAGTTCTCTTTAACACTGAAAGATTCTCTTTTACTCTCACGGCCTTAATTTCTGGTTTCATTAGGACTGTGTACTTAATATGCATAAATCACACTTTGGTTCACTTCTTGTATCAAACTCTCAGTAACACTTCAGAACATATCACAGAAGAATACTTGAACTAACTCTTGACTTGAAACGGACTTGACAGGAACAATGTCTCTATAACAGGACTTTATGCAAAAGGGGGGCTGTATCAGCCTTGCGGGGTACTTTATGGAGGCGGTTAATGTCTTAGTGACAGCAAGGCCTTTACTCAATACACCTTATATAAGCGGCAGAAGATTTCTTCACTTTAGTTGGGCAGCTCTATCTTGCATCAACAACTGTATTATAAACACAAGATCTCTGTATCTTTAAGCTTTTGCACACAGTCTCTAGTAACAGTACTTGGAACAGAACTGGCCTCTCCAGGTTCTGGGTTGCTATATTTCTATCTCAGGAAGCCTCCGCTGGACACTGGCTACTAACTGAACACACACTGTAATTGAAGTTGGCTCTCAGGCCTTAAGGTGCGTACACACATGCGACTATAGTAGTTTGTATTGATCGTTCCCCGATCTTTACCAACGACGATCGTTACAAAAAACGAACCACCGACTATTAAGGCAAACGACGAACGAGCCAAATCGCTACAAAAGAAAGTTCTGTCTCGGCGGATTTTAACCAACGACGATCGTTTGCAAAAGTAGTACATCGTTGGAAACGATCGTTCGTACTAGGCTTGACATGCGCATTTCACTATTTCTCCATGGAACTTCTCATTTTTATGCGCAGGCGCAATAGTTGCTTTCTGTGATGTAACGTTCGTTCTAACGATCAGATCGTTACACACATTTTAAAACTACCTTTACTTAGGTCGTTCTTTCATCAATTAAAAGTTCGTTCGTCGTTCTTAACGAACGATCGTTGTCGCATGTGTGTACGTAGCATAATACTCATCTGGCTGCCAGGGTCCTATCTGTCCTGACTAGCTCGGATGGACTCTTTGCAAGCTGCCTCTGGTCTCCGGTTACTGTCTGGCCGGGTTGCCTTTGCCTTACTTGCTCCACTGTAGTCTCTGCGTGGCCGTCGGGTACTCTCAGTCTCCTGGGTGACTGTGGCGGCCTTTCCTTGGTCGTGGCCTCCATGTGCCGTTTTGGTTCCATCAGCTAACATCTAAGGCGAAATTTAGCCTTAGATGCTAAAGTTACCTCACACATAGAAATACATTGGCAAAACTTGTGTGACCCTCTCACACAGGAAATACGGTACTATGTGTACCAATGTTGGTCTCATGAGCTTGATGCACAAAGCAATGGTAAGTTTGCCATGTGCAGGCGGCACAAGGCAATTTACTGGTACCAACGCCAGGAAAGCAGCCTACCTTACCCATTACAAGCAAGTTTCTGGAACTAATTATGCTCGCAAACCAAAGTTCCATTGTAGTTTGAAACGTGATGGATAGATGTGGTACAGACGAAAATCAGCATAAAAAACAAAAAACTAAATTACAACGACAAACGATAGATATCACATATTTTGGCTGATTCAACTGGTGGATCAATTCTGACAATTATTGAACAGATATCATGCAGTGAAGAGGTGTATAATTCAAAACAACATTTGATCATACAAGTTCCAGTGTGAATGGTTACTTCTGTACGCAGCATTCGAATGACAATCCGAAGCATTGTCCTGCACATCACGAGTTTGATGATGATAAAAAAAAAAAAAAAAAAACACCTTTAGCTTCTTTACCAAAATGCTTTTTATAACGGAGACAAATGCATGTGGTGTGCAAGGAAACACTCTACGTACAGATTGAGTAGATGAGTGAAACTCTCCCCAATAGGGAAACCGGCACCATCGAAAAAAAAGTAATGAAGCTAACTGCATTTGAAACAAGTTACATTTTTCCTTTATAGATCTAAACTATCCCACACTAAACTGCAATGCATCACAAATGGATGTAGATTTTATTGAGAAATTCATTACACATTAGTAATTACAATATCAGCAAGGCTAGTAAAGACAGCATGAAATAAATCTGCTTTCCTGAGGTATTGCCACCACTGTGTAATATTTACCACCTTCATTTAGTTTGCAATAAAGTGAACTGTAATAAAGCTGTGGAATGTGCTCATCTGTTATGCCGGCAAGAATTGAAATCCGCCGTATGTTAGCCATTTGTGAAGCCAAGACTATCCAACGAGATTCAATTCAAACGCATACTTTGCATTAACTCTACATGTGAACAGTTTGGCATACATTTCAATGATGTGTTAAAGCATTTAAATAGTTTGTAATACATATATCCAGGGGGTATGACACACACCCCCCTTACTGCTCTTGGATGTCAAGACATTAGCCTGTTCAGACTAAATGATAACAGAGTATGTACTGTACCCTGTAACTTCAGTGACAGATTGCACTGCCTAATGAGGAAATCATTTGAGAGGATTCGTTTTTCACCCATGTGAGAGATTCAGATAAATGGTTTAAACCATAATTTTACAGTAATCACAAAATTGTACATTAATGCTCGTCTGAGTTTACCTTAAAGGACAACTATCAAAGTTTACTAAAATTCTAAATGCCACTTGTACTTCCAGTGGTTACTAGCAAATAGCAATACAAAGCCCCCCCCCCCCCCATCTTTACATGTTTTGCATGAAGAAAATGACATTTACAGAGAATCCAGCACACAGAAACAATCTTCACTGGTTCTAATACTGAGTACAATGTGTTCAGAATGATAGAAATCAGAAATATAGCTTCAAATGTGTGTAAATAATCATCAGCTGCAGCTCTGTGTTCTCCGGTGTGTCTCTCTGCCATGCAGTCTAAGGTAAACAGTTTACAGCCAGGTTACAGTTCAGACCCCCCCCCCCCCCCCCCAAGATGCCAACACAAAATTGTAACAGTTGGTAAACAAGGCTTTTCTTTTCACACAGGCTGTGCTAGAGACTTCTGAAAAGCTTTCTAGTGTTGCTAGCTAAAAGCTCTATAGGCATGTTTAAAACATTTTATATAATATTTGGTTTCCTTTTAAGTAATATACTCTATAAAGAAAGACCATGTAGGTGTTCAAATATGCACTCCCCGCAGAGGAGTTGTGGATCTACTGAGAATGTGAGACAACTCCTCTACGTTCAGTTTGTACATTGAAATAAAGGGAAGAGGAGGGATTATAGATAAAAAGAACCCCCAGCATGTAACTGAATGGCCAATCAGTCCCTTGCTGTCCTCCTCCACTATCTGTATCTTCTGCTATGAGTCCTGGTAATTCAGCCAGTGAGCGCAGTCCGGCTATGTGCCACTTGTGTAGTACGCTCCCGGCGGCGGAGTGTGTGCATGCGCACTACACCCGACTGGCTTAAGTACCTGGACCCATAGCAGAAGATCCAGGTGGCGGAGGAGGACTGCGAGGGACTGAATGAAGGAAGCCCCAGGTAGGTAGATTGTACATGAAGAATGTGTAATAGAGGAAGAATCGCCTTATTCTCCTGCAGAGTACCTGCACATCACTCTTACATGTACCCAGTGTTACATTGCCTAGGGCCTGATAGATGGTCTTTGTTCCTGTCTGTACCTTTTACAAGTACTCTTACCAAGGACTAATTTTAGTCTATGACTAAAGGGGAATAAATATGGAAGTCTACATATCCTCACTTCAGTTGTCTTTTAAAATTCCCAAGCATTGGCAGTTAAGAGATTAATTTCATGTTACATACTTTAAATCAACACGATTGTAATATGCAAATTAGAGTCGTCAGAGAGTCGGTGGAATCCTAAACTGAGGAGTCAGAGTCGCTGGATTTTTGTACCGACTCCACAGCCCTGCAATCAAAAGATTATATACAAATTAGAGGTGTCCGAGGAATCATAAACCGGAGGAGTGGGATGATTTTTGCACTGACTCCACAGCCCTGCTTATAGCAGTCTTGTTTAGGTGGGCACTTGACCAGGTATTTTACAAGAGATGTGTTGGACATTAGCTAATCAAGGAGCACAAGCTGAAACTGAGAAGATTGCAGTCAATAGCATAGTCCTATGCAGGCTGTGGACAATGTCAGTCCTGTTGATTATTTTACAAGACCCAACATAAGTTAAATAAGGGCCTTTTTCCATGAGCAGTTGATAGGCAGTGAAAATAACTGTTGAACTTTCTCAACTGCTTGCTGCTGCCTGGTAGCAGTTGCTCACTGAGTGCACAGATCAGCCGCCTGTGGAACAGGGTCCTAGAAAGTGAATAAGCAGAGAAGCTCTGCAGAGGAGTGTCTACACAGACCTTGGGCAAAATTTGTGTATGGAATGAGGCATTTGGCAAAGCGTTAGTGTAGCGTCACCTATAAGGGTGTACTCACATGAGCGTTTCAATTCTTATAAAGTGAATCGGAACCAGTTTTTAAATTTAAAAAAAAGAGTCAGATACTCATCTAAGGAGAGGGAGGCTCTGGGTGCCATAGAGCTTTCACTCTCCTGTCCAGGTCCTCGCTGTTGCGCTGGCTCCCCCGTAGTGGTATTCGACCGTTTCGGTCAAATACCGCTGTTCCCCCGCCGAAGGGAGGCTTCGGAAATGCTTCGGGAGCACTCGGGCCGCTGTACACTGCGCACGCGCGAGCGCCCTCGAGTGTGCGCCGCCTATCTTCGGGAGGACTCAGCTCCCGAAGACTTTCGAAATCCCCGCGGTCGGCGGATGTGAACGGGGAAGCCAGCGCAGCACCGAGAGAGGAGAGGGAAGGCGCATTAGGACCGAGCCTTCCCTCTCCTTAGGTGAGTATCTGACTTTTTTTTATTTTTTTTTATTTAAAGGGGCGCTATGGTGAAAAATTTAAAAAAAATTAAAATATATGTGCAAACAAACAAGTATGTTTTTTCCAGAGTAAAATGAGCCATAAATTACTTTTCTCCTATGTTGCTGTCATTTTAAGTAGGTAGTAGAAATGAGACAGAAGTGACAGGTTTTGGACTAGCCCATCTCTTCATAGGGGATTCCCAGCAAAGCTTTTATTCTTTGTAAGGGCTGGTTCAGACGGACGTCTGCGTAGCGTCGCGTCTGGGGGCGTTGCGGCGGCTGAGCGGTCAGGCTTTCAGTAGCCTTCGGTCGCGTCGTGATGCGGTTGCGTTTTTTTTTTCCCGTAGGGGAACATTAGCCGTCGCGGTTGGCCGCTCCCTGGAAGCTACATGTTGCTTCCAGGGGCAGCCTGAACGCTCGCGAAAATCGGGACCCGAACGCCGCGTTCGGGTAAAAGCGCGCAAAAGCTTGGTGTAAACGCTCTCATTCACTTGAATGGGAGCGTTTACCGCGACGGTCCGAACGCTTGCGGTAAACGCTCCGCAAGCGTCCGTCTGAACCAGCCCTAACGATAGTCCCTAAAAAGGATTTAAACAATGATGCTGGCCAGCTTCCCTGCTCGCTACACAGTGTTTTGGCTGTTGGACAGAGCAGCTGCCATTCACTAAGAATCCCCTGTGAAGAGATGAACTAGTCCAAAACCTGTCGCTTCTGTCAGATTTCTACTGCCTACTGTAAGTGACAGCAACATAGGAGAAAAGTAATTTATGGCTCATTTTACTCTGGAAAAAAAATGTACTTCTTATTTGTATGTTTGCACATATTTTAAATTTAGAATTTTTTGCCATAGTGCTCCTTTAAATATGGGGTCACATTAGCTTTAAAGGGAACCAGAAGCCCCAGAAAGAAGATTTTATACATACCTGGGGCTTCCTCCAGCCCCATACGCACGGATCGCTCCCACGTCGCCCTCCTCCGCTTCCTGTATCCGGCGGTACCGGATCCCGCAGTTTCGGCCAGTCGGCGGCAGCACGCGGACAATTGTCCGCATCACAGGGCCTCTCGGCATACCCGTACACGTGCAGCTGCATACTGCGCAGCCGCATGCGTAAGGGTATGGAGGGAGCCCCTTCTCATGCGGACATTTGGCCGCATCCGCCGGAAGTGACGGGACCCGGTACCGGCGATCCAGGAAGCGGAGTATGGCGGCGTGGGAGCGATGCAGGCTTATGGGGCTGGAAGAAGCCCCAGGTATGTATAAAATCTTTTTTTCTTTTTAGGATTCCGGCATCTCTGGTTCCCTTTAAAGTCAAAAATTTGAAAGGCAATTTTACTCATTTTCATGCAAATTTGAATAAGTGTGAACCCTGCCTAATGTTTGTACTGTATGATGCAGCATGTGTACTCAATACCATTTG